>NW_006399814.1:14086699-14091510 GCF_000299155.1 Elephantulus edwardii
GTACATGTTCATATCCTTGAAGATGTAATAAAAAACCACAGATAAATGTCAGGTCTCTGGTGGCCTAGTGGCAAAAAGGTGTGCTGAAATCCCAAAGGCATGAGGTTGGAATCCAACAGCTGCTTAACGGAAAGAGGATGATCAACCTCCTCCCATGTGACTACTGCTTCTGAAAACCCACCAGAGGGTCAGCTGTGGGTTGGTTCTGATTCTCTAGTACGCATAACAATCCTGGAGATAGGGGCATGGACACTGTCCCGAGACCTGCCCATTACTGCCCTAGGGCAGAGCCATGAACCTGAGGGAGGGCATCTTCTCAGCACCATCTGGGGTGCTCAGACAGGTCCAGGGTTAGAGGTCATGCTGCCCCATCCTGTGGCCTGTGTTCACTGCTTTGCCTCATCAAGTCCACATGACCAAAGCCTCCTTTCATCTGACCCTAATGTCAGCAGCTAGAATCCCAGGGTGTCAGCATCCACATCAAGATCCATAGAACCTGCAGAAGCTGTGACTCCATGGGGACCCCAGTCACCCTGTGAACTGCTGCTCACTGGGCAGGATGTGGGAAGACCCAGGATGGGAGGCGATATCTGCTTCTCACTCAGTGGAGACTCGCAGGCTTGCTGAAGGCCCCCCAGGGGCTCTGTCCCCACCTCTGCTGACGGAGGGGTTCATCTGGCACCCTGGTTCCTACTGGCAGCAGAGGGGTTAAGCTGCAGTCATGGGTGCTGAATGTGCTCATTGATTGATGCAGCTCTAAACAGTCTGTTCCTTTAAAGTACCAAATAGTCTCAACTGCTTCCCGCCTGTCGTACAAGGAGATAAAGTTCCATCTTATTCATTTACTCTCCTCCTCACAGTCCTGGGTCATGATAATGAATCACTGAGCTGCCTTCTCAAGGGGGTAAACCCAGCTGAGAGGACAGGGTCCCCCGATGCCCATGTCTACACAGCTCCCTACCAGATTGAGAGCTGAAGGTTTGTTCTGTGGCTTCATTTGTCATTCAGGATGCTCTCTCGGGGGATGGTAGGCCATCGGTACCCCTTGTGCATGCAGGACCTGCTCCCAGCACACTCAGGAAACCGTTGCTAGAATTTATTTCACCCATTTGAATACAAATGCAATTGAGACAAAATTCTTTTTGTTTCAGAAACCATTGCTCCATTTGTTTCTCATCAAGTGAACTGACAGGAAGAGAGAGTAGGAATAAACTACTCTGTGCTTGGCTAGGCCATGTGGAATAAATCCCCCACCCATTATTGGGCCATGGGACAATCAGTTGCCTTATGAGCCAAGGGGTTGGTACTGGGGTTTGAGCAGCTATTCAGGCCTGAGATGGGATGTTGTGATTTGGTGGTCCAGGAGCTGATTAGCTGGGAGACAGCTGCCCACCCGTTGCAGGGACCTCCCCCGCCCCCATCTGTTTCTCTTCCCTGATGCTTGAAAGGTGGTGTGAGGCTTTTCCTTCAGCTAAACTTTGTGATACCCTTTTCAGAACTGCCACAATATTTACCTTCCCCAAGAATGGAGAAGGTAAAGATAGTGGCCATTCACTCAGAAGGAGAGAAAGTGAGGACCAGGTCTGTTCTTTGCAAGGTGCATGAATATTATGGCTGAACCACATGACTTGGATAATAGGCCCTGTGGAAACAGCACAGAATTCTGGAGGGCTTCTTGGAAGAAGATGGTCTTGAGTTGGGCCTCAAACAACAGACATGGAGGGTAGCTTTGGACAGGCTAAGAGAAAATGAAAGATCTCTAACTATTTCAAGGTGAGAGAAAGGTGCAGAGGAGGAATTAGGGGCTAGGGCTTAGAGACTTTGATTCAGCAGTGTTTCAAGCACCAAATGTGTTCCTGATCTGTGTGATGCAGGGTTCAGATTGACAGCTCAGGTGAGATGGAGGGTCTCCCTTCCAAGGCCAGAATGAAGACATGTGAGGATGCCTTCCACTCTGTCTTGTTTGCCCTCAGCCTCCAGCTCTTGTAGCCTCTAAGGACTCCGCTATTATCCCAGTTCCCAAAGCTGGTCACAGTTGCTTTCAGCCCAGGGACAAGAAGGTAACTGGATGTCCATGCACAGATTCCACTGGGATTTTTGACAGAGCAGCTTAGAAATGCCACTGAGCTGACTTTGCTTCTGGGAAATGCTCCGTTGGTAGCATTGATTCACTGGAAGCATCTGGAACAGTCTGTGAAAAGCGACTCAGCTCTACATCCTTGAATTCGGCCTACAGGACAGCACCAGCTCTGAGAGTATTGAGAACGTCATCAACAGACCCTCCTACCACCTTTGGGAGAAGCCAGATATTTGTCCTATTCTACAGTCAAGTTATTGTTGCTGTGTACTGTCAAGTTGGAACCAACTCATAGCTGACCCTCTAGCATGTTTTTGGAGGCCATAAATTGCACAGGAGATTACCCATCTTTCTCTCAAGGAGCAACTAGTGGGCTTGAACCATATGCCTTTGTATTGGCTGTGCAGCTCCTTACCACTATTGAGAATGAATGAGAGACCAGAGAGGTGCAGTGGTCCTTAGCCCCCAGATGTCCCCAGCAGATGCCATGTGATAGGTGTCCTGAGTTGAATACTTGTTGGGGTTATGTTCCCTTGAGTAAACAATGACTTGTCCTGTGCCATCCTCACGATCTCTGACATGTTCGAGTCCATTAGTGCATTTACTGTGTCAATCCATCTTTTGGAGGCTCCTCTTTTTTTGCTGATGCTCCTGCAAGCATGATGTCCCTTTCCAAGGAATAGCCTCTCCTAGCAGCATGTCTAAAGTATGGTAGAAGGAGTTTTAATCATCCTATCCTCCAGTGCAGTCTGGCTGCACTTTTTCCGAGATATATCTGGTTTGTTCTGTCAGCAGTCCATGGGATCTTCAGCACTCTTCTCCAACACCACAACTTAAAGGTATCAAGTCTTTTGTCATCCTTATGCATTTGCCAGCTCTCAAATGTGTAGGAAACAACTGAAAATACTGAGGTTTGAACCAGGCACACCTTAGCCTTTTATACTGATGTCTTTGTTTTTTAGCACTTTAGAGAGGTCCTTGACAGTATATTTTTTCCCAGTGGAACATATCTTTTGATTTCTTGACTGCTGAAACCATATATTGAATTATGTTATCCCCCACTCCCAAAATATATTTATGTAATTATATAATGTGTAAGCTATGAATTGATTCCTCATAACCTAATAAACCTGATGGGAGAGGCGTTCCCTGTAGCATATCCTGTAACACCCTTTCTCTCACAAGACATTGTTGTTGTTAGGTGCCGTCAGGCTGACTACCACTCACAGAGACCCAGAGAACGAGAGATTTCAACCCTGTCCTCTCCTGTTCCATCCTCACTGTCTTTGATCCACTCAAGCCCATTGTGTCAGTCCATCTTGTTGGGGGTCATCTACTCTTTCTCTGACCCTCCACCTTTCCCAGAATGATGTCTTTTTCCAATTACTGGCTCTTCCTGACAACATGTGAGATGAGATTTCATCATCTTTACTTCTAAGAAGCACCTTGATTACGCTTTCTCCAAGGCAGACTTGCTTGCTCTTCTGGAAGTCCATGGGTATTCAGTATTCTTCTTCCATACCACAATTTAAAGGCATAAGTTCCTTTTCTGTCATCCTTATTCATTGTCCAGCTCACAGATGCATAAGAAGCAATTGAAAATATCATCATTAGGATCAGACACACCTTAGTCTTTACACATGTATCCTTGCTTTTTAGCCCTTCGGAAAAGTCCTTGACAGCACATTTTCCCCAATATAAAACATCTGTTGACTTCTTGACTGCTCCTACCATGAATTGTTACTGTAGTTCCAAGTAAAATGAAATCGTTGGTAACTTTAAACTTTTCTCCATCATGGGTCATGAGGTTGCCTGTTGTTCCAGTGGTGAGGATTTTTGGTTTCTTGAAGTTGAGCTGTGATCTGCACTGAAGGCTATATAGTCTTTGATCTCACCATCAATGAAAGAGAATAAAAGCAGAGAAGGAAAAAAAAAGGTCAATACCACCAAGATAGGACAGACAGGAGCAGATCACATTTTGAACCAACCCAGGTTCCAGCCTTGAGGAAATTTAGAGCCAGGAGACACAGAAAGAAAATCTCCCCCCTGACAGTCAGTTCATACCCTGCATTTGAACGTCTAGCCTCCTAACCTATAAGAGGATAACTCTTTACTAAAGCCAGGCACTGTGGTATAACTGTTTTATATGCACTAAATAACTAAGACAGTAGGTCGATACAGTCAGGCCACTACCCATGTCACAGGCACCACCCGGCCTCAGGTCCACTTCAGCTCTTCAGGAAGCAGAGGTCCTCCTCTCAAAAGATCTTGTCCCAGGGTCCAGGGGACTCTCACTGAAAGAGTGATACCACAGAGCAGCTTTGTCTTGATGAGTTTCTCACTGGGAGGCTCTGAGCATTGTGCTTATGACCTTGAGTCATCCGTGGCTGGGTAGGTGCAGTGCCTGGTCTTGTGAATGTTGGATGTAATAGTGTTTCCTGTTGAGCAGCATCATCACCTGAGGCAGCTCAGTAGCATGAGAGCACTGAGCGTAGGGCCTGGACAGACCCAGGCAGACCCTGCAGGGGCAGCTGGAGCCTCAGGCCAAGGGTGGCGAGGGCCCTCAGCCCCCCATATTGGGAGGCCAGGGATAATAGGGGCCTTTTATTATCACAGAGTCCCCTCAGCCTGTCCTCAGACTTTATACCAAGCCTCAGAGAGGAAGTCATTTGCTCAAAACCACCCAGCCAGTAAAAGGAAGGCTGGGATACTAGACAGGAGATTAATGGGGGGT
>NW_006399814.1:14094340-14152688 GCF_000299155.1 Elephantulus edwardii
AACAGCAATGATTATTATTTACTTAGTCGTCATTCTGTGCTAGGATGTATTGAATTGTTTTTGTGTTTAACATTAGTCCTTACAAGTACTATTATTAACCCCATTTTACACACAGGTTGACTGAAGTCAGGCATTGTAAAGTTGAGATTAAGTGCAGACAAATTTGACTATAAAGCATAATAGTTCTCCACTGCCCTATTCTGCTTCCCAGAGAGGTCAGGGTGATAGAAGAGACACAGGGTGCTTATAGTGTAGTAGTCATGGCAGACTTCTTGGAAGAGGTGGCGTGGCATTGAATGACATCAAGAAATTTTTTTTAATTTTTTTTTTATGATGAGAATGAATGGCAGGACATCAGTGAGCAAAGAAACCAAGATTCACACTGCCATGGACTGGAGCATAGAGTGCAGGGGAGTAGGGGCAGTGGGGCTCTATAGCTGTGAGGTCAGCCAGAGCCAGAGGCCTTGAATACTACCCTCAGGGCCCCTGCATAAAACTCTGGGCAGGGGAGGAGTCAGACAAGCTGAGTGGGACTCACTCCCACATCTGTGTCTTAGAAAAAGAAATGACCTGAAACTATTGCCTCCCTCCGTCATGGGGCACAGCCCAGGTACCACTTCCCAACCCCAAGCCAGTGTGAGTTTAACAATCTGTAGTCCCCAAGTGCCCAGGAGCAAAATGTTCACTCCCCTTGTCATGCAACTCCAAGCTGATTCTGAGCCTTAGCAAACATGACAGGGTAGAGCCGTCCTGTGGTGCTTTCCTCTGAGAGGTATCACGTGGCTTCCAACTGCCTGCCAGTCTTTCAGAGAAGCCAAGCACATGGCTGCTGTACAACCAGAATGCCTTCCTTTGTGAAACCATCAGTTTTGTCATTGGGACATGTCTTCAGGTCCATTCTGATTCACAGCTACCCCACAGGACAGAGTAGAGTTGCCTCATTGGGTCTTCTTAGTTATAATCTTCATAATAGTAGATCAGCAGATCTTTCTCCCGTGGAGCCACTGAGTGGGATAGAACTGCCGACCTTTCTGTTAGCAGCAGAGCACTTAACCATCACACCCCACGGTCACATGTGATACCCTGAAAGCTTCAGATTCCTGGCTAAAATGCATCTATCTATGCTTGGCCCAGTAAATGGAGACATTCGACAGCCAGTACTCACACCCAGGTGATGTGAGGGGCTGTCCACAACCAAGGAATTGTTTTTAAGTGAAAGATATAGGCAGGTATTTAAAATCAATACTTAAAAAAAAAAAGAACCTTTCACATAGATTCAAAGTCAATGTTTAGAAACCTCTATTATTATCGGTTTGTAGTTAGGCTAAGACTGTAAAGCTGTAGCCAAACTTTAGCAAACTCTTTGTGTTAGCGCTTTAGGAGATCTAATGCTATGGGAGAGATAATGTTTAACAATCTGTTCCTAACATGAGCCATCATGTCATCAACATGCCATTGTTTTGAAACAATCATGGAACTCTATTTAAAAGGAAAAAAGTTTCAACTATGTGTCTCAGCTAATCAATATGTCTAGTTGTATTAAACAGTTTAACAAATAAAATCAATACTTCTTGAATTAGATTTTCCTTTTATAGGACTGAAAATGTTTCATTCAGGCTCCACGGAGGAACATGATCTGAGGGCAGCAGAGAGATGATGAATATGTGTGATAACTTCCAGATGCTCTCAAACACTTCTAGTTAAAACAAACAGAATCAAAATTGCTTCTACCAAACTCAAAGAATCATAAAATAGACCAAGTGTACTGGTCCGATAGAGACTGGTGGAACCTCTGAGACTTTGGGGCTTAGTCACACTACAAGGCTGGAGCTGAAATCATACTGGCTCACCTTTCAGCCAAACAGGAGACAAAGTAGTAAGGTGAACAGTAACACCGGAGAAATGAAAACTTCCCAAAACAATCAACACACAAATCCCAAGGGCAGCATTTTCTCAGGGTGTAAAGCTCAGAAGGAAGGAATAGGTTGAATAGAAGGAAAAGATGAGAATAGTCAGGTCCCATTGTAGGAACTGTAACCAATTGTCATGAAACAAAATGTATGTAAAACCTTCACTCATGCTCATGTCAGAATCCTTACAGTCCTTCATGTTGTTGTTGTTAGGTGCCGTTGAGTTGAGTATGACTTCTAGTAACCCTGTGAACAAAACATCTGAATCTTTACCTATCCTGTTGCCCCTCCCTTTCTCTGATACACTTGAGCCCAGTGATAAAGTTGTGATGTCAGTCCATCTTGTTGAGGGTCTTCCTTTCTTGTGCTAATCCTCCCCCTTTCCCAGCATGATATATTTTTGCAAGAATGGCTCCCTTCTTGACAACATGCCCAAAGTATATGAGACAAAGTTTCACTCTTGTTGCCTTTAAAGAGTACACTAGTTGTTCTTCCTCCAAGAGGAAATCCTTCATCAGCTAGTACAAATGCCACATATTCAAAAATCCATGTCACTCCCCCTCTCACTAACCTGTCCATGCCCCCTGTGTGTAGCAGAGGGTCACCCCATGCAGTGAGGTGGCACTGAGCTGGGGCACCCCTGATCATCCATGTGGCTCCCAAGCAGTCAGATCTCCATCTCCACGCCCACCCGAGCATCCGAGCATCCGTAGCTCCCCAGTCTGGACTTCTCTCTTCTTACATGGCAGCCTCTCTGAGTTGACTCTTTGAAAGGCATTTTGAACCAAGACAGAAGATTTTTCCAAGATTTCATCACCTTTTATCTTGTGGGTGGATATGCCTTAAAAATGTGATCCTTAGAAATGAGATTGCTTTGGGGGAAATTAGGTCTCTAGGTAAGTGTTTTCACATGCATGGGCTTGGAGAACTAGGACAATCTCCCAAAGTTCTAGGATCTATTGCCCCTCTCTCACAGGAATAAGGAACTCTGGTGGCCCAGAACATAAAAAGTTGTGCTGTCAACCGAAAGGTGAGTTGTTTGAATCTACCAACTGCTCCATAGGTAAAAAAGATGGGCAGTCTCTTCCTGTGTGACTTACAGCCTTTGAAAATCTGCTGGAGGATCAAGTCAGTTCTACTAACTTGATGGCCATAAGTTAAGTCATTGCAATAGAAGCTAACAGAGATCATGCATTTAGTATTTAAAAAAAAAAAACCCAGCACAATGGGAAATAATATTCATATATTAAATCCTGAGAAAAGTCTATGAGGCAGAACCATTATGAATCCTGTTTCATATAGAGGAAGCTGAGGCCCAGAGAAATTAAGGAATTTGCTCAAGGCTGCACACTAAGTGATGAAGCTGTGCTTGGGATCAACAGCTCTGCGTTAACACCCACGGCCTTAGCAGTCTGCCCTGCATTATGACCATGCCTTGTATGTCACAGACTACATACCATGAAGGCAGGCCCAGGTTGGGTTCTCTTATGCCCTTTCTCCCACGACAGCCTTGGTACAGAACTGAGTCACTGGTGTCCTGAGTGATGGGACCACCAACCTGACTCCCTTCCCAGGATCCTATGCTCAAGGCTAGTGAAAGAGTGTAAGTCTAACAGACTGGTCATAAAGAGCTGTATCTAGAAATGCCCAAGCCTGAGAAGCCCCTAGGGCCTTTAGAAAACTCAGTTCCAGCCCTTTCTGCTGCCGCTGGGTCATTACAGCGCCAAACTGTGTCAACAAAGTTTAGGCTTACCCAGGGGAGGCTGGTGAGGGCCCCATCAGCACTCAGAGGCTGTGTGGTTCTCAGCTTCTCTGACTACTCTTCAAGCGTCTTGTCTAGAGGAGAGAAACCCAGGTGGACTCCGTGGAGTGGCAGGACTTGTGCTCAGCCTTAGAGGACACAGAAGAAGGATTCCCTTGAAACAGTGGAGGGGGACTCTATCCATGTTCTATTCCATGGCAGTTCTAAGGTTAATGTTTTGGGGCCAAGGGAACAGGCAACTTTCCAGTTCAGAGAGATCTTTTGGTGTAGACTTTGGGGAAAGGGCTGTGGTCTTGGCTGGGCTGGGACCAAGGTAGACCTCATATAAGCCTTGTTCAGTTCCAAGTCACTGGTTCCTTCTGTCAAGTCTCAAAACAACTAACCCTTGTATAGTGTTTTAGCACTTCCACCTCAATCATGATTTCCGCTTGTCTTCTCTTTTCTTTCATTGTTCATAAATACTCCTGGCCTTCATCCTCTTCCCTCAAACAGAGGCCTGTCGATAATCAGAGAGCAGATGAACTTTGTGCTGATCTCCCAGGCCCCTTGTGAACTGGTCAGGCATGGTAGGGGCAATGTCATAGCGTGCATGACAGCTCAGTCCTGTGTTCTGACCACTCAGGAGGCTGACATGAGGGGACCTCCAAAACATCATCCTTCATGACGTACTCCTCTACTCTAATGCCTTCATTTGCTCCTGTTTCCTGCCACACCACATCTGAACACCTCCACCTGCTTATAACACTTCATGCTCCAGCCAGCCCTCTCTCAGAGCTCTGCTTCCCTACCCAGTCTATGTCTTACCGCGAATCTGCTTGCATTTCCCACCCTACCCTATTACATTTCCAAGGTAATACTTGTTATTTTAAAGAAGGAGTCCCTGGGAAACAGAATTTGCTAAGTGTTCGACTAGTAAATAAAAGGTGGGAGTTCAAATCTGCCCACAGAAGCATCAGAGGGAGTCCTGGCAATCTACTTCCAAACACTCCCAGCACTGGCAAACCTATGGCACACAGCTCTATGCCGAAACACTGGGGTCGCCACCTGTTAGAATCAGCTCGATGGCAACTGATTGTTTTATTTTAGGGGGAAGAGAGGTGTGGTTTGGTCAAGGAGGCCAATGACTGTGTCCAATTCACCTTTTCCCCATATCTACACTGAGCATCCTCTAGATTTTAGAGAGTTGTTTTATGGACTATTTCAGAGAAGAAAGCTGGTGAGGATAGGTTTACCTAGATCTTGGATGTGTGAGTCTTCTCCAATAGCTTGTGGGGTGAGGGGGTGGGGGACGGGAGAGAAGCTGCCCAGGCTGGGTCAGGACACAGAGGGGCTGTGAGGCAGTGGATGGGAAAAGCCGTGCCAGACGCTCTGTGTGTATAAGCAGGTGGATAAGGCCTAAGGTGAGGTGCAAAGAGAAGATGGTTAGGAGGTCACCGGGAAAGCCACTACTCACATCTGCAGAAAGCTCAGCTACAGAACCATTGAAGACAAGTGAGCTGTGCTCACATCAGCCCCAGCGCCGACAGCCTTCTCCCAGTGGGACCGGCTGCCTGAGGGGCATGAAACTGGAAAGTCACACTCTACCAATCAAAGGGTGATGATTTCAGTGACTTGATTCACTCTAATTAAAGGAAGCAATTCTGTGATTGGCAACAACATGATCTGAAACATGAACTGTGATTTGTCCTCATGATGTGCTTGGCATAATAGATGTGCAAACGTTTTCTCCTGGTGCAGGTGGGGGCAGGGCAGGGCAAGGGCAGCGCTTCAGCCTCTCCCCGCCATGCCTACAGGTCACACCTCACTTTCCCTGTTCCGTCCCCTGCTCTTGCCTATGCCTCACCACAGGCATCCTCTGAACAATTTCTGTGAAAAACACGCCAGCACCCACCAGCTCAGTCAACACCCTCCGGCAAAACCCTCCCAGAACTTGTTCTAAATTCCACCCCAAGCAAACCCTAGAAGAGAGGTGAGTACAGGCTGTCTGTACATCTGAACATGACAATAGCATTGCCATAGGTTGTGCCCAAGTGACTGGTTTTGTTTGGTTTTTATTATTATGTCTCAGAAATATGGCCCAGATCCCTATCCATTATTTAAACAGCCAAAGGCCAGCCCAGGAGTAGGACCCTTTAAGGCACAGCACGGTCCTTCTAGAACCTTGAAGAACTTTTCTCACACCCCACATCTGGGCTCAGAGGCCCAAAACAACCCCAGGAAGGCCTCTGACAACACAGCCTTAGGAGCAAAAGGTGTAGAACCCTCTGCTCTCTGTTCCCGCTCAACCCTGCACTCCAGCTTTGATGAGCTGATCCTTAGAGGCAAGCTGGCAGTTCCCTCTTACTGCCTGTTAAAAAACAGTGGTGTGTTATTTTGATGGGGGTGCACACCTCCTCCTACCCAGGGCCCCAACCTTGTGCTAACAGGCCTTCCATGCTTCTCAGCTCCCAATTTTATTTCTCGGACCTTGACACATGTCAACAGCTGTATATTTGAGAAGAGACAAATGTCAGATGAGCGTTGCAGGGCTTTGGCGTTTGTTTAGAGAAAATTATCTTTCTGTTCCTTGTAACAAGATCAGTGCAAACACCATCAGAGCAGGAGCTGAGCGGATAGAGGACTAGATATGACTGTGACTAACTCAGCGCTTATTACCGTGGGCCTGGGTGGGAGTTCCAGGCAGGCCCCACTGGTGCGGTGGAAGGATCAGGAGAGCCTGTGGGTAAAAGGTGACTCGAGTCTTTGCTTAGAAGCCCCAGCAGCAGCCAGAACCCCTGAAGCGTGAAGAGGTGGCATGTCATCCCCAAACAGAAGGCCTCTACTCCTGACATAGCATCACTACTATGCCTTCATTTCATCTTACAAAATGCATCACAGAGGGAGAAAAAGATCCTACTGCTAAAAGGATTAAAATGCACTTTAAGTTTTCCAATTACATATTTCTGTTGTTCCGTGAATGTTAATTGGATCCTGACAATACAACTGTGACCTGGCAGGGATCCAGAACCAGCATCTTCTCCACCTAATGCGTGCAGTTTCTCTACCCAGGACGTGCAGGGAGACACCTCCCAGGTTCCCCATGGGGCCCCCACCCCACCCTCTCCTCAGCACACAGTGGTGCTTCTGCCAGTGCTTACCCATGCCCAGCACAGGCCCCTGCCTTTCTCATACTCTGCTTTGCAGAGAATCCCTCCTCAGGCCCCACTTCTCCTCACTCTCTGGTCAAGCTCACTTAAACCTCAGGAGGAGGCCGTTGAGTGTGCAGAACATGCCCCATCTGACATTTCCTGACTGCCCAATTCTCTCCTCAGCGTCCTCTCCAGAGTCATTCATCCCCCATCCCCCAGCAGCTTGGCACTTGGTAGGTGCTCCATAATTTCATACTCAGGAAAAAAAATAGGTGTTTCCTTTTTTAATTAGCTCTGCCCACCTGATGGGCTGAAAAACTGGGAGCCAGGAATCCTAGATCCTAAACTCGGATTTATTGGCAATTTGTAACTGGAAATCCTGGTGAACATTCAGTCTCGAAATCTTGACTGTCCCATGACTACATATGCCTCTGACGTTATATTGTGTTATATTGCGACTAAGTGCTAGGACGGGACCCTGCTTAGTACGGACTTTCTCCTGGTCACCTCTCCTCAGGCTCCAGTCTCGTACTGCTTTTCCTCTTCTCAGTCTCTTGTTCTGGTTATTCAGCCTGAACTGAATAACCTGGATGGGAAAACTGATTTAGGACTCAGGAGAGTCCTGGGTCAGGCCTGTAACAGCCTTTAGACATCTCAGCTAAGAAGTCCTCCAAAGTCGGTTGCTTCCCCTCTGAGTCTGAGTAATTTCATCTCTACAATGGGAACAATATTACTTGCCTCATAGGATTGTTCTTAGGGTTCTGTGGTGGTGGTGGTGGTGTACCTTAGAGTCAGAACAGACTCATAGCTGACCTTCTAGCAGGTTTTCAGAGGCAGTTAATCACAGGGAGGGAGATTGTCCATCTTTCTCCATGGAGCAGGAAGTGGATTTGAATCACATGTCTTTGAGATTGCAGCAGCACAGCTCCTTACGACTAGGCCCCCAGAGCTCCCTTCTTAGGGTTCTAGGAGACATGTGTGCATGTCTCTAGGAGACAAGCGCTTATCAGAGGATAAGGCAGGCTGCTCAAGGAATATTGACTGTTGTTGTTATGTGCCGTTGATTTGCAAGCAACTCATAGTGACCTCTGTACATTTGCTCTGAAACCTGCCCTATGCTTGCGCCAATCTCATCGTCTCTGACAGACTTAATACCACTTCTCCAATCACTGAGTCACTCCATCTTTTCCTAGGTCTTCCTGTCCTGCGCTGTCCCTCCACCTTTCCAAGCATGATGTTCTTCTCCAAGAACTAGTCCCTCCTAGCCATGTGCCCAAAGTATTTGAGATGGAGCCACAAAAGCCTTGCCTCCAGGGAGCAGCCTGTTTTCACCCTCTACAGGACAAACCTGTTTGTTCTTAACAACAATTATTATTTACCTCCTATATCCAAGCTTGGCAAAATCCAGCATTAGGAAGCAAAATCCAAGACCAGTCCTTGGAGAAGGATATTATCTTGGAAAGGTGGAGAGACAGCACAGAAGAGGAAGACCCTGAATGAGATGGATTGACATGGTATTGGGGGTAGATGTGTCAGAGTGGGTGAGACTGGCTTAGGACGGAGCAGGGTTCTGAGGTATTGTGCATAAGGTCTCTAGGAGTCGTAGTTGGCCCAACTACACATACAGCAACAAATCCAAGCTATTTAGAGACTTTTTTTAGAAAAGGGGACTGTGGCCACAGTCATCAAGGACTTTGAGGGACTTGAAGATTCTGAGCCTATGACCTTCCTGGGCCCCTCGGATGATAATGTTAAGCTAAGCCCTGGGAAGATCAGGAGCAAGACCAGGCAGCCAAGTCGCTCCCTTTGGGGAGCTTCCCACTGGCGGGAGACGTCTTGAAGTCCTCCTTTGGGACTAGAACTTGGAGCAGCCACATTTCAGGAATGGTTTTGGAGCAAGGGAGATGGTTTTCATGCCCTATCTACCTACACCTGCCCGCCCCCACCAGTCTGATCCACCTCCCCTGTGGCATGGGCCATGGCTGGGAGCTTAGGATGCTTTCAGCAACATGCCTGAGCTTCCAGGTAGAAAGTGCCAAGTAAACTGCCACATGAAGTGGGCCCCGCGGAGCTTGCAGCCCGAGACCCCAAGGTCCTCTTTCTACACTCACTCCTCACACCTGCCTGCCATACCCCCACCTAGGCCAGCTATGAAGATGCAGCTGGCGGAGACCAGGGACACTTGTCATAATTGGCCAGAGATCAGACCTGGAGGACACTGAGGGTTGACGTCCTCTGCACTCTGCCCCTGACAAACTCAGGTAAAACTTGCGAACAGCCCTAGCAGGGAGCTGGGGTGGCATGTCTGCTGCATGTCCTGTCATGTCCCTAAAGGACATCACTAGTCCTAGGGAATTTCTAACCCAAAAAGTTGCCCACAGCTGACCGCTGGTCAGTATTCCCATTTTATAGATGAGAAAACTGAGGCATGAGGGGGTAATGAGTTTCCAAGGGTCTCATAGCCTGTAACTGGAAGTTTGCACTGTGCTCACCTCCATCTTTGTCACCACTATATTCCTCCCTCCCATCCAGGCAGCAGAGCCCATGTGAGACAGAACAGAGGGTGGTCAGGAAAAGAAGACTCTAGGTGACCTTTTCAGCTTTAAAGACTCCTTGTCCTCATTCCTCCCCACTGACCATTCCTACAGTGGGGCTCCCACTCTTGCCCTTTCCTGAATAAGCCACCACGTTCCCACATTTCCCTTGCAGCCACTCAGGAGCCTATGAACCTCCTTGGAGATAGGTGTGGATGGCCAGTCCAGGCTTAGCCTGCACTGGGGCTCCAGCCGTTCAGGTTTTGGCTATCTCCCAGGGTACTAGAAGTCCAAAGAACACATAGCTGGCTCTAGTTAACTTCTCTGCCGATCCTGGTATTCTCCTGCTTGAGCTCTCCGCATCACAGCAACACTCAATGACAGCCCACGCTTTATAAGCATGTTACAGGGCTGTGAGGGACTGCGGCACCAAAGCCAGAGGTAACACATGTGCGGCTACAACTTCAGAAGATGAGTGTCAGTTCTCCCACTCTGATTCTGAGAGCCTGAGGGTTTGTGTTTCCGGCCCAGTGAGGCTGTATACACCTGAGCTGTGTATGCATGAGGCTCCTTCTCATCCGGCCTGAGTTTACTCATCAGTAGGTGAGCAGAGAACCAGATGGTGATTATGGGCCCGTCCCTCCCTGCTGTCCTGAGTCTGAACACAGAAATGTCCTGCCCAGCTATCGAGAAGAAGCTGGGCTCTGCCATGTGGGAGTAGACAGCAGACCTGGCAGGAGGTTCCTCTTGGAAGGGTTGTGCTTCTCTCCAGTGTTCAGGGTTCCACTAGGGGACTTCCTCACCTTCCTCCCACGTCTGATGTGCCCTAAGAAGCTCCTGATTCAGCATCTGCTGGGATGACCTTCTAGGACAGGTGCTGTGTTGATAGGAATGCTTCATTAAAATGTGTCCAGCCGTGACAGATTATGCCATCTATAGCAGGGAGTGTAAGCTGGTGTCCTTGCAGAAGACTGCTTAAACATTGTGCCACCATGGCTGCTTACTTGTGCCTAATAAACAAAACTACAAGTTCTGCTGTTATGGGAGGGCCACTTGGCAATGAGGGGTGCAGAGCTCCAGTCCTCTGAGTGGAGGCTAATGAACTCCCCGATCACGCAGGCATCTTCACAAAAGGGTCCTTGCTTCACTCCAGACTGTCTAGTCTTCATCTTTTGCTTTACCGCAGAATTGCTTATCTTTGACATGAACCCCAATTAACAGTTAAGAAATAAACTTCTTCAGTCATGTTGGCAGGAGGATACCAAGAACTGAGATGCAACCACATTCTTGGGGTTGCCAAGAACACTGGGGTTCACTCCAAGAGCTAAAACACTGGCCTGCATGCAGGCCCACCACGAGGCCTCCCCAATGTTGATACATAGGAGCTAATGGGGAAAAACAATATTTTTCTCTCTCCATCTATTTTATGTACTATACAGCCTTGGTTCCTATATACATCTCAGTCTTCACACTGAAGTGTAGCACGCATAGAAGAGTGTACAGCTCAGTGAACTGAGACGCCAGCACGCCTGTCCAATCATCATCTTGTTCCAAGAATGAAACACTGCCAGCCTTCCAGACCATTTCCCCCCTCCGCTCCCAGCCACCATGCCTTCCCGCCATGTGCCCCCAATTCCTCCCCCAGCTTTCTGATACAGCAGAGCAATCATGCCAACTTTGAAACTTTCTGTCATTGGAAACATCCACTAGATACTCTTACATCTCGAAGCTTCCTCAAAACTGTGAGAGTCATCCACTGTGGCCTCCTCTAGAGCAGAGGTTTATTTAATGGCAAGCATCTGCCATATCAACATGCTTGGGTTGTTTCTAGTTTGAAGCAATAGTGACTTTGGCACCTAGGGGCATATTCATATAAGTGTTTAATGTGCAATGTGTTACACAAGTCTTTCTAGTGCATAGGTCTTGGAGTAGAATTGCTGGTTAAGAGTATACATAGAGAAACAAGATTTTTACTCCTGGCTTTACACATGCTCCTGTTATTCCTGGAGGGGGATGTCAGACATCAGCAGCAAGGAGGGCCCCAGGGATAGGTTCTGGCCTCAAGGTGCCCAGTCTAGGCTAGTTAGGAACCCAACTGGAAATATTGTAACTGCCCTGTCACCAGGTCTTGAGGTCCTGGGAGTTCCTGCAGAACCCTCCCTGCCATTTTCAGCAGCCCATCCTTTCCTGAGAGTCTGCCTCATATGCCTGAAGGTGTCTGGGTCAAGGCAAAAAAGCGTGGGGTAACAGCCAACAGGGAAGCCAGGGGCAAACAGGTCTTGGAGCTCTTTAGTTACCAGCCGCCTGCTCAGGGGAACCACCTGCCTCCCCCACTCTCTCTTGTGTCCTTGTCTCTCCCTCCATTGGGTCCAGCATGACACCATCCTCAAACATACCAGAATGTGTGTGGCCAGAATCCTGTGGCCCCAGACCTGCCAAGATGACCATAGTAGACAGCCAAGGGTCAGGGCGGGGGTAGTCCCTATCATTACCTACTTGGGGAATGGGCAGACCCATTTAGAGGGGAAAAGTTGTAGTTTTGTGCTGTTGATTTAAATTATATTTAGTATAATGTTAGTTAAATATACACAAACATAAACTAGGTACATGTTGCTTATGCGTAGAGCTGTTTTACAACCATAAAGCTAAACACAAATTTATAAATGAAATAAAAACAAACTGCAAAACCAATAAACTTCAAATTAACAACATTAATTGAATGCTGCAAATGATATTGTTTTCCTGAAACTACATCAGTGCTCACAGCATGCCCGTGGTGCAACCTGACACAATCCTCCATCGCTTTCCCCGCCATCGTCCTGTGCTCTGTAATATCTCAGACGCCCCCCCTTCTTTTTTGCTCATATAAACTGCTGTAGTACCTCCATTCCTGCAGTCTCATAGCCTCTTTAAGCCTTTGCTTGCTCATCTGAAGAGTGGAGAGAGTTATAGTATTTCCTTCCCAGGCTCCTAAGAGTTGAGGCAGTTGATACACATTAAGTTTTATATCAGGGTTCATTGTGTGACGTGGACTTGAACAGTCTCACGAGACAACATGCTAAGGGCACACAGTTTAATGCTCCATTACCACCATCTTGAAGTTCTTCCAAATTCTTTGAACAACAGCAACAACAAAAATTGCCATTGAGTTAACTCCAACTCATAGCAACTCTCCTCACATGTGGATCTCCAGCCCTTTCTTCCCCGGCACCTCTGGACAGACTCATACCTTCACCTTTTCTATCAACAACAAGTGTGGTAGCCATTGGCACCACCCAGGGCCTCCAAGTCAGGAGCCCGGCCTTTCCCTTTGGCACTTGACCTGCAGGTTATGTAGCTGGTTCTGTGCACGGCACTGAAGTAGTTGTTAGCTGCTGTTAGGGGTGCCATATCTTTGTTAGTGAGGAGAGTTCCTTTGTGTTTTCCTCTGAAGACAGTCTTCTCTCCCTGTGGCCTGGAGAGGCCACCTCATGTGTGTAATTGCATTTGTCTAGTTCCTGGAGCTCTGTGTGCACTACAGAAAGGAAGGGGGTCGGGCAATGTGATAGGGGGATTGGCACCCTCAGCCTGTGGCCAGCTTACCACAGGACAGGGCCCTCCAGGCTTTGGACACACAGGACTTAAGCGGCAGTCAAAGCCATTTATCATGACTGGTACAAAATGGTACCAGGCAGAATGCTGCTATTTCCTTGAAACCACTTAAGTATGTGGTTTAACAGGTTATGGAGTTGACGACACCTTAATGGATTAGGAGCTCGGATGGAGTTGCTAATTTAATTTCCCTTTTTATTGCTGTTCTTTTTTTAAAAAAAGCACAGATAGCCCTTTTCTGAAAGTGGGATATTAATAACCACAGCATTCCACACAAGCAGGGAAGGACATTGAGATTTTAGCAAGGTCTCTCTATTTGTCCCTGGCTTCTCAAGGCTCGTCGGCTGGCCTAGATAGGGGACAGACCCAGGGGATTAACTGCTCAGTGTTGTCGTGTGTGGAAGCGGCACTTGGCTGCTATCATGAGACTCAGATAACATCCGCTGCTTGCCTCGAGCTCATCTCTGCAAACAGCTCCATCAGCCCTGACCAGTGTACTGGGGTTTGCAAAAGAAAAGGGAACATTTTGTCCTCTAAATGCTACCACTAATGCCCCTAGTGTCCTCATCGTGGAAGATTTTCTTCCCCAAGGAAGTCCGTCTTTCCTCATGAGGACCAGCAGGCTGAAGACAAAGCTTAGCTAAGATTCATCTCCTGTGGGTAGAGGACACAGGGCCCTTTCACCATCTGTGAATGCCACTGTGCACCCAGACAGAACGAGGAGGTGAGGATGGTGCCTGCTTGTCAGGGTTCCTGCTACCAGCACACCCAGGGCCTCCAAGTCAGGAGCCCGGCACCGCCGAAGACCTGGGACCCTTTGACCGCACAAAGACCTAGGGACAGGAAGTGTGGTCAGGGCCATCACTGCTGGGGCTACTCCTTCCCACTTGACACTCCTTCCAGAACTTGCTGAATTCCTGCAATCTTAGGGTAAAACAAACCTTAGATGTTATCAATGACCATCATTCTGCACCTCCAAAAATAGCGTTACTAACTCCTACAAGCAGATGTCCTCGTTTAAGAGAAACCAGAAGGACGGGTGAGCTGCAGTCTTACAGCCTGAGGACTAAGAGCTGTGCTGTCCAGAATGGTGCCACGCGTGGCTACTGAGCGCCCAAGAGGCCACAAATGGACATGGAGTCGTGCCAGGAGTGTAATATGCACACGAGTTTTGGCAGCCTGACACCCAAGGTATCTCATTAATTCATATTGGTTACGTGTTAAAATGATAATATTGTCAATATGATGGGTTAAAGAACATAATTAAAATTAGTACCACCTGAGTGCTTTGGGGTGGTTTGCCTGCTATGTGACTGCTAGAAAATATAAATTATGTATGTGGCTTGCATTCACTTTCTGATGGACAGTGTCATTCTAGAAAGAACATAAGAAACATAAAAAAAAAAAAAACACCCAAAACTAAGACTCTAAACCCATTGTTACAGTCTCTTCTAACTCTCAGTGACACCAACGGTTACAGAACCGACTAGGGTTTTCTTGGCTAAAATCTTTATGGAGGCTGGTCCCCAGGTCCTTTTTCATGGTTCCACCGGATGCATTCAGGTAACCAACTTTTAGGCTAGTTGTTGTTTTTGTGTACAGTCAGGACTGACCCATAGCTCACCCTCTAGCAGATTTTCAGAGGCAGTAAATGACTCAGGAGGAGATTGCCCATCTTTTTCCCATGGAACAAGTGGTGGATTCGAAGTACATTCCTTTGTGTTGGAAGCGCAATTCCTTACCACCACTTACGACATTCAGGAAGCTAAAAGGCAGCCAGAAAGATCAGTTCTGACAAGAGGAGAGGAGATTAGACTTTCCCCAGACAGGGCCTGGCCCACAGGAGGTGCTCTGTCAGCTCTATCTGGGTAAGGAGCTCCTTGTCCTCAAAGGCCTCACAGGCACCATGCACCTGCTTTTGTAATGCATGGCAGTGGGATTGGAAACGCCTGCATAGACTCCCTTTGAGGGGGAATCTTAGAGGCTGTCATTACAATTATCAGGATGAAGGCAAAGTGCTTCTTCAGGGCTCACCTGAGAATTACAATTGCACATAACAACAACAACCAGATTATTCAAGTTCCCGTCTTCTCTGAGTCTTCGTATAAAATGTAAAAAACAAATCTACTGCCGTATCGCCTCACAGACTTTCCCCATTCCTGATATCGCCTTTAGTGCTAACGGGACATGGTCATTTGCAGACTAATAAAATCGGAAGAGTTATTATTCTCTTAAAATGCAGATATATCTGGGGTATCCACTTAATGACGCACATGGAATAAATTACTTTGGGATGACACTTTTTAATTGAATTGAACTAACAGCTTAGTAATATGTTGCAATAAGAAGAATATTAGGATGATTAAAAGATCTGAAAACTCTTACGAAATTAAATGATTAAACATAATGCTGAGTAAATGAACGAGCCTGTGTATATTAATCAGCTGTGGGCCTCCGTAAACAGCCATGTAACTAAATGCACACTGAGGCCCTAAACACACATGCCTCACCACTCCCCCTTCTTGGCTTTCCATCATGCCCTCCTTACTGCCATGCAGGACAAACCATTCTTCCACAGATAAACAGCCTATCAGTCATTTTGTGAGCATGGTGGTTACATGAGCAATTGCCTCTTGGCAAACACTCATTCCTTTAGCAAGAAGCTTCAAGTAATGACCACAGAGTTTATTTTCTATCCTCCTTTGTAAGTGAAATAAAAGTTTAAGGGGCAAATTGATAGAATTCTGGCTACTCTTCTAGGACAGAATTCCTTGTTGTTGTTATTGTTATTGTTGTTGTTGTTGTTGTTAATTGCCGTCAAGTTGTAGACAACTCACAGTAACCTTTGAACAAAAGATCTGAACACTTGTATAACTTTCAACATTTCTCTAAGTTCATAGAGTTTCCAGAGGCAAGCTATTTTGAAAGTGGATGCCACTCTTGCTTCCAAGCTTGTTTTAATCGGGGAGCTCCACCATACACTGTCTGCCATGGGTAACCATCATTGCCTTTGACACATCAGTGTCACAGAGTTTGGCATCACAGCAACCATGAGTTACCTCTGTACAGCAAGTGGACAGACCAGTGCTATACCACTTAGAAGAATGTTTGACCAAAAATAATTAAAGCCAGGCCTGAGGGTCATATATTAAAATCACCCACCTTTAGCTTGGTAGCATAACTTTCTGTCCACTAGGCCAACAGAGCTCTATGACTCACAGCAATTCTATGAACAACAGACCTAACTCATGTCCTATTCTATGCCATCCCCACAATCTGAGACATGCTCTAGCCCACTGCTACAGTCACCATATCAATCCATTATGTTGAAGATCTTCTGTTCTTCTCTGACCTTCCACTTCTCTTGGGTGGCACAAATGGTTAAGTACTCAACTATGAGCCAAAAGGGTAGCAGTTCAAATCCACTCAGAGGCACCTCAGGTCACAGAACTGGTGGTCTATTAACCGAAAGGTCACAGCATTGAAAAATCCTACGGAGCAGCTTCTACTCTGCACACCTGAGGTGGCCCCGAGTGGGAATTAATGTGGTGGTAACTAGCATCAGCTTTCTGGCACAGAAGCTGTAAATTAAAGGAATTTATGCTCCTCAGCTTCTCTGTTGAGCTTTCGCCTCAGCGTGGCTTGCTTTTAAGCCTTTCACCTCTGTGTGCTCTCATTCCTGTTGGGGCAGACACATTGGTCTGAGGAAGCAGGTGAGATGTTGGGGGAAAGGCTGTTCCCAGACCTCTGTGACCACCGCTGGCTGCAGAGCAGCAGAGAGGGGCTCTGGAAGGTTCCAGTGGGCCGACTCCCACATCCCTCCTTCCCTCCCTCTGCAGCTGGCCAGCATCTCGCAGGTGCCTTTTGTGTGACCTAGAAAACTGATTACCTTCCTTATGCAGCTCCTCCCCCGCCCGCGAGAGATAACACAGGTAATTTTATTTCTGATCATATAAATCTTTCCTGCCCAAGTCGCAGCCATAATTAGTTGCATAAAAATGCAGGTTACGACTCGGGCTGTTATTAGGAAACATGAAAACAGCACTAAGTTTGGTTTTGCTCTCTAATAAAAACTCTCAAGGTCTCTGTTACAGGCAGCAGAAGGGACTTGGTATCATTAAGGGTAAAACTCAAGGCAGAGCAGAATCTCACGTACTAGGCTTGATGGGAATATGTTATTTTTAAAAAAAAAGGGAAAAGAAAAGAAAAAGAAATCAAGCCCCATTCTGAGTAAGACAAGGTAAGGAGCCCTGTGCCCTCCCTCCACGACCTCCCTCCTCAGCTGGGTGAAGAGTCCTGTGCCAGGGCTGCAAGAAGTCCAGCGGAGACATCTTCTCAAATGAAAATCTATTCCCCAAACTAAAGTGCTGACCAGAACTATTTTACTGCACATCACATTGGAAAATAATACAGGAGAATTCCATTAAACTGAGGGCTCTTAACAAGTCAGCTTTCTGAGAAGTTCTGGATACAGCGCTGCAATTGTCTCAAAGGTTTGGTGTTAAAAAAAAACAAAACAAAACAAAAAAAAAGCAAAAACAGCAACAACAAAAAAAACCCTAAGGTTTTGGAGTCATCTTCCCCAGTTTGGCAAACTCAGAACCATAGAAAGAGTTGCATCCTCATAATTACCCAGGAAACAGCATTTCACAGCAAGTGTTGGCAGAGCTTCTTCCCCCAATAGCCAGTATCCTGCCATCCAGCCAGGCTCAGACCCCTGGAAGCCAAGCAATGAAGCAGCTCTAACTGGATGCCGACGTAGAGCATAAAGTGCATCTCAGAGGCCAAGAGTCTGAACTTGGAGGATAGGATTAAGTCTTTCAGGGCCTACTAGTCCTGAAGCCAAGCCCACTGCTATTGGGTTGATTCCAATGGTGACCCTCCAGCGGGTTTCTGAGGCTGTAAATCTTTAAAGAAGAAATTGGCCAACTTTCTTCTGCAGGGAGGGTGATGGATTCCAACTGCCAACCTTTTGGTTAGCAGCCCCACACATAACATACTAGTGGCTAGAGAAAGACAGCGTGTTTGTTAGAGGGTCGGCATAAGACAGAAAAACTCACAGGGAAATGGATTGACAGTGACTGCAACAGAGTCCTCCAGCACAGTGCCGACTGTGAGGGTGGTGCTGGGCCAGGAAGGGTTCTGCTCTGTCAGACACAGAGTTGCTGATGGCACCTAACTCCACCACCTGTCCTGCAGGTTTAGGCCCACTATCATCCTTTCCAGCCAGCATGAGTGCTCAAACCTAGCTCAGAAAGTCAAGTGAGTCTGAGGTAATCTGAGGTATTTTACAGTCTGCCAGGCACAAGGACCATGGTGTAACAGGGGCCCATCTCTCAGATGCTGGCCTCACACCATCACCTGAAATCCAACACTCAGAACTTTCACCTCAGCAGATTTCATTCCTCACTTTTCTCCAAGGGGGGGAAAAAGGCTGAAAACATTCATTTGTCAAAACTCTGAAAGCTACAGGCCTGAGCCAACAAGGAGAGAAGCAATCAAGACTTTGTCATCGGAGGGGGCGGGTGGCCCCAGCGTCCTATCAAATTTAGTCCGGAATGTATTTCGCCATTATCGTAACTATGCCCTTCAGCTGCCATGCCGGTTCAGGAATGGTGCACTAATACATTCTGTGGTGCAGCCTCTTTATGGGAGAACAGGATCCCGGTGCCCCTTGACAGAGAGAGAATAATAGCATAATGCAACAGAACATTTTTGAAATGCTAATGCACGCTCCCCACAACTTAATTTTATTTTTTTCTTATTGGCTTTTTTATATGACATTTCACAGTCCTGTACTTCAATAGCGAGATCTGCATCGTAAAAATGACACCACCGTGATTTAAGGAGGAAAGTCCATTCAAGCAAAATGGGTAGGGTATTTCTAAAGTATCAGTTTAGCACCTCTTACCTGGGGTCAATGTTCATTTTCAATACATCATTATAGCATCCTGTTAAATCACTCTGAGAGTGGCTAAGTTCTTCCACCCTATTTGCATGTCAGATTTGGGAGATAATGAAGTGGAGCCCTACAGAGAGGGTCACGTTAAGCACCCATGTTTCTTCAAGTTAGGGGACAGCAGGAAAGACTGGCTTGAATCGAAAACTTTGGGATAGAGGAAGAGCAAGTAGGTAGGCATTGTGGCTTCCATGCATGCATTGGTGGTCAGTAACCAACTCCATAAATACTAGACTTCTTATCTCCATTAGCTTTACCACACCAATGGTCACAACCCTATATCCTTAAAAACCTAAAAAACCCCAAGCTGCAACCAGCTTCACAGCCAGATCCTTAAGGAGGTCAGAGGACACACTACTGTGCTATAGAACTTGTCTGTCCCCATGGTCAACTCAAACTCATGGTCTACCCCCATGGTAGACTAGGAGTCAGCAGGTCCAAGAAACCTTGTATGGAGCAGGGCCCAAGGCTTACCTCTGGGGAGGGCTAAGCTGAGAGTACTGGGCTGATCGGAAAATCCTAGCACCCAAATGAGCATAAAGTCCAGAGAATCACTGCTCAGAGACAGCACTCATCTGATCAGCATGAGGCCCAGAGATAGGGGTGCCCCGGGGGTGGGCTATTCCCTGACTTTTCTAATTGAAGTCTCTTTTATTTCAAAGTAATGTAGGCTGCTTGTTGTTGTTGTTAGTTATTGTTGTTAGCTGTTGTTGAGTCTTCTCTATGGAGTTGGCTCCAGCTCACAGTGACCTTATGTACAAGAGAACAGAGCGTTGCCCAGTCCTGTCCCATCCTCTCAACTACCAGCACATTCTAATCCCTCCCTGCATCGATCACGTCAACCCCTCTAACCAAGCATTTCCCACACTTTATTGGCCCTCTGCTTCACCAGTCATGTTGTCCTCCTCTAGCGATTCATCCCTTCTGATGACATGCCCAAAGCAAGCAAGTCCATGTTTTGTTGTGATCCCTAAGGTTTTCACTGGCTAATTTTGAGCACTAAGTTTAAAGAGAACTGTTCCCAAATCTCATCACCTCAAGGAGAGCCTCCTTAACAATTTTAAAGCTTGGATTCCTCCAAGCTTTCTCCGTGCACACACAAAAGCACAAACTGATGTTTTTGTGAAATGAGATCAGTGTCTACACATCATCCTGTAATTTACTCTTTTGATTTAAAACCAGTGTTAAGTTCATATAAACAGCTCTTTTCTGACGCCTTCTGACTACAACTAAGAGTGACCCTGCAAACAATACATCTGAACCTTGGCCTGCCCTGCTTCATCTTCATCATGCTCAAGCCCATTTGTGAAGTCACTGTGTCATTTGAGTCTTTCCCTCTTTCACGGACCCTCCACCTTTCTCAGTATGTCTTTCCTCCTGACAACATGCCCAAAGCACGTGAAATGAAGTGACACTATTTTTGCCTCTAAAGAGCATTCTGGTTGTGCATTCTCCAAGACAGATGTGTTTGTTCTTTGGGCATTTCATAGTATGTCCAATATTCTCCCCAACACCACAGTTTAAAGCATCGATTCTTCTTTAGTCTTCCTTATTCATTATCCAACTTTCTGATGCATAGCTTTTTCCAGTAGTTTTATAATATTCTATTTCAGGCTACTGTATTTATTACAGTCCCTTATTGATGGATATTCAAGTGGCTCTTAATCTTTTACTACCACAAGCAATATTAAAAGTGTGTATCTTTGCAAAAGTGATAGGTCTTTGTTTTATGGTTTCCAAAACAAGGTAAAATGGAACAGCCCCTTCTTCCTTCCTGATGAGGAGGAAGGTAGCTGAGAGTTGCATTTAGAATTCACCTCTAAGGAAAATGAGCTCCAAAGGTGAATGCCTTGTGCCTGCTCCTCCCTCCAGGTGGACCTGCAAAGACCTCAGAATGTCCCAGGACTCTTACATAACCCAGAAACTCAGATGTGCATCAGCCCAGCTACTAAATCCAATGCAGATGCCAAGGAGAGGTAGCTTACCAAACTACTAACCTGAAACACGGCAGCACAAAAAGTGGGTGCTAGGGTCAAGCTGTCCTCCACAAGGTGTGGGAAGGCACAACTTTGGGAGCCCTGTACTTCAAACACAGTATCTTCTGCACTGTTCTCCCCTAACCTTGGAGTCAGTTCCCAGTAGATCACAGTCCACAGGAGGAGTTACTCTCACTTCTATTCTTGGTGACAGGTGCTGTTCTAAGGCCAATTGGGTGAAATTGTCAGTTATATCCTCATCACCTATTTCTTGTTGTTGTTGATGATGATGATGTTGTGTACCACTGAGTCAGAACCAATCCTTAGCTGACCCTCCAAAAGATTTTTCAGAGGCAGTTAATCATATGGGAGAAGATTGCCCATCCTTCTGAGGAGCAATTGGTGGATTCAAACCACATGCCTTTGGGATTGCAGCGCAGCTTCTTGCCACTAGACCACGAGAGCTCTAAGTTTGCAAACTGAAGCCCCTTTTAAGCTTGTCTTAATGGCCAAGTAGATTTTTTCTGAAATATACTATAGTGTATTAGCTACTATTCAATTTTAGGCTATGGAACTGTTTTTATCTTTTGTTTAGAACACGAGTGTGCTCACTCTCAGAGCACTGATGTTACACATGCCATCCAGTCTGGTTTTGTCCTTATCAACCCTGTAAGGTAGAGCAGAACTTCCCGTAGGTTTTCTTAGACAGTAATCTAAGAAGCAGATCTACAAGCATTTCCTTTTGGGAACAGCTGGTGTGTTCAAACCACTGAACAGTTAAGTGCCAACCTCTAACCATTGTGTAACCAGGGTTGCTCGTGGCTGGTGCTGTTGTTGTTGTGTGCTGTCGACGTGGAACTGAGCCATAGCTGACCCTCCGGTAGGTTTGCAGAGCCAGTAAATCACACAGGAGGTGATTGCTCACCTGTCTCTCGTGGAGCTGCTGGTGGGTTTAAACCTTGTGCCATTAGGAGGGCAGCAAAATTCCTGACCACTGAGTCACCAGTGCTTCCTCTAGGAGGATTGGTAATACTCAAAGCAAATTCCTTCCTAAGTCCCTGCAGACACACTCGTCAATGATGCTCCTCTTTTCTGCTGAACCCGAATTGTACCTCCAACTCCTCAATGCAGTCACTTTGGTTTGTGCATGTGTTAAACTATCCCTGTCACCACAGGTACAGAAGTCCAACTAAGAAGTGAGAGGTGTCCCCTGGCACCCCAGGGTCACTGTACCACCTGTGTTCCCAGAGCGGAAACATTCACACACCCGCACAATCTCAAAACAAACAGAAAACCTTAGATATCTAGCATAGGAGTGTCAATTGTTATCTTGATCAAGTAAGAACTGATGCTACTGATTATTAGAAAACACCTCATGTGGAAAAAAGGAACCACGTAAGTCAGAAAGGAAACAATTCTAGAATAAAGGGTAGGCCATTGGCCACCTCACAGTAACACTTCTCACAAAATGGTGCTAGTTATCAGGCCAGTATTCGATTTGATGCCGCATCTGGAGGAAAACGTTAGAGTGCCAGGTTGGGCTTTGCAGATCTGTGCAGTGCTGGCCTACCCATCACCTGGTCTGCTGTCTCTGGTCCAATTATTATTGATCATAGGAGCAGATTCCAGCACAGGATTACTTATGTCTTCTGACTACTTCTTTGTTATATAATTTTTTATTATTAATTTCAAGGAAAATTTACAGACTTTGAATTTCCATTCATTCATTGTTGCACTTTTCTCCCTGCCCACCTCTCCCACAATAGCACACTCATCTCTTTGAAAACAAAAAGAAAAATTCTTTCATTGTTTTAAAATCCCTCCCCCCAGGTCCACTCCACTATGCAGCCTTTGTTCTGGACTCCAGTCATGACAAATATCTAATCACATATCCCTTTTCAACAATTTTCTCTCTCATCTGTTTCAATGCAGTATACATTATTTATCCCATTTTGCTCAGTCTTCCCCCAACCCCGAGGTCAGTCCTGTTTTACAACAGTAGCACCATGCAGTATTTTTCCTTTTGTGACTGAGATATTTCCCTCAGCATAATGTCCTCCAAGCCCACCCATTTTGAATAATATTGCATGAGTTCCTTGTTTTTCAATGCAGCATAGTATTCCATTGTGTGAATATACCACAGCTTCTCTATCCATTCGTTTGTTGATGGGCACTTAGGTTGTTTCCAACTCCTTGCTATTGTGAACAAAGCTGCGATAAACCTGCTTGGATGTCAGTTATGGTCTCTGGAATATATACCCAGGACCTAGGACTAAAACCAAGGACTGTAAACTTCATTAAAGAAAAGCTTGGAAGAACTCTAGAAATCCTAATCCACAACATAAACAGTCTTCCAAGTATCATTAAAAATCTACAACCAGGAGAAGATAAAATAGATTAATGGAACCTTCTAAGAATCAAATCCCTATGTACATCCAAAACCTTCTCCAACAGGGTAAAAAGGGAAGCCACAGACTGGGAAAAAGTATTTGGTAATGACATGTCTGATGAGGGACTTATATCCAGAATTTATGAAATACTTGAGCACCACAACAATATAAAGGTAAACAATCCAATAGAAAAATGGGCACAGGATATGAACAGATACTTCACCGAAGAAGACATTCAGATGGCCAACAAGCACATGAAGAAATTTTCAAAATACCTAGCTCTGAGATGCAGATTAAAACAACTATGAAATAGCATCTCATCCCAGTCAGAATACCAAAATTTAACAGAACAGCAAGCAGGTGCCCTTATTCACTGTTGGTGGGAGTGTAAAATGGTGCAACCACTGTGGAAGGCATTATGGCACTTTCTCAAAAAGTTGCAAATAGAGATACCATTTGACTTCTTATGTACAGTCAAGTCAACGAACTCAGAGATGACCCCTCATTGAGTTTTCAGAGGCAACACATCATACAGGAGAAGGCTGCTCGTCTTTCTCCAGCAAAATAACTGGTGGATTTGAACTGTGTGCCTTTGGGTTGGCAGCACAACCTACCACTAAGACACCAGAGCACCCTGTGATTTCTGACTTGTGATTTTCTGTAGTAAACAGTTCCCCATGTTTTCCACCTCCTCTTTGTTCACTACACTTTAGGACAGAATGTGTGCTAATTTTGCTAAATGTGTAACCTGCTGTAAATTGCCGTAAGGGAAGATGAAGGCCAGGAGCTTCCCCAACCAACCTGGTGTAATGGTTTGAAAACTCCTGGCTTCACAGCTGATATCAGTCTGTGGCAATTTGCAGCAGAATACATGGGTAGAGGAGGCTGTGGAGAGGGAGATTGGGCTGGGGAGTGAATTACAAAAGACAGGGCAGAATGACCTTTAAAATGGTCAAGAGTGCTCCCGGTTCCTGAGACAAACATAACAGAATAATTTAAATGCTACCTAGAAGATTAGAGAGTTGTTTGATTGAATGTGGCTAACATTTAACCAGTTGGTCTAAAACAGATGGTTTATAGACAAAAGTGGCTTTGAAAAGTACAGAAAATTACTAGGCTTCCTGAGTCCATCACCTAATCTCAGAAGCTCAATGTCAGTCATCCCCAACACCATTTAAAGCCAAGTTTGGAATTGCCAGACCCAAGAGAAGCTCAGCACACACGTGTGAGGTACAGTCAAGCTGAGGTGTGAGGAGTGAGTGCTCCCTCAGGAAACCTTTCTCCAGGGGCAGAAACAGGAGCTGATTGCTGGATAGAGACACTCTAAACAGACCAGACATGGAGAAGTTTTGTCTTGTGTGTCTAAAAACTGCTTCCCATGAACTTCCACTCCATGGTCCCCATCTGCTGGAAACGGTCACGTGATCTCAGCCTTCTTAGTGCTCATGACATGTAGAGATGACAGTATGTGTAAATGACTGAATGGCATGTTCAGTGACATACTCAGCCAGCCATGGGCAGAAGAACAACACCGAGTCCTCCCACCTCACCAGCATCATTCTAGGCCTTGTTGAAGCCTTGGCTACATCTCACTCCAACCCATGTGGGCAAAGGAGGAGGATTCACTCTAGGACCTTGGACAAGCTGCTTCATCTTATGGGCAAATGATTGTCCCTGGTGGAACTGGCAGAAGAGTCAAATGTGTCTGTGGATACAGAAACACTTTGTGCTCCGCCCTGGTTAGTCACAGCCCTGCACATACCCTCCCATCAGCCCTCGGGTTCTCCTGCAAGTGCTCAGGGAGAAGTCCCAAAGCCCCTTGCAGACACACTTCTTATAATGCAGTTAGGGTGTATGCAACTTTGTAGACAGTCAGTGGATACAACCTCTGACACCTGTTGACTCTTTGCTGACTCTAAATCCAGTCCTCGCACCCCATCAGAATGCTGTCTGGCCCCTGGGTACCTGAGCAAGTTATCTCCTATTTCGTCCCCTTGCTACTCCATTTCTTTTTTAAATTTTTATGTTATATTGGTTTGCATAAAAAATTTATGTACATTGTGTTTCACACTTTCCTGCATTCACAAGGTATTTCATACAAACTTTCCCATATATTTTGTTTTACAAAATTACCATCGAACTCTGCCCACCATTATTTCATCTTTTCAGGTCCCTGCTGAGTCATCCCCAATTCCCCCCACCCTCTCCCTCCAGCCACCAAATTGTGAGACTCCATGATTTCTCCTTGCCCATCCTCACCTCTCTGCTCCCACACCTTTCCCACTTGAGCCCTAAAACTTGTTTTACTAGTTATCCTTCTAATTTTACAATAATGGTATTATGCAGTATTTGTCCTTGTGAAACTGAGAATAATGCTCTTCTGTCTCTTCCAAGTTATGTAGTAGCTTTTGAAATTGTTGCTCCTGAGTGCTGCGAAGTATTCCGTTGTGTGAATGCATAATTTCTCAATCCATTTACTTGTGGTTGGACATTTGGGCTGTTTCCATGTTCTCGTGATGGTGAATAATGCTGCTACAAACATTGGTGTACAAGTCTCCATTTGTGTCTCACTTCTAATTTCCTTGGAATAAATTCCTAGCAGTGGAATAGCTGAGTCACATGGAGTTTCTATGTTCAGCTTTTTTATTTTTAAATTCTTTTATTATTTTTGTGTGTGTGTACCATCAAATCGAATCTGCCTGGGACAGGAGGAGATTGCCCCTCCTTCTCCAGCAGAGCATCTGGTGGATTCGAACCATGTACCTCTGTGATTACAGTGCAACTTCTTGCCACTAGGCCACCAGAGCTCCCTTATGTTCAGCTTTTTTAAGACATGCAAAACTGCCTCCCATAATGGTTATACCATTTTACAATACTGCCAATACTGTATGAGAGTTCCAATCTCTCCATGGCCTCTCCAATATTTACTGCTTGATGTCCTGTTAAACTTTGATATTGCTACTGGAGTGAAATTGTATCTCATTGTGGCTTTGATTTGTATCTCTCCTATAGGCAGTGTCTTTGAGCGCATTTCTTCAAGTATCTGATGGCCATCCTAATGTCTTCCTCTGTGAAAGTCTTTTTTTTGCCCATTTTGTAATTGAGCAAAATCTCTTTTTTGTAGAGGCCCAAGAGTATTCTGTAAACTGCTGTTATGAGACCCTTGTCTGAGGTAGTATTGCCAAATGTTTTTTCCCAGTGGTAGGTTTTCTTTACACCCTATTAGAAAATATTTTTTGATGCAAACAGGCATTTAATTTTTACAAGATATCATTCCATTTTATCCTCTCTGGGTTGTGCATTTCTGGCTATATTTGTCAGCCTTTTTATACCATGGGCTAGGCCTCTTAAGCTTGGCCCCATTTTATCTCTTAAGAACTTTATGGTTTTGGGCTATGCCTTCAAGTCTCTGATACACCTTGGTGTTATTTTTTGTGTAAGGTGTGAAATGTGGATCCTATTTCACCTTACTTCAGGTAGCAATCCAGTTTTGCCCACAACATTTGTTGAAGAGGTTGTCATTTCCCCATTTGATAGGTTTATTTCTTTGTCAAGTATCAGTTGATCATAGGTAAATGGATTCACTTCTGGGTTCTTAATTTTTTCCCATTGATCTATGTGCCTGTCATTGTACCAGTGCCATGCTGTTGTGGTTATTGTAGCTGTGTAGTAGGTTTTGAGATCAGGGAGTGCTATGCTCCCACATAATTTTTGTTTTTCAGAAGTGTTTTGCTTATTCAGGGACTCTTTCTTTTCTAAATAAACTTAACAATTGTTTTCCAAGGTCCTTAAAAAATTAATTTCATGTCTGTGTTGAGATTGAGTTAAATATGTAGATTGCTTTTGGTACAATTGTCATTTTCACTATATTGAGTCTTCCTATTCATGAACAAGGGACATTTCCCCCTTTATTTAGCTTTTATAGTTTCTCACAAAAGAGTTTTATAGTTATCTCTGTGATCTTTTCTGTTTTTGTCTCTAGTTAGGTTTATTCCTAAGTATCCCAAATTGACGGTGAATAAGGATGACAGAAAAATAATTGATGTCTTTGAGCTGTGGTATTGGAGAAGAGCGCAGACCATCCCATGGATGGCCAAAAGAGCAAAAAGATATGTCTTACAGAGGGTGCAGCCACAATGCTCTTTAGAGGCAAGAATTATGAGGCTTTGCCTCACATACTTTGGGCATGTTGCTAGGAGGGAATATTCTTCAGAGAGGGACACGATGCTGGGAAGGATGAAAGGTAGGCAAAGGAAAGAAAAATTCTCAACCAGATGGATTGACATGGTAACTGCTGCAATGTTTATCAGGAAGTGTGAGGATGGCACAGAATAGAATACAGTTCATATCTTTTGTGTGTAGGGTCACTATGATTTGTACTCGTCTTAATGGCACCTAACAACAAAAACAACATCTCGATATGTGGTTGGCTACTGTAAATGATACTGCTTTCTAGGTTTCTTTCTATGAGTTTTCTTTGTTACCATAGAAGAATTCCATCGACTTTTGTATATCAGTCTTGTACCCTGTCACTCTACTAAATTGGTCCACTAGCCCTAACAGTATTTTGTTGAGTCCTTGGGGTTTTCTGTGAACATTATCATATAATTTGCATATTCTTGTTGTTGTTATGTGCCATCAAGTCACTTGCAACTCATAGCGACCCAATGTACAAGAGCCCTAAACACCATTCTATAGCAACTCTATGTACAAGAGCCCTAAATGCCATTCTATCCTGTGCCAACCTCACCATCTCAAACACACTCATTCCCACCACTCCAGTTACAGAATCAATCCATCTCATTGAGAGTCTTCCTCTCCTGCCCTGTCCCTCCACTCTGCCAAACAGGATGTCCCTCTCCAAGGACCAGTCCCTCCTTGCAGCATGCTCAGAGTATGTCAGACGAAGCTTCAGAATCCTTGACTCCAAGGAGCATTCTGGCTTCACACTCTCCAGGACAAACCTGTTTGTTCTCCTAGCAGTCCATGGTATATTCAACACTCCAACACCACAGCTCAAAGGCATCAATTCTCTTTCTATCATCTTTATTCACTGTCCAACTCTCCAATGCATAGCACGTAATTGCAAAGACTATAGCCTGGATCAGGTGCACCTTAGTCTCCAGCCTGACGTCATTGCTCTTCAGTACTCTTGAGAGGTCCCTCACAGCTGACTTTCCCAGTGCAATTTGTCTCTTTATTTCTTAGCTGCTGCTACCAAGAGTGTTGACTATGGAACCAAGCAAACTAAAACTGTTAACTATCTCAGTCTCTTTCCCATCCACACTGATGATGCCAATAGGCCCAGTGGTGAAAATCTTTGTTTTCTTGATATCGAGCTTCAATCCATATTGAAGACTGCAGTCCTTGACCTTCTGCAGCAAGCGCTTCAGGTCCTCCTCAGTTTCAGCAAGCAGCATTGTGTCATCTGCAAAACGTAGTTTGTTGATGATTCTTCCACCAATCCTGATGCCACATTCCTCCTCATACAGCCCAGGGTCTCAGATGATTTGTTCTGCATACAGATTGAAAAGATATGGAGACAAAATACATCCCTGACAGATCCCTTTCTTGATTTTGAACCATCCAGTGTCTCCCCTCTCTGTTCTGACGACTGCCTCTTGGTCCAAGTATAGATTAGATATATTTGCATATGTTGTTGTTGTTGTTGTTTAATGCCGTCGAGTCGTAGACAACTCATAGCAACCCTATGAACGAACAGCTTGAGCACTGTTCGTACATAGAGTTTCCGGAGGCAAGCCATTTTGGAAGTGGATGCGGCTCCTGCTTCCAGGCTTGATTTAGTTGGGAAGCTCCAACCAACGCTGTCCACCATGGGTGCCCATTACCATGATTGGCACATCACTGTCACAGGCTTCAGCATCACAGCAACCACAAGTTCCCTCTGCACAGCAACGCACAGACCAGTGCTATACCACCTAGAAGAATGTTTGACAGGAAGACAATTTGAACCTGGTCCGAGGGCCCTTTGGGCTTAAGGCCGCCTCCTGGTTCAAACCCTAGGCCCAGGCTGGCTAGCCTCACTCCAGGGACAGAGCAAACCTGCACGTCAAACACATTCCTGGAAAAGCAGTCCACTCCAAAGCTTGCCAAGATTCCTGCACTCCCCACCACCACGCTCCTGCCTTCTGGCAAGGAGAGCTTCCCACGAGCCTGTGAAGGCGCCAGCTAAACCAGGAACAACATGGCCACTTCCTTCCCGGCTTCCTTCGGCTTAAGGCCGCCTCCTGGTTCAAAGCCTCACTCCAGGGACAGAGCAAACCTGCACGTCAAATCCTGTGAAGGTGCCAGCTAAACCAGCATATTCTTTAAGTGACACAGCAAACATTTGTCTATTTGCTATACTGAATACCTTGGAGTTGCTGGATGCTGAACACTGTGCCACAGTCATGTCAAATACCATCTTGGTTACCCATCATGTACAATGTTTGGACGAACTTCCAGATTGATTCAAGTTGGGAAGCAGGAATGGCAGCCAGTTCCTAAACTAGATGCCTCTCCAGACTCTGAAAACTCTATAAATGTACAGAAATGATGTTAGTTATAGAACAGAGTTCAGGTCTTTTGTGTTCAGGTCTATGAGTTGTATTTGACTTGACAACACTTAACCACTGCTAAGTGAGACTAGTGTTGTTATATTTTGGAGGAACATTCTTCTACTTTGTACATCACTATTTGCCAGTGTGCTATATGAAGTAATCTGAGTTTGCTGTGCTGCTGAACCTAGTGCCATTGGGGTATCAAATATCATAATGGTTTCCCGATGTGGACAGTGTTTGGTGTAGCTCGAAGTTGTAAAACAGGTTTGGAAGCAGGATGGCATCCACTTCCTAAACCACATGCCTCTAGAAACTCCATGAACTTGAAGTAATGATGATAGTTATGGAAAGGCATTAGGTCTTTTGTTCATAGATTTTCTATGAGTCATGCTCAACTCGACAGCAATCAACAACAACATTGTTATAAACTACCTTAGCTGTCTCCCGAAGGTTTTGGTGTGTTATATTTTAATTATCATTTGTTTTGAGAAACTACTTAATTATATTCTTTTTTTTTTCTATAACCCAATTGTGTCCTAACAGGGTGTTATTTAGCTCCCACAGAGGTGGTTTTCTAAGCTCCTGTCATTGATTTCTAGTTTTATGGCATTAAGGTCTGAGAAGATACTTTGTAGTATTTCAATGATTTTTAATGTGTTGAGGTTTGCTCTCTGTCCCAATATATGATCCAATTCTGGAGAATGTACCATATGCACTTGAGAAGAGAGTAAATTGACTTTTAGTTGGGTGCAATACCCTGAATGCATCTACCAGGTCCAGTTGGCTAATTGTATAATTTATATTTTCTGCATCTTTGTTAAGTTTCTTTTGAGTTGATCTATCTGTTGTTGAGAGTGAAGTGTTAAAGTCTCCCACCACTATTGTGATGCTATTTCTTTCTTCAATTCTGTTAATCGTTGTTTTATGTATTTAGCAGGTCTGTTTGGTCCAGGGTAGCATCTGTTAGCTGAAATATGTCAATTGGTATACCATCTGTTCCTGGGGCCTTATATTTTGCTATTTCCTTCAAAGCAGCTTGAACTTCTTCCTTCATCACCATAGGCTCTTGCTTATATGTTATTTCTTGAAATTCTTCTCTGTCTGCCAAATTCTTTTGATACAGTGACTCAGTATATTCTTTCCATCTTCTTTTAATACTTCCTGGATCATTTAATATTCTGCCTAAAGCATCCTTGATTATAGCAACTAGAGGTTTCAGTTTGTTCTTCAGTTCCTTGAGCTTAAGAAACGCTGAACAAGTTTGGCCCTTTTAATTTTCCATCTCCAGCTCCTTGCACATTTCATTATAATATTTTACTTTGTCATCCTGTGCTGCCTTTTGGAATCTTCTGTTCAGCTCTTTAATATCTTGAATTCTTCCTTGTGCTTTGGCTTCTCTGTACTCCAGTGTAATCTTCAGAGTTTCTTCTGATATCCATTTTGGTCTTTTTTTTTTTTTTTTCGCTTCTGTCTTTGTAATGACCGTTTGCACTCTTCCTGGATGATATATTTGACATCCTTCCACAACTCCTTAGGTCTTCACTCATTAGTGTTCAAGTCCTCAAACCTGTTCCTGAGATGGTTCTGAAATTCAGGTGGGATGAACTCAAAGTCTGCTGTTAGGGACCTCTCCAGGGTACTGAAGAGCAATGGTGTCACTCTGGAGACTAAGGTATGTCTGATACAGGACATGCTCTTTGCAATCACTTGTTATGCATCAGAGAGTTGGACAATGACTAGGGAGGATAGGAGAATTGATGCCTTTGAGCTGTGGTGCTGGAGAAGAGTATTGAATGTACCATGGACTGCCAAGAAAACAGATTCATCCTGGAGAGGGTTAAACCAGGCTGCTCCTTGGAGGCAAGGATTCTAGAGTTTTGTCTGACATACTTTGGACATGTTGTAAGGAGGGACAGGTCCTTGGAGAGGAACATCATGCTTGGGAGGATGGAAGGACAGCGCAAGAGGGGAAGACCCTCTATGAGGTGGATTGATTCAGTGACTGGGGTAATCGGGATGGCTGTGTCAGAGGCAGTGTGATTGGCACAGGATAGAGCAGGGTTTAGGGCTGTTGTACATAGGGTCATTATGAGTTGCAAGTGACTGGATGGCACATAACAACAACACATCATTTGGTCCATAGATGTTGACCAAGGTTATGTCTTCTTGATCTACTGTGACTTTAATCATTATATAGTGCCCTTCCTTATCTTTTATGCTGATTTTTATCCTGAAGTCTATTTTATGAGATATTAGTATTGCAACTCCTACTTTTTTATGGATGTCATTTGTTTGATTCCCCCCCACCTCGTCCTTTATTTTTAATCTATCTTTCTCCTCGTTTCTTAAAAGTGTCTCTTATAAGCAACATTTTGATGGGCTTTAGGCCTTTTTTTATGGGCTTTAGGGGTTTTTTAATCCAGTCTGCTACTCTCTAAATTGGTGTATTTAGTCCAATCACATTAAGTTGACAGACCTGATTTTATTGTTGCCATTTTGCTGTTTCTTTTTCTGTTGTTCCTAGTTTGTTAAGATGGTCCATCACTTTGCTTTGGTGTCTCTGTGTGAAGGATTTCCCTTAGAATTTCTTGTAGAGTTGGTCTTGTTTTCACAAATTTCTTAAGTTCCTTCTTTTTTTCAAATGACCTAATTTCACCTTCATTTTTGATGGACAGCTTTGCTGGGCACAGGGTCCTAGGTTGACAATTCTTTTATTTCAATTTTCTGTATATGCCATCCCAGTGTCTTCTTGCTCACATGGTTTCTGCTGAGAAATCAGAACTAAATTGTTTCTCCTTTGTCGGTGACACTCTGTTTTTCTCATGCTGCTTTTAATATTCTATCCTTATCTTTTATTTTGGAGAATTTAACTATGATATGTCTTGATATTTTTCTTTTTGAGTCTAGCCTATTTGGTGCTTGCTGAGCTTCTTGAATGTGGATTTCTCCATTCTTTGTAATACCTGAAGAGTTTTCTTCTAGTACTCTTCCGCACTGTTTTCAATGACCTCTCTGTCTCTCTCATGTTCTAGAATTCCAGTCATATGTATATTGTTCCTTTTGATGTTGTCCCTGATGAGTCTAATCTTTTCTTCATTTTCTTTATTTTTTATTTTTCTTCTAGGTTTTTGTCTTTCATCTCTTCTGTTCTATTTTTTTTTTGTCACTCCAGCATGTGAACACTTCTGACATTTCTATCTTAATATTTTTAATTGAATTTTCATGCATTTCTGTTATTTCCAGTACTGTGTTGGCTGTGCCCTCTCTGTCTCATGATGATTGTTTAAGTTCTTGTACCTCTTTAGCTACAGTTTCAATTCTTTCTTCCATCTTTTGAATTTTCTTCCACAGTACTTCAAAGTCCTTCACATCGATATATTTCTTCTGGCTCCCTTTCTCTGGAGTATACACTTTCTTAATGATTTTCATTGTTTCTTTCATCATTTGCACCTTCTTCTATAGCTATTCAAATAATTCCACATTGACATATTTCTTCTGGTTCTCTGCCTGTAGAGTATTCCCTTTATTTCTGTATTCTATTGTTACTTCCATCATTTGTATCTTCTTCTATAGCTATTCAAATGCCTCCATATCGGTATGTGTCTTCTGCCTTCCTAACTCTGACGTACTCATTGGGTCTGCAATATGCTCTGCTTTTTATGGAGAAGGCGTAATTTGTTTTTTCACAGTGTTTGAAGCTGCCTGTTGCTTTCTTGACATTATGTAAAGTTTGTCTTGGTAAATGTTAGGCTGTTTCTATTGTGTCTGTGTAAGTTATTGATAGTTCTTATCTTTATGATGTTACTGATTACTTGAAAGCTTAACATGCTCAATATATGGGATGGGCTACTCACTTTACTTGAAATCCTTACTGGGAAAGTGTGCCTTTCCTAGTCTTTCAGGGTTTTTTTCTGGTCTGCAATGCAGCCCTGCAGGAATCTTGGCTTATTGTAATCCCCTCTCCCAAACTCTATTGTCCTCTTTATCTGTGGAGTGACAAAGAGGAGTGAGACCAGTGCTCCACTTAAGGAATTTCTGTCCAGGGAGCTTTGAAGGAAGCCCTTTCTCTCGCACCTCAACATGCCAGCTGAGAAAGTGATTCTTTCCCCTGCTTGTAGCTCCCTGTCCCAAACTCTGTTGTCTTCTTAGGTCTCTGGAATGGCCCTGGCAACAGGGATCTCCCAATGGAGAAAACTTTCTGCAGGGGATTTTCGGGTCCCTCTCTTCCCTGGACCTGAAAGTGCTGCCTCTGCAAAGGAGTGTCTCACCTCTGATGATGTCTTCTCTCCTGAAGTCTAATGTTCTCCTTTGTCTCTAGAATGGTGTGAGATCAGGGAGGCCAACTTAAGCAGTTTCTGTCCCAAAGGATTGGGGGATTGTGTCAATTGAAAAACTAATTTTTCCTTTGTCATCCTTGTCTCAAATTCTGTTGTCTTCTTTGGTCCCTTAGATGTTACAAGGGGAACATGCCCTGCTCCTAGGATGCTGTGGGTCCCCCTGGCTTCATAGGCAGAAAGCGTCTGGGTGGACCATGTCCAGTGCTCTCAGCTTCCAGGAACCCCACCCTACACTTCTCAGTCAGAGAAGAACTGGACAGTAGATTGCTGCTGCTCCCCTTCTCATCAAGGACAAAGGAATGCAAAGCTTCTGTACTTCCTAAGTTCTCCTGATATGCAGGATTTGAATCACTATCTTCTCTCCTAGAGGAAATGCCTGTGCTGAGAGTGACTCTGTGGGAGGAGAATGAGGCAGGAGCTGCTAAATGGCCCAACCCAGGCCAACCCCATCCACCCACCAATCCACCCATGTGCCCACCTGCCTTACCTTAAGCAGCGCTTCATCATGGAGAGAGCCAGGCCTCATTCTGAACCACATACATTTACATTTCACTTGCATTTGTCCCGCTTGAACAGGAAGCTCATTAAACCATAGTGTTGTTTCAGGGCAACACAAAGCATTTTTCCCATGAATGTCTGGCCCATCTACCGACCAGACAGGAGAAACTTATTTGCAGCTGCCAAGGTTTATGCCCTGGAAAGAGGGCTCACAGCCACGTTGGGTCCATGTGCTGTGGTCTACACGTGTCCATAGGCAGAGGCCCTGCTGCTAGGCCTTGCCAGGGTGCACACACACAGCTGTCTGTCCTGTGCTGCCTGGGCTCCCAATAGAAGCACCAGGTCACCAATAGGTTTGGTAGTCATGGTGGCTCGCTCTTAATGAGGGTTCAGTAGCTCTAGTGTAGACCTGTTTAGTGGAGGCAACATGACCAGGAATCCAAGGGCTGCTACCAATGTTTAAAGAGAGGATGTTGGGGTTGGGGTCATGACTGTAAACAATCCTTCATTACATTAGCAGTGGAGAGAGAGGTACACAAAGTCCCAACTCCTTATCACAGCACAGTAAGGCCCCTCAATGTCTGTGCCAGCCTCACTGTTAGGGTTTCCAGCTTAGACAAGTAAAGCTAAGCTCAGTTTTAACCTCATTACTTCCCAGCTCTGAGGTGCTGAGGGAACCCCTTCACTGCCCCCCCCTCCGAGGTAGGGAAAATACTTTCCTTTACAGGGTCTCCACATTGGCTGGGGATGTAGGATGGATGCCTCCAGAGGAAGATGCACAAAGCAGCTGAGGAAGTCAGTGTGACACTAATTCTCAGAACAACACTTCCTCCCCCAATTCCATCAAACCATCACAAGCTCCTCACTGCTCCCTATTTTCTTTTGCCCTCCTGTGCCTCATATGCACATCTTCCCCCTCCTCAGTTGACAAGCTCATTTATTCCTTAATTCAGCAGACAGGTATTGGGGTCAGCCGAGTGCCAGTCTCCATGTGCAGTGCTGAGGAGGCAGCAGAAAACTCAGCAGAGGCAGCGCTGCCTCTCTAGCCCTAACCCACTGCTCACCACAACTCCAACATGCTGTTAGGGGCTCTTTTCTCAGTTTATCCTTCCTCACTGGGAGTCTCAGTTCTGTTGTTGTTGTTGTTCACTCTCTCACCCCCACCCACCAAGATGGTGCACACCCAGCAAGGCAGCTCCACCCCTTATCCACCTCATGTTCGTAGGACCTGACAATCCTCTGATTAACCCACAGTTACACTATTAGATGCAGGAGGAGAGTCTGAGATTCTCTAAAGACAATGTCTAAATGGCCAATAAGTGTATCAGTTTCCATGGAGGTGCAGTGGGTAGTGCTAAGATGCTATCCAGGTGGTCAACAATTCAAACTAGCCACCCCATGGGAGAAAAGTTGTGGCAGTATGCTTCCATAAAGATTTACAGTCTTGGAAATCCTATAGGGGCATTCTACTCTGTCCTGCAGAGTCTCTGTAAGTCAAAACCCACTCAGTGGCAACGCTTTTGGTTTAAGTTTAGATGTTAAGACCAACCGTTCTGGTGCATGACAACAACCATGTTTCAGAGCATAACTGTGCTCTGTAGGATTTTCCATGGTTACAATCTTACAAATCTATGGACTTTGATAAATGTCAGTAGTTGTAGAGGGGCTTCAGGCCTTTTGTTCATAGGGTGTCTATAAATAGTGCTTGACTCAAAAGCAATCAACAACAGCAACAATCTTACAAAAGCAGATCACCAGGCCTTTCTTCTGTGACACCACTGAATGAAATTGAAACACCAACCTTCCCAGGTGGTGCACATGGGATATATTCTATTAACCAAAAGGTCACACTGCTAGTTGCCATGGAATTAAATCCAACTCCAGGTGACACGTGTGTGAGTAGAACTGTGCTCCATAGGGTTAAAAGGTCATGACCTTCTGGGAGCTGATCGTGAGGTGTGCCTTCCAAAGTGCGTCCAGGTAGGTTCAAACTACCAACCTCTCCAGTAGTAATTGAGCACTTAATCACCACTCAAGAGCTCTTTTATTAGTCATTGTGTGTTCCTCAAGTTAATTCCAATTCACATCAACCCTATGGGAATGGGTAGAAGTGCCCCTGGGCTGTAATCTTTATAGGAGCAGGTCAGTAGATGAGTCTAAACTATGTTCAGTCAGTGACACTTAACCATTGTACATCAGGGCTCCTCTATTAGTCATTCAAAACCAAACTCCTCACTGCCAGGGAGCAGGTTCTTTCTGACTCATACCCATCTTCCATCAGGTCTCCACCACTGTAAATCGTACCTGGAGCATACTTACTCCTTTTTCTCAGAGCCCCTGGTGAGGTCAAACCCTCAAACTTTCAGTTAGCAGCCAATATTTCTGATAAAGACTGTGGTGATAACATTAACTCAGTTTTTTGTTAGTCATTAGGAAAAGGCAAGTCAAAACCTCAGTGAAATATCACCTCACACCCTGCTCCAACTGCTGTCTGTTCTGACTCATAGCAACTCCATGAGATAGAGTAGAACTGACCCCACAGGGTTTCCAAGGCTATAAATCTCTATGGGAGCAGACCACCTCATTTTTCTACCTCAAAGTAGCTTGTGGATTCAAACCTGTGACCTGTTAGCATCTCAGTTCTTCAGTCACAGCACCACCAACAAACCCACTCAAACTCATTGCCATTGAATCACTTCTGATTAATGGCTGGCCCTCCATCAGATTTCTGAGGCTATAAGCCTCAGGGGAGGAGATTGTTCATCTCTCTGCCAATGAGCCACTGTTGGATCTTTCCCCACCCTCCCTCCACCCATGGTGCCCTTCAGTGGGTTCAAACAACAAATCTTGCAGTTAGCAGCCTGACTGTTCAACCATTATCCCACTAGGGCTCGTTATAGAATTACCATTTGAATTGAAAATTTATAGTACATTCACATGACAGAATACTATACAGCATGCAGGAGCAATGATTTTGTAAATCACTACCTAACTTGGAAGGGACAGGAGAACATTATGCTAAGTGAATTAACTCATTCCCATAATAACAAATATTGTATAAGACCATTATTATAGAAAGTGTATGAGGATTGGGGGGGAGGAGGGAGGCAGGGGGGTGAAGACAGAGGGGCAGTTAATCATAGGGTCACATAATTTAATGGGTGGAGGGAGGGTGGGGAAAGATCCTGTGTGAATAACAATAACATACGAACTTTCTACATAAACCAATGTAAAGTAAAAATTTTATTAAAAATAAAAAAGAATTACCATATGGCCTAGTAATTTAATTCCTAAGTATATACCCAAAAGACTTGAAAGCAGAGACTGAAGTAGATTGCAATGCTACTCCTAATAGCCAAAAGGTAGAAACAACCTATGTGTCCATCAACAGTAAACTAAAAACTGAATAAACAAAACAAAAAAAAATCACTGTTTTTGAGTCAGAACCAACTCGTAGCTAAGCCTCCATTGTGCTTCCAAGGCTATAAATCACACAGGACTGCTTCTCTTTTTCCCACAGAGCAGTAGATGGATTTGAACCTGCAGAGAGGTGTAGCCTTTGTGTTAGCAGCACAACTCCCTACAGTATGCGCCACCAGAGTTCCCTGAGAACAATGATAAAAAATAATCCCTCAGACTCATTGCCATTGAGTCAGAATCAGATACTATAAATTGCACATGAGGAAGTTGCCCATCTTTCTCTCTTTGAACAGTTGGTAGACTTGAACTGCCCACCTTTGAATTAACAGTGCAACTCTCTATCAACTAGACCACTAAAGTTCCCTAACAGATAAGGATATAAACAAAATGTGGTATATACAGACTCACAATGGAGTGTTGCTGTTGCTATTAGGTACTGTTGAGTCAAGTATAACTCATAGTGACCCTATGAACAATAGATCTGAATCCTGTCCTGTCCTGTGCCATCCTTAATCTCTGACACATTTGAGCCAATTTGTGTCATCAAGTCAATAATGACTCATAGTGACTCTATGAACCATAAAGATCTGAATCCTGTCCTATCTTTTGCCATCTACACCATTTCTAATACATTTGAACCCAGTTATGCTATCAAGTCAACTATGATGTCTGGACCTTTCTCTATCTTGTACCATCTTCACCATCTCTAATTTGCTTGAGTTCATTGTTACAGTCACTGTGTCAATCCATCTTGTTAAGGGTCTTCCTCTCTTTCACGGACCCTTCACCTTTCTAAGCATGATGTCTTATTCCAAGGCCTGGCCCCTCCTAACAACATGCCCAAAGTATTTGAGACAGTGTGAAATTTCATCATCCTTGCCTTTAAGAACCATGGCTTCACTTCTAAAACATGTTCATTCTTTTGGCAAGCCATGAGATATCCAGTACTGTTCTCCAACATGATAATTGAAAGGCATCTATTCTTCTTCTGTTGTTCTTATTCAGTGTTCAACTTTCAGATGTATAGGAAATAATTGAAAAAGCCATGACTTGGATCAGGTGCACCTTATTCTTTAAGCTGACACCCTTGTTCTTTAACATTTTGGAGCGTTTAAGCAGCCATAAAGAGAAAGGAAGTTCTAAGACATGTTGTAATATGGATGAAACTTGAAAGCATCATATTAAATTAATACAAGATTCAAACCCTCAAATATTGTATGATTTCATTTACATGATTCTTCTGGAATAGGCAAATGCATAGAAAGCATATTAGTGGTTACCAGGGGCTGGAGGCAGCAGTGAAGAAAGGAGAATAAATGCTTAGGAATTACTAAACTTCTATTTGGAATAATAAAAAATATGTTTCTTTTGAAAACAGATATTTGTAATGGCTGTAAAATGTAGTAGCTTTTGGCCATTAAAAATGGTTCAAAAGGCAATTTTTTGTTGCATATATTTTACCACACTAACATTTTGAAGAGCTAGAAAACAAAGAGAAGGTGAGCAAGGCAGAAGCGGGAGAGGCTGTGAGGAAGGTGCAGTGGGGAACACGAACGGATAAAGTTAGGGACAGAATGCTGAGCCGTGCTTAACTGATTGCAGGCCTTCTCAGGATGCCAAGAAGGTGTGAGGACATGGGTCTATGGGCAAAGTCTGTGGAGAGACTCTTACCTATGGATCTGAGAGTGGAGGAAAGATTGAGCCAAAGGCAGTGGGACCAGGGAAGTGACCACACTTTGGGAGCCACATGAAAATAGCAGTAATGCAGTGAATCTGGGCCTGGGAATAGGGAACTTGCTGCGTGAAAGTGAAGTAAGGGGTAGGGCAGTATCCACAGTAGAGATCTAGTGGACATCTGGGCACCACATCCCGAAGAGCTCAGTCTGCCCTGGCTGGGAACACAGGGTAAATTGCTGCAGGTTTCCCCGGGGCTGCACAGGGCCCAGCTCTGTGAGGACTCAGCAGTAGTGAGAGTGAGTAGCTGTGTACAGATGCATGTATTTTTCGTATGTATGGCTGCTTTCCAACCAAGCCATATTTGTTTAACAGAAGGCTCTGTTGGATTCCAAGAGAGTAACACTGATCTCCTGAGGTATCATGGGTTTAGTGGAAGAATCTGTGACCACCAGTGACTCCCATTACTCTGCAAAGACTGTTAGACTGGTTGCAAGTCTCCTGGAGGACACTGGTGCACATTTTCTCTGGAGCTGATGGAGAGGGAGAAAGCTTCCTAGAGTCAAGATCGCTTCCCTAACCCAGCCTTCCCAAGACCCCTATCGAAGATTCTAGCATGAGGAGGTGGTCAGGCCACAGCCAGCCAGATAGTGATGTGAAAGAGTCACTTGCCAGGATGCTATTGGTTGATTAGTTCTCAGAATTAACTAGTTTCTCACTTTCAAAAGAGGAGAAAATGAGACATAGTAGCACATGGCCTTGATCATCTCTCTGAAAGGGCTAGAGGGAGTAAGAATAGCACATCCTCTTACTGCCCCAGAGCAGAAAGCAGATAAAAAGCTCATAGCCCAGATTCATGGTGGCTCTAGAGCTGCATCAACAGCAAGAGGTTCATTTATTCATTGTTGACTCACAGACTCACAGTTGTGATACTGAGACTGGGGCTTATTAGGGAAGTAAGTTGGAGAATGGGAGAGGCAAAGAATATTACCCAGTACAAGTCTAAGTTTAAGCCCCCAAGTTCCAAGGCACAATTCTTCAATTAGCCCAAGTTCTGGTTTCAGTTCAGCAGTCAAATCCAAAACATCCAGCAAGGTTTGCCTCAGAGCAGCTATAAGTCATTTTCTCCTTAACTCTCTGACAAGCACAGCAAAAACTTTTAACTGTGGCCTTTTTCTCAGGGCTCCTCTGCTTACAACTTGCAACAGTTTCTCCACAGCAATACCATGTCTCTCCACCACCAGCGTCTTATTCTTACCAGGGTCTTGCTCCAATCTTTCTCCATTCTTCTTCAAATCTTGCCACCACAAGCCTTGTTTACATCAAGTCTTGCTGCCCAGTGTGGGAAGCACTCTTTCTCTTATCTTAGTGACACAGTTGTTGATGATTCACAACACCATGTTGATTTGAAAGAGGATGTGTCTGCAGTTAAGGTAGCTGGAGATCAGACAGGGTTAACTATAATGGCTAATAAAAGCCAATTTTTAGGCTAACACCACATTCAATTATTCTTCCTTATGGGCCATTGCGGAGAAGGGGAATTGAAGCTACAAAGGGTGAAAAGATGAGGAAGATTATCTTGGTGGAGATGGAGTGGACAGGAAAAGTAGCTTTACAGACACATGTGAATGTGAAGCAGAGCACCAGCAGGAGTGAACCTTGGGGCTTAGAAATGGAGGAACAAGATAGACAATGCTGGGCCCCTAGTAGCTACATGATTCATTTATGTGTCTGATGTTTACAAACCAGCCACAATCTCACTCTTCTTGTTTTATCCCAAAGACTCCTGTTGTCTTTGAACCTAAACTTGAGCCTGAGCCTGTTTTTTACCACGTACTAAAGAGAAACCAGTTCTTTGAAGTGGTTTGTTAAAAAGATAAAAGCAATGTGGTAAACCAGAAGTCCTCCCAGGGTATTGATCTGTATCTCTCTAGGCCTCAGTTTTCCCATCCTCCACTTGGCAGTTGCCCTATCTGGCCTATATCTATCAAATGGCAAGGATGCTGGGTGGCTCGCCTCCCAACCATCTCCCACCAGCCTCTGCTTCCCCGGCAACTGGGAGAGTCATTCCTTTGCATTTAACCTGCAGGCCAGTTCTCAAAAAATCAACCCATCAAATGACGAATGTGTGTCAAGTTCTAAAGGACATTTTTTGTTCTAAAAACCTTCAGTTTCACCTCTATTTTTCTAATAGTTGAACTTGCTCTGATTTTGCGGATTTGTGTCCTATTCTCTGATGGCCTAGTAGTAAGAAGCTGTGCTGTAATCCCAAAGGCACACAGAGTAAATCCACGAGCTGCTCCACGGGAAAAGGATGGGAAATCTCCTCCCATATAATTACTGCCTCTGAAAACTCGCTGGAGGGTCAGCTATGGGTTGTTTCCAACTCAATGGTACACAACAACAACTTGCCCTCGAAGCTCCCAGGTACCAGGCTGTGTCTGGGACAGTGGCTTCACCTATTTCACCTCAAAAGAGGCAAAGTGAAGCAAAGGTTGGGCAGGGGTATAACTAAAGCTTTGTTGTTGTCATTAGCAGCCACTGAGCAGTAGACCCCCTCCCCTGCAGAATGGAATGAACACTTCCTGGTCCTGTGGTTTATGTAGACTGATCTATTGTCAACCAAAGGTTTTCAGTGACTCATTTTCATAAATAGAGTTCCAGGCATTTCTTCTCTAAAACCTGCCTAGCACTGAGTTGGAACTGACTCATAGCTGGCCCTCCAGCAGATTTTCAGAGGCAGTAGAATGGACAAAAGGAGATTGCCCATCTTTCTCCTATGAAAGAGTTGGTAGATTTGAACCACATGCCTTTGGGTTGACAGAGCAAATCTTTACCACTAAGCCGCCGGAGCTCCCTGGCTAGAATCTTAGCAACACACAATTCTCTACTTGACAAACAGGTGGTGGCATCATTTAAGATGTGTTTCTATGAAGGAATTTTACTTTTCAAAGAGAAGAGAAAACTGGGGTGGGGAGCAGGGTAGGCAGGGAGAAAAATGCAACAATGAATGAATGGAAATCCAAAATCTCTGTAAATGTTCATTAAAATTAATAAAATTTTTTCAAAAGAAAGATGTGTTTTTTGAACCCAGATCTCTCACCAGCAAGGTGAGAATTCTACCACTGAGGCACTCAACAAATGTTTGTAAGTTTTCCATTTGATTCTCTGCCTCTTTCCAGGTTGTTTTAACATGTCAGGAAGCATATTTGCAGAATGCTGAGAACCTTGATGAGATAGCGTGGGGAGGCCCAGGACACATGTGCCAGGGTACCCTTTAGCTAAGTAAAGTGAGAGCCATGGGAGATGAGGCTGGAAGGAGGTGCTGGTGGACCTCAACTTCCAAGCAGGGACGGGGGCTCCCCCTCACCACAGGTTCAGGAGCAGTTTGTGCAGGAGCAGTGAGCTTGACAAGATGCTGCAGAGATTCCCAGGCAAGAGGCTGCTGCCGGGGACCAAATAATGAGGTCTTGACCGTGAGCAGTGGCTGAGAAGATGGGGAGAAAAGGGTGGACTCAAGAGGAGTGTGCAGGCGGGTTGGCTGTAATTGTCAGTGTGGGGAGAGGCTAGCCAAGATTTTGGCTCATTCATCCTTAAAATGAACCATTCACTCAGCCAGCCTGCACCCTCCACGTGTGCCTTGCAAGCCAGGCTCTCCACGGGCGCAGCCGAGAAGCAATTTGCCATGGGTCAAGATGTGGAGATTTCCAAACTGACAGATGGCGGGGGAGTCTGTGGAGGGGAAACGAGAGGTATTTTTCTTGCAAAGATCTGTCCTTGGACAAAACATACATTATAGGGTTCTGTCTGAGAGATCATTTGAAGACGTTCCCCTAGACAAAGTGATAAATATCACATGCACAGAAAAGGGATTTCTCACATTCCAGGATTTGAAAACTTTGCTGCACACATCTCACCTGAAGTGGAGGAGGTTTCACCAAAGGCAGTAGCATTCTCTGTGTCAGCAACACTGATGCCAGCACCTGCTCTCCTGCATTGCCCCCTCCCTCATTCAGTCCCATCAGGACCACTGCTGGAAGGCACAGTTGCAGCCCTGGCATAAGGCTTGACTTTGTCACCCTCAGAGTAAGGCACAACAGTGAGCCTTTCTAACCCCTCTGCCATACTTATGGCCACAAAGACATGAGTTAGTTAAGACAAGGCTGTGTCCACACTTGCAAGAATTATGGGGGAAAACCAGCGAGAAGAGATATAGTATCATCATTCTAATAGCTAACCTTGTGCTGAGTAATACATATCACAGTTTCCCTAGGGCTGCATTGTTGACATATGAGGCCAGAAAATTCTTTGTTGTGGGGACTGCCTTGTACCTTACAGGATGCTTAGCTAGATGTTAGCAGAACATTCCCTCCCCAAGTTGTTGTTGTTGTTGTTGTTGTTATTGTTGGTATGTGCCATCGAGTCACCTGTGACTCATAACGACCTTATGTACAACAGCCCTAAACCCTGCTCTTTCCTGTGCCAATCTCACTGTCTCCAACGCACCTACCCCCATTGCCCCGTCACTAAATCAATCCGCCTCATAGAAGGTCTTCCTCTCCTGTGCTGTCCCTCCACCCTCCCGAGCATGATGTTGTTCTCCAAGGACTGGTCCCTCCTTGCAACATGTCCAAAGTATGTCAGATGAAGCCTCAGAATCCTTGCCTCCAATGAGAAGCCTGATTTAACCCTCTCTGGGAAGAACTTGTTCGTTTTCTTAGCAGTCAATGGTATATCCAACACTCTTCTCCAGCACCACAGCTCAAAGGCATCAATTCTCCTTCTATCCTCCCTAGTCATTGTCCAGCTCTCTGATGCATCGCAAGTGTTTGCAAAGACCATGGCCTGTATTAGGTGCACCTTAGTCTCCGGAGTGACATCATTGCTCTTCAGTACTTGGGAGAGGTTTCTAACAGCAGACTTTCCCATTGCAATCCATCATTTAATTTCCTGGCTTCTGGTGCCAAGAGTGTTGACTGTGGAGCCAAGCAAACTAAAGCTGTTAACAAATCAATCTCTTCACCATCCATCCTGATGCTGCCAATTGGCCCAGTGGTGAGAAACTTTGTTTTCTTGATATTGAGCCTCAATACATATTGAAGGCTATAGTCCCTGACCTTCTGCAGGAAGTACTTCTGGTCCTCCTCATTTCAGCAAGCAGGGTTGTGTCATCTGCATAACACAGATTGTTGATGAATCTTTCTCCAATCCTGACGCCACACTTCTCCTCATAGAACCCAGCCTCCCAGATAATCTGTTCTGTTTATAGGTTAAAAAGGTGATAGCAAGCCAAAATGTTTCCAGACACTGCTGAATATCTCTTGGAAGCAGCAAAGTTAGCTCTGATTGAGATACACTCAACATGTACCACAAGGGTCTTGCTTCCTCTCTCTACCACATAGTCACCTCTCCACCTGCACCCCCATTCCTGATCCACCTTCTGTTACAAGCATGAAGTCTCTTCCACGGCAGAGGCAGGATCTCCATTTATGCTCTCTAGATGCTCCCTACTCACAACAGCTGGAAGAATGTTAGCTCTTAAAACTCACAAAGAATGCTGCTTCCTCACCCCAGACTGTGTGGTGCCTGTGGAGGGAGGCTTAGAATTGTATGGCCTCGAGTCAACCTGATGGTGCTCAGGCATTTTGCTGGGTGTGCAGGGCAGAAAAGAGAGCGCCTTCATCCTTGATGACATCCGGGAACAAAATCAAGCAACCCAGGAGCTGCCTCCCCCCCAAATCCTTTCTCATTGTGTAAATAACAAATTTCCCTAATTGGTCAGGCCCATTTCCAGCTAGGGTTTCCATTACACATCCGGAGCCATCTCAGGCAAAGCCTGGATGGTCTTTACTCACATAGATCATTTTAGTATCCTGCTTAAAATCCTCCTAGCCTGAAACTCAAACTCTTCACCATAGCGATAGGCCAGTATAGCCCAACTCTTGCCCACATCCCAGATCTTATATTTTTTCAGTTGTGCTTTTTAAGATTAATAATGACAGTACACCCCCTATTGTGACATTAATTATATTCACAAAGCTGTACAAACATCACCATTTTTTCTCTCCAAAACTTCTTCATCAACCTAAACAAAGCCTGTAATTATTAGGCAGTACCTCTTTAATGCCTACCTCCCCAGCCCTGGTAACCCCTAATCTTGCTCTGTTTCTATTCATTTGCCTATTTTGGACATTTTACACCAATGAGCTCATACAGTATTTTCCCTTTTCCAACTTCATCTCTTACATCTGCCCTTCCCTCCTTTCACGCCACTGACAAGTCCCCTCACTCTGCTCTGTCTTTCCAGCTTATGTTCATGTCACCAATTGGTGAGGGACAAGACCAAATTACAACCCTGACTCACCTCTGCCAAGACACAAGTCAGCCATTGGGGATCAACACCTCTCCTCCCGCCTCCTCTCCTTCCGTCCACTTGACCAGCTGAGCTCCCTGCCATGTTGACAAACGCAGTAGGTCCTCTACCTCCACGCTGGTTCTGCATTCAGGCGATCAGGGGAGAAGGAGAATTATGTGATCAAAGCAATCCCTCGAAAGCAAAAAAGAGAGCATAAAGTGCTATTATAATGTTGTTGTTGTTGTGTAACGTAGAGTCAGAACCTACCCACAATTGGCCCTCAGGCAGGTTCAGAGGCAGTTAATCACACAGGAGATTGAGCATCTTTCTCCCCTGGAGCAGCTCATGGCCTTGAACTGCATGCCTTCAGGATTGCAGTGCAGCCTCTTGCCACTAGGCCACCAGAGCTAGTAACATTATCATTTTAAAAAAATCCTTCGAACTCACTGCTGTCAAGTCAGGGCCAACTCATAGCTGATCCTCTAGCAGGTTTTTAGAAGCTGTGAATTGTACGGGAGAAGAATGTCCTCCTTTCTTCCTTAGAGCTGCTGGTGGATTGGAACTGCCTGAGAATCAGGACTATAATCTAAAAAGGATTTAAAGTATGCAAATGAATATGCACAAGTTATATACAAATATTGCACCACTTTAGAGGAGCTCTGGTGGCCTACTGGATAAGGATTTGTACAGTTAACTCTAAACCCAGTGGTTCGAATTCACCACAAGTCAAAGATGACCAATCTTCCATTATAATTTATCGCCTCTGAGAACCTGAGCAATGGCTGTACTTAGTGAAGAAGCCTAAGACAGCTTCTCAGTTCGGCCTGAAAGCCTGACCACATGGGGGCGCAGGAGAGGCTTGAAGTCTGAACATGGCTCAGCCTGACCAGAAGGCCTTGGGTCAAAGTCCCCCAGGACCAAGCTCAGGGCAAGAGGTCTAGCTTCATCTCCCTTTAAAGAAGGCAGTTGACAGGAGCTCAGGACTCTAAGAGCAGCAGCCCACTAGCACGGCGCAGGAACACATCAGGAATTAATCAGAGCAGTGGTGCGCGCAGGAAATTGGAATCAAAAACAACACATACAGGGATGTAAATGGTTCTCCAAAATGGTCTGCTGATGCCTGTTTACAAAACGCAGCCATGACAGCATTCTCAGGAGACTAAATAATTAAACAGAAAACAAGTTCTGTTTATTTATGCTCTTTCAATACCTGATACTTTCTTCCCTTTGCATGCGTGAAGCGTAGTACCCAACTCACAGGGCGCAGCCTGTGGCAAGTGGAGGTGGGGTGAAGGCACAAAGAAGAGAGGCTCCTTGTCCCCCTTCTGCTGCCCAGGCTGCCTGTGATGCACCCTCCACCCACCCCAGGGACTCAGAAGAGTAGTTTGCACAAAAATACTTGTCTCAGTGCCTCCTCCATTATTCACTGAGGAGACTGAAAAATAAAAGTTTCTAATCAGAATTCCTGGCAAAGGACTGTTTACTGCCAACCCAAAGGCAGTTCGAACCCACCAGCTGCTGCTTCACAGGAGAAAAATGGGCGATCTCCTCTCATGCAGTTTACTGCTTCTGAAACCCCACTGAAGCAACAGTTATGCTCCAGTGGGACTGGAGTTGATTCTAACTTGATGGCACAAAACAGCAACAATCTACATTTCAGATTGAATACTTTGACACGGTCTAAAAGGCTAAAAGTCAAGATGCAAAAGTGCATCAAGGCTGTGTGTGGGTCTTGAATTTTGCCTCCCCGCCTTCCATACACAGGAAATGGAACCATTTTATGCAACAAGATCATGTCAGGAACCTGAGAGTCATTCCTGACTCCCGCTTCCCCCCCCCCCCTTATTCAGAGGATGCTGGAGCCTGAGCCCATCACTGCCTCTTCTCCCTTCTCTTAGTCACCACTGTCTCTCCGCTAAAACAGTACCTCAGCCTAAACGGACATTCTCTTCTCCTTCCCCCCATCTTTACATTACTCACACAACAGCCAGAGTGAGCCTTTTAACATGCAAATCAGATTCCATCTGTCCTTGACTTAGAATCTTTCCAATCACTCTCTGTCGCCTTAAATTAAAAGCACAAGTTCTTACTGTATCTCTGCCGACCCCACCTGGCCTCTTCCAGCCTCTCCGGATTCTTTATGCCATATACCCCTGCCTTGACTTAAGCCCTGTGGCCCAGAAACCTTCTTTATTAGCCCCCCAAACTAAGTTGAGTCAACCCCAAATTCATAGCAACTCCTACGACAGGCTATGGTCTTTTCAATCACTTGCTATGCATCTGAGAGCTGGGCATTGAACAAGGATGACAGAAGAAGAATTGATGCCTTTCAGCTATGGTATTGAAGGAGAGCACTGAATATTCCATAGCCTGCCAAAAGAGCAGATATGTGTCGAAAAAGTGCAACCAGAGTACTCATTAGAGGCAAGAATGTCAAGAGGCAAGAGGCTTTGTCTCTCATACTTTGGACATGTTGGTAGGAAAGGCTATTCCTAAAAAGGGACATCATGTTTGAAAGGGTGAAGGGTCCATGAAGGACAGAAAGACCCCCATAAGATGAAGTAGCACAGTTACTGTAGCAATGGACACAAGTGTATCAGAGATGATGAGGCTGGTGCAGGATAGAACAGGGTTCAGGTCTGTTGTTTATAGGGTCACAGTGAGTCCTACTTGACGGTACCTAACAACAGGACAGAGTAGACCTGCCCCATGGGGTTTCCAGAGCACCTGTACAGAAGGAGACTGCTGCATCTGTCTCCTGCCGACTGGCTGTTGGATTCGAATGATCAACCATCGGTTAGCAGCTGCTCATTTAACCACTGTGCCACCAGGGCTCCAGCGCCCTCTACAGGACAGTCTATTTCCCTACCTCGAGACCTTTGCACACCTGTTTTCTCCATCTAGACTACTCTTCTCCCTATTCTTGCCCTGGCTGGGCTCTTCCCATAGTTCAGTCTCAAATGTCTCCCTAGAAAGGCTGTCTCCCTACCATTCTCACTCTTGACATTTTGGTCTTTCCATCCATAGTACTATTTATATTCCATGATTAATGTGCACATTCTTTCACAGCCTACCCTGAGACCCCTTTCCTAAGGCCGGGTGTGTGGACACTGTCTATTAGTGCACAGAAAAGCAAAGACTATATGATGTTACAACATCTCTACACAGCAAGTGTTCATAGGATTGGAGCACAAGTTGGATTTACTTGTGTTAGAAAATTCTCCAAAGGTTCCTCACCAACTTAACCTCTCTGAGGTCCCGTCTGCATTTTTCACTATCACTTCTTCAGTGGAAATAGGCAATGTGTAACTTTGACTGCTTTGTGTTCTGACGCAGTATATTAGGCAGTTAGCACTAGTTGCTGCTGCTGCTGCTGCTGCTGCTAGATGCCATCGTATCAACTACAGATCAGAATGACCCTATGAGCAAGAGATCTGACCCCCGCACTTTTCTGCTCTGTCTTCACCATCTCTGACTTACCCCAGCACTGTTGTTATGCTATGTTGTCTAGCTATTGTTATAGTCACTGTGACAGTCCATATTGTTGAGGGTCTTCCTCTCTTCCTCTGGCCCTCCACATTTGTCAGAATGGCATTTTTTTCCCAAAATTGCTCCTTCCTGGCAACATGCGAGACAAAGTTGCAGCATCCTTTCCTCTAAGGAGCACCCTGGCTACACTTCCTCAGTGACAGATTTGTTTGTTCCTGTGGCAGTGAATGGTGTATTCAATGTTCTTTACAAACACAAACCCCAAAATCTCAGCAGCTAGTGCAGTAAAGGCTGATGATCCCCTTCTCCTCATCAGATCTGATGGGTGGGCAGCTCTCCTCAACAGTAACAATAAAGCCATAGTCTTTTCTCTTACTAAACTTGTCACCACAAGGTCTAGGCAAGAGGAGAATGGAGAGTTCGAGTGATGACAGGAATTCTGTGACCAAGAATGTTCACATCCTATTGGTCAGACTCAGGCACATGATCCCATTTAGATTCCAAAGGAGAATGGGTAATAGACATAATGAGGACTTAACAGCAGGACGAAAATGAATAATATTTGAGAATACACAGCATTATACCTTCTTGTTATTTGGGTAAATCTGACTATCTCCACTGACAGTTTGTTCAGAAGCATCTGGATCCAACCCTTGCAAGTATTTGTATAAATGCCAAATAACTAACATAAAATTAGGGAGCCCTGGTGGCCTAGTCCATCTAGATCTGTGCTGCGAACCCAAAGACTATCCCTTTCTGGCTATTCTAATCCACTAGTGGCTCCAGGAGGGAAAGGTGAGCCATTTCCTTCCATGTGATTTATAACCTCAAAAACCTAACAAAGGGCCAGCTAGGAATTAGTTCTAACTCAAACAGCAGTGAGTGAGTGTGCATATAATGGGTTTCCTTGGGAGGGCAAAAAGGTAAGCTCTCCACTACCACCTTGAAAGGTTTCAATCTGAACCCACTCACAGGTGTCGTGTAAGACTAGCCTGGCAATTGCTTCCGAAAGAACACCGCTTTGAAAACCCTGTGGAACAATCCTACTTTGCACACATGGGCCACGAGTTGGGATGAGCTCAGAGGCAGCTAACAGCAGCAGTGTATGTGTGAGATAATAGTCAACAACTCAACTCATTGCAGTTGAATGGGCATGGACTCCTAGCTAACCTTCCATTGGGTTTCCAAGGTTGGAAATCGTACTGGAAGAAATCGCTCGTCTTTCTCCCTTGGAGTGGCTGGTGCATTGGAACCGATAGAGAAGCTCTACCTTTGAGTTGGCAACACAACTCCGTACAGGCCATGCCACCAGGGTATGACATAATAGCACACTCCTTTTCCCTAAAGTTACCAAGATAATAGGTAATTAAGATACTTTCCTTTTGCAAATTGTCCTTATTGTTGATCACCGAGTCAGCCAGCATGCATGGAAACCTATCACCATGGGGCTAAACGACCAGTGCCATTTCCACGCTCGGTTACAGAGCAGAGCACTGCGACCCAGAGATATGTCGCTCAATGGATTTTCAGAAGTAAACCAGCAGACTTTTCTTCCGAGCCTGGCTTAATCCAAAAGTTCCAAGAAACCTGTTCAGCTTCATAGCAATACACAGGCCTCTGTTAACAAACAGATGTTGGCATTGTATAAGACCAGGAATTGAACCTGGGCCTGCCTCATGGATGCTGAGAATTCTCCCACTGACCCAATCAATGCTTTGTGTTCTGATAAAACACATTCATTTATGAAGAGAACTGTGTGAATAGAGTTCCTGGCCTGGGGTCTGAGTCTCTCTCTGGATTGTCCTAATTCCAAACAGGTCTCAAGTCTGTTTAGCTTTCAAGACTCAGTCAAAAATGTTGATGTGCAGATCATTTGAGCTTTTGACAGGGTCTTTTCACTAAGAGCGTCATTTGAAAAATGCCAAATGTCCATGTAGGAATGTGTTCCATTAATGCATCTCTGACACAAGAACACCAACACCAACTTGACAAGAATTTGAGAGATTTCATTTCTATTGCTACAAAGCACCACAGCCCTGCCTGAGAGAGTGCTGATGGGTTTATGAGTGTCTCATCGAGTTCAAGTCAGTGTGAGAAATAGCGCTTGAGATTAAGAGAAAGCTATAATAGGAACTAAAACCCAATTCTCCAGCAATTGAGAATTTTTTATGGCCTCCCGCTTTCGGGAAAGATGCTTGTCTGTCTGCTTATAGCCAGCCCATTAATTCCACGTGGCTGGCCCTTCTCACACAGCTACAAGGGCCAGGTGGTCCATGTCTACAGGGAGGAAGGTAAAGGCTGGTGTTTAGAACAATCAACAGCAAATCAAAGGTGTGTGTTATTGTTCTGGACCAAAGGGAACATATGAGAGGTAGAATCACTCAGGGGTCTGGCTGCTGGCTAGACTTGGATTCAAGCACACCTCCTGTAAAAGGCAAAGCCCACTGTTGAAGAGTCGATTCCAACTCACAGCAGCCCTCCATCTTCTGAGGCTTTAAATGTTTATGGGAAGAGCCTGTCCATCTCTTTTTTCCAGTGGAGCAGTGAGTAGATTCAAACCACTGACCTTTCGGTTAGCAGCACAGCATGTAATAACACTCTCTGCCATAACGTTCTATGGGCATGACATCAGGAGGAGCCAATCCCTAGAAAAGATTATAAGGCTTAGAAGAGTAGAAGGCCAATAAAAGAGAGGCAGACTCTCAACGAGAGAAGGTGACACGGTGACTGGCTTCATTAAGCACAGCAGAGATTATGAGGGTGGCACTGGATCAGGCAGGGATCCTTCTATTGTAAAGGGCTACTGTAAATTGAAACCAACGTGATGACACCTAACAACAACAAATACCTTCTGTGTGCCAGGCACCGTGCTAGGCCCAGAAGGCCCAACAGCCTTACCTGGACTTCTACTACCCAATACTTGCCTTTGTTCATACACCACGAGTTGCCCCCTCTCTCCAAGCATGTCTTGTGTTAAGCAACCAACACTGACTTTGACTGTCACAGCACTGGGACAATGGGGAGGAAAGAGTTTAGCAAAAGGAGCTGTGGTTACCAATGACCATCAGTGCAAAGACTATGGGGCTGGGCCCATTGCTTCTGGAGCACCCCGGTGTGAAGCATCCTTGGACTGAGGAGAGGCAGATAGATTCCTCTTGGGGTCCAGATCATTTCCTCAGCCTTCCCAAGACCTCTGCAGGTGAGAGATCCAGTGTGGAGAGGCGAGTGAGGCCGTAAAGAGCCAGGCAGTGACGTGGGAGAGTAACTTAGCGGCTGCTGTTGGTTGGTCTTCAGAATGAAAAGTGTTTCAAACCCTCTCCTTCCTCATAGGCCACAGTGGGGAGGGAAAGTTGAGGCTGCAGAGGGAAGAGGATGGGAAGGGCCATGTTGGTAAATATGAAGGTAGGATGGATGGGAAGGAAAACCTTACAGTCAAATATGAGCATGAAGTGGGAGGGAACCTGGCACGTGAAGCTAGAGCCATGGAGCTAGAGGAGCAAACAGGTAGTGCAGGCTATCAGGGCCACTGAGATCAGAAGCTGCCCCACAGGGGACAGGTGTCCCAGGCTGTAAGAACACCTACCTCCCTGTCCACTCTGAATCTCCTCCTTGCTCCCAGCAACTCCCCAGTGCCAGTCCTCCTAGTCTGGGTCATCTGTCACTCCATGGGCACAGAGCCTCTTCCAACAATTCTGCAGATGGCGCTGGCGCTCACCAAGCTCTACCTTTCCAAGGACGCTGGCCTCTTTCTTCAGACTCACCCTCGCTCCAGACCTGATAGCGCCTCTGGCCAAACCCTGCTTCTCTGCTCCCTGATTAGCTCTGACTTCAGAGCAGGTCTTATTCTACAATCTCTAGGAGACCTTGAGAACTTATTCATGTAGCGATAACAGGATCACAATTATCCAGGGATTAGGATGACAGATGACAGGGCATCTGAGCCACGGCTAGGAGGAATTGGCCCTGCCTTGGGTGCTGCCTGCTCCAGCAAGGCCATGGAGGGCGACAGCGTGGCTTCTTCACTCCCCACCAGGGCAGAGACCAGGTGTGAGGTACATCCAAGTCCCTGATTAGAGGGGTGCCCACAGCACAGTGCCAGTATCCAGCAATTCAGCAAGAGAGGGTGCACTGAGAACCTAGTATAGCCATCATAATGTGAGGTTCAGGATGGCTGTGAAGCCCTTCAGGAGGGCCACACAACACTAAACTCCTCCCTGTGGAGTTTCTACTATTGCTCTCAAGAGGGGGAAATTTAGTCTCCAGAAGAGAAGCAGCTGTTGGTGGAGGGGGCAAAGATCTGGATCAGGGGAGACGGTTCTCACTTTCCAGGTCTGACTCCTCCACACCACAGCTCCAATCACAGCATTCCACCTTCCTGTCCTTAGTGCTGGTTCCAGGAAGAACACGGAAGCCACAGTGGCCAGGCTCCTATCCATGATTTTGTCCAAGATCCTTGCTATGTACCATAGAGTTATAACGGGCTCACAGCTGACATTCCAGCAGGTTTTCAGAGGCAGTAAATTGCATGGGAGGAGATTGTCCGCCTTTCTCCAGAGGAGCAGCTGGCGGATTTGAACCTCGTGCTTTGGGGTTGGCAGTGCAACTCCTTACCATTAAGCCACCGGAACTCCCTCTAGGCTTCCTGGGATGCCGGATTTCATCTGTCTCTCTGAGATAGCAGCACCCGAACCACGTGAGTGTGAGGCTGCTACTGGTTGCCTTGCAGTAAAGAATTTGGCCCTGCTGATCAAGGAGTCAAGGTTAGGGGCACAGTTCAGTGTGCTGGAATACTGCAACTGTACCCCCCTGATGGGAACAGACACCATATTCCTTCGGTTTTCCTAAGGTTGTTGAGGATTGCTGAGACTTTTTGTAACTTAATCCTGAAGGGGTGGGGAGGAACCCAAAACAAACAAGGACAGTTTCTTTCAATCTTTTTCATCCAATTCCTGATGTTGAAACTTCAAATCTCAAACCAAACTAAGCTTAGCCCTATCATGGGAACTCTCCATCAGGTTTCCAAGATTAAATTGTAAAGGGATGAGATGACCTATCTTTTTCCCCTGGAGCAGCTGATGGGCTGCAGACCAACGGGGGAATTTCCAGTCAGCAGCCCAGCACTTAACCTGTTACAAAATGACCCCTGAGATCATCTCATTGATGGGGGCTAAGACTGTGAGGAGCCCACAAGGTCGGGAGCAAACACTTGCTAAGGTCTGAACGTGGAATTGGAATGGGAACAAGTTGGCGTGGTGCTGAATGATGTCAGACAACAAATTGAGGTCTGTCCTGAATTCCACATGATAAATAAGAGGGCCCTGGGGAGCTGCTGGTGGCTTTCGAGCAGGACTATGATGTGCCTGTAACAGCAAGTGGCGGTGAGGAGCCTGGTGGGCAGCGGTAGGAGGGTGGACTGGCCGGAAGACTGCTGAGGACCTGAGCCAGCCCTGCAGGCCCAGGATGGCGAAGAAGGGACAGGGGATGCAGGATGCTACAAGAACCTCCACTGGGGCTTGGCAACAGTGGGCACTACCATTTGTAACTAAAGATGCACTTGTAAGTCACTTGTAACTAAACATGTGAATGAAGAAAAACCGCAGGCAAGTGACATGGGAGGTCACCAGCACCTGGATGGTGGTCTGCATGATGTCCACTTAGAATCACTCACTCAGTACCACAGCCTAAAAGCAGGATGTTCCCCCAGAGTCCTCTGAGCCTCGTCCCTCATTTTACACGTGGTGAAATTGAGGCCCAGAGATAGTTATAGACCTGCCAAGGGCCCTCAGTATATCATCTGCAGAGTCAGGCCTAGGAATCAAGTGTCCAGGGTTGAGCCAGTATCCTGCTCTAGTCACTTGAGCCCAAGCCATGCCACAGTCTCATTTTTCCATCTTCTGGGAAATTGCCCCTGAGGGTCGCTCAGGCCTCTCTCCACTTAGCAGGGCAGTGGGCTGCCCAGGGAAGGCTTGCTGTACAGTAAATAACTGGGAGAAGAGGGCTCAGTCACGGTAAAGCTCTTCAGAATTTTAAAAGGAGCTGGGGAATATTGACATGAATTAAATCCAATAAAACATTCATTTAATTAAACTCTAAATGATCCAAATATTTGCTGTTTGGTTAATATTTGTGTAGCTGACAGGAGCAGAATTATGATGGTTCTGTCAGTATCCATGCATTCTAATTTTGCAGGAGTTTTTCCTGTGTAGAGAGTACCCTTCTCCATACATACCAATAATAAGGATGGACTTGTAGCAGACACGGCCCCCCACTAGGAGAGCCCCACCATCAGGGACACAGCAGTGGGCCGGCTCCTTATTTTTCTTTTCCTTTGGTGTGTTTTCAAGATTTAAAAAAAAAAAAATATTTGTCCTATATTATTTAATACACACACATCCCAAAAAACCCCAACCCTTCTTTTAGGCTCTATATGCAGATGCACTGCTAACCCCAAGGCAGTGCCTCCTCTGCAGTTTGAATCCACTAGCCATTCCATGAGGAAAAGAGGGCACCCTCCTCCTGTGTACCTCCAAAAACCTGGGGGGTCACCTATGGGTCAATTCTTAAAGCAATGAGGGGATTTTGTTTTAGTTTGACTTTGGGATCCCTTGAAGAGGGTCCCACATTTGCTACTTACAGCCTACACTAAAATGAAAGTTGTGCTCTTAGCCCCCTCTTTAGGTCCCTAAGAGCCCAGCCCCTTCCACGCATGCTTCCACTTCCCCTAGAATACTTGTTAAAATCCAGATGCTCCCGCCAGTCTACCAGTCCTGAGTCAGGAGTAGCAGGAATCTGTTCTCAATCTTTCCTCCTTGTTTGTGCAGGGAGTTGGGAAACCACATTTGAATGTAGAGAGCAAGGACCCAGGGGGAGCCCCACCTCCACCAGGAGCTCCTCCCATTCGTTCTCTTCCTAGTGGTCCACCCACAACTCGGAAGTGCGTGGGAAATGTATGGGTTCTTTTTGTAAGTTATCCAAATTCTTCCCAAGTACCATGCATGAGCTATTGGAAAGGAAATACAATTCAATTAGTCCAAACTGAAAATGTTATTAGCACTCCAGGTAAATGCTCCATCCGAGGAAAAGGTGTGTCTGTTTTCTTCTCCATGTCCCTGCCCCTCTCAGGCTGGTGTTTGAATGGAGGGAAGCTCTGCGGCTACCCCCGGTGCCCTGGTCCCACTGTCTCTCTCTACCTGAATTGGAATGCTTCTGGCAGCTCAGCCTCTAACCTCCACTAACACCGTGCACCCCTCAAGTTCTGGCGGCACTTCCTTCGGGCCTTGAACTGATGGTATAATCTGAAATCCTTGAAGGCACCAGTTATTGTTGTTAGGTGCCATTGAGGCACAGCCCACTCATAGCTGACCTTCCAGTGGGTTTTCAGAGGCTGTAAATCATGCACCAGCGGATTGCGGAGTAGCAGGTGAATTCGATCTCTGTACATTTGGGTTGGCAGCACAACTTCCTTACCACTAAGCCTCCAGAGCAGGTGCAGTACCTGCCTTGTTGAAGAGGGCGCCACTGAGCTGTTTCTGTTAACACCATCACCAGCTGTGCTGCCATTCAGCAAGTTAATATTTTGGTGCATTTGGGAGCCTCCATGGGATATGGCAGTCTGTGTGATCTCGCTCTGTTGAATGTAGAAAGAGAAGAAACAGAGGGGGGAAAATAACTTTGAGCACATCATAGACCAATTTTCATCAGTGAAAGCAAGAAAAGGGCAGTTGTAATTTGCATGTAGTGTGTAATATGTTAAGTAAAAGATTAACAAGCTTGGCTTGTATTTTTTAACTGGTCCTATGGTCAAGTCAGCTAAAAAGACAAGTGTCTGAGTCTGATGCTTGGATAGGGGTGTGGCTTCAGTGCTTGCCTCAGACCCTGTTTCCTGTGCTCCATGCTCTGGTTGCCCCTGCAGTCACTCAAGTGGGGAGGGGAGCAGCGCCCAGCCTTGGTCCTTCGCACTCACACATTGAGAGTCACACTCTTTACCCTTCCTGCTCTCCTGTGTTGTTCCCACAACCTCCTGGAGCCAGGAAATCCCATTCTGTACCCTCCTCCCTCCCTACATCTACACACCACAGAGCCCCAGGGCTCATCCCTATCTTCAGGGAGCTGAGCCATTTCCGTCAATCTCTCTCTCTCTCAGCCTAGCCCTTGCTACCCTGGGTCCTGTATCTGTCTGTCTCTCCCACCCTGAGCAAGTAGACTGGAGAGACTCAGAGGTAGGAGGGCACCAAGCAGGGCATGATTGAAGAGGGAACTTGAAATGCATCACTTTAATGTTGGTAAAATATTATGCTGGCTGTGTCCACATCAATCACTTGGTGCTTATCTTTACTCATGCGGCTCCTTCACATGAGTCACATTTTCTCTCGTGTGACTATCCCCTTCCTGACCCCCACCCCCAGCCTGCTGGCTCCTTTCCTTCTCTATTTCCACTTGGGACATTTTTCATCCCTCCGCCTGGCACTGATTGAGCACCTAGTGTGTGTCTTGTTCATCTTCACAAGCCCTTGGCTGGGGCAGTAATGTTTGGAGAGGAAAGGCTTGGCTGCTTGGGACCTGCGACACCTTCTCTCACTTCACTTCATGGACTGGTTCTTGGGTGCTCTGCACTTGCAGCTATTTCACTCCCTTTCCCACTTCTTTCTTTCTTTCTCTCTCTCCCTCCCTTCTTCTCCTTCCCCTCCTCCTCCTCCCCCTCCCTTTTCCCTTCTCCTCCCGCCTCCCCTTGTCCCCTTCTCCCCTCCTCCTGTTCCTCTCTTTCC
>NW_006399814.1:14152788-14214629 GCF_000299155.1 Elephantulus edwardii
TCTACCATCTTTCCAAGCATAGACCCCCCCCCCCTCTGTCCTCTCTCTCCTCCTCTCTCTCCTATCTTCCCTCCTCTTCCATCCTCTCTCTCCCCTCTCCCCTCCTCCTCTCCCACTCCCCTTCTCTTTCACTCTCCCTTGTTCTTCCCCTCATCTCTCCTCCCCCTTCTCCTTCCTCCCCTTCCCCTTTCTCCCCCCTTTCCCTTTCTCTCCTCCCTCTCTGTCCCTGCTCTCCCCACGCTCCCCTTTTCTCTCCTCACCCTACCCCGTCTCTCCCCATTTCCTTCTCCTCTTTTCCTCATTTCCCCCTTTCCCTTCCTTCTCTCCCACTCTTTCTTTCTCTCTTTTTCTCCCTCTCCCCATCTCTCTGCCAGGAGCGCACTGGGTACAGATGTACTGCCTTCAGTGGTGCTGCTAACAGCCACAGCTGGCAAATATCCTGCTGAATCACAAAGCTCAGCTCCCAACTCTACACCGGTTTTAGGGGAACACCCATATCCGGGTCCCCAGGTCACAGTGGGATGGAGAGAATAAAACTCCCAGTACATTGTTCGCTGGCCTCTCTCAGCTCACCCCATCTCTGACTATTGCCCTCAGCTCCCTTGATAGGCAGATTTGGGGCAGGAGGAGAGGGAGAGGGAAATAGTCCCACACTGGGCTGGTGACTCTCCCAGCCTGGCCCCATCTCAGCATTTGAGCAGCCCGAGTTTGATTAATTTTTTCATAAATCCTGAGAATTTCTAAAAGCCTGTGATTGCAGGGAAATATTTCAGACCCTTCCCATTTGCCTGAAGAATGATCAGTCTTAATGCCAGTTATCCAGTGTAAAATGGCAAGGATTAATAATTTGTGCAGCCTGAAGTACATTCCAAAAACATTAGAAGCCTTCATGAGTGTTCAGTGAGCAGAAACCCAAGTCTAGCTTCAGAGAATTATCAGACAGAAATGAACCTCCAAAGGTCAGCCAGTTCACCCCCCAGACTTCAGACAGTGTAACCTTTAAACTGCCCCCAGATGGATGAGATGCTGTGGGCCCACCCAGCAGACCTTGACTGCACTTAGCATGGTCCTGGCTTCCTGAGGCCTTGCTGGCCTGGTCCCTGTGTGACGACCACATGACCTGGCAGCCCACACAGTCCCTGTGGCTGAGCTGTGTCGACTCAAACTAAACTCCATGAGAATTTGGCATAAGCTGTGTTGATCTCCCAGGAAAAACATCTATATCTGTGAATTTATTCTGGCTTTTGTACACAGAGGGGTCCTGTGATACAGTAGTTAAGAAGCACCTGGTGCAAACCCCAAAGTCTGTGGGTTTGAATCCACCAGCCTGTCCTTGGGGAAAGAGGCAGCAGTCTGCTTCAGTGAAGAGCAGGGCTTTGGAGTCCCCATGGAGCAGACCCGTTCTGCCCATAGGACCATTGTGAATAAGACTTGACTTAACAGCAAAAGGTGGGTCTTTTCTTTTTCATTTGTTAGTCTGTGCTTTTGGTTATAAACAACTTGGGGAGTTCTGAAGCCCTCTGGGTGTGTCCCTGAATATCACCTCCTTTTTCTCCACAGAAGTGGTTCAGCTCCGCCTCGCCCCTGAGGAGAGGGTCATGGTGACCACAGTGACAGTGGGACTAAGCACAGTGCTGACCTGCGCTGTCCGCGGAGACCTGCGCCCGCCAATCGTCTGGAAGCGCAACGGGCTCACCCTGAACTTCCTGGACTTAGAAGACATCAATGTAAGTCACCTGGAATATATTCCAAACTCTCATATTAATCAGAGAAAGTTCGAGTCACTGGGCGGCATTGTAACCACCCATGCTCAGTGCTGTTCAGGCCTGCTGTCAGCCTGGAGGCATCAGGAAATCCTCATCCACTATATGTGCAGAGAAGGATGAGTGGTGGCCAAACACCTGGAAGCCAGGCCCAGGATGAAAAAAGAAAAGGGTGTGTTGGCTGGGACAGGGCAGGAGGCCTCTGTGTAGGGCCTGAGATAGCAAAGGTTGGAGGTGGGCAGAAGGATGGCATGTGGAAAGAAACGGTCTGGTCAAGTGGGGGCCATGTGGCCTGGTGGAATGGCCCACAAGGCAACAGAGAGGTCCAGTCACCTTGGAAGCAGGAAGCTCCAGAGCCGGGGAAGGTACATTGCCCTAAGGCTCCCATGGGGGAGATTCTGGAACCATTAGGATCTGAACATCTAACCACGAAGGAAGGGACATTCTCTGTGAAAGGTGAATGTGAGCTGTTGAGTTGGATTGGTGGAAGGAGACAAGGTTGACGGCTTCTTGTTTTCTAGGTTTTGAGGGTTTGAGCTGATAAGTGATTCTGTGTGGAAGAAAGAGCAGCTAGGTTCCTACAGTCAGATGTAACAAGCACGGGGTACTTCTTTTCTCCTGAAGACCCAGTCAGCCTGGATTGGGGGTCCTAGGATCCTCCAGGCACTGGCTTGCCACCTTTGAGCAATTTCTTAACTCATTCTCAGTTAATTCATCTGTATGAAAACATTAAAACTATAAAACTCCAGCAAGATCTCCCTCCTACTGGACTGTGGTGTAATTCACGTATATTTATTGGCCCAGGTTTGGCACAGGGGTGAGGTGGCTTCCCAGAAGTTCACATGAAAAGACCAGGTGATGTCACCCATGTGGAGAGCTGCCCGGATGGCTGACCAGCCTCGGGCTGCAGTGACAGGAATACAGTTCCAGGAAGAACAGGGGACATCCATGTTCTCTGTGTCAGTCTGCCGTAGGGGCTTGGCCCTGAGAAGGAAGGGCTGTGGGAGGAGTGGTCAGTTTTTGGTAGACTCTTTAAGAGACAAGGGTAGAGGAAACTGGCCTGGATTGTGTGACCCACCCCACATGTTGGACTAGCACAAAGGGCCAAGGTTCACCCCATAAAGGAGACCAATTTGAGCTTTGTGGCTGGTGCACCATTCCAGTCCTCAGAACTCCCAGCAGTGGAGTGAGTGTCACAGGAAACAGTGAGCACCCCATTCCCAGAGGCCGTGAAGCCGAGGCAGGAACTGTAGTCAACAGTGCTGTAAGGTGGCTGATAGCCACGGAGAACAGCCAAGTGCCATGACTTTGGTCTTTCCAACTCTGAGACTGTTTTGTAGGGAGAGAGACCAGCAGGGAACACATGGAACCAGAACTCTAATGCTGGCTACGCCCTGCAGACCCTGAGGGAGGTGTGTGGGAAGAGGAGCCATCAGAAGGGTCCACCTGAGAAGAGATGGTGGGTGGCCTTCTCCTACACTGCCCACACTGGGAAGGATGGTTTTCTTGCAGTTTCCAACCAAGGTGGACATAACTTGTGTCCTACATATCTCCGAGTGCCAGCACACCCTGGGCGTGATTGACAGATGGGTGTTCGGGTGGGAAGTCTTTTGTGCTCTCAGTCTGAGACAGTCAGGGCTCATCTGAGGACTCAGCAAGAAAGGACAGGGTGGTATTTGTAGACTGGGGCCAGTGTATGTCTGTCTGTCTCTGGGGCCAGGGGTGGCGATAATGGTATGTTACATTGAAATATGTATGTGGTAGGGTAAGTTGTGTAAAGTGGGGTGGGGGGGGCGGGCATGAGAGAGAGAGAAAGACAAACAGACACAGGGGAAAAGGGATGGCTTGCTGTGTAGGGCAGGTATGGTGTGTTGTGTCAAGGTATGTTGAGAAAGAATGAGAGAGAGAATGAATGTGGGTGTGGGTGTGTGTGTGTGTGCCCCCGCACATTGAGGTACACAAGTTTATGTGCACAGAAGCTCTCAGCACAAATTACTGACGTGAGAGCATCAGCTTTGAAGCACGTCCGGCCTGTGGTGATTGATTGAGAACCCAGATGGGACGCCGTGTCTGTCTGAACATCCATGTGCTCTACTTGGTGCTCTTCCTAAAGACATCAGAAATAAAGGCAGAGGCAGCACTCCTCTTAATGTACTTGCCATCAGTTAATTAAATTACTTTGAGTGTTTCCCCTTCCTCTAACATGCCTCCAGCACCAATTCAATTGCATTTCTACTTTTCACAATAAGGTTAGCAATTTGGGTAATTGTGGGTGCAACAGGAGATTAATGGTCCCTCATTACCTCCCAGGAAACACTCCCTGCTTGTGGTCAAGTGAGCAGCCCACAGGTAGGCAGGGCCTGGTGTTTCACTGAAACCCCCACAAGAACATGCAGGTCAGTGACAAGCCTCTGGGAGTTCTAGTCTGATGCGCACAGGCATACCCAGTGCATGCACACACCAGGCATGTACACACACACACACACACACACATACACGCGCGCATGCACACACCTCCTGTGCCTCCGAAAAGTACTCAACTAGCTTACTAATAGATCTGGTGGTTTAGTGGTAAGGAGTTGCGCTGCCAACCCAAAGGCACACGATTCAAATCCACCAGCTGCTCCACAGGAGAAAGACAGACAGTCTCCTCCTGCACCATTTACTGCCTCTGAAAGCCTGCTGGAGGGTCAGCTATGAGTCAGTTCCAACTCAAAGGTACACAGCAGCAGCAAAGCTTACTAATAAAGAACACAGGCTTTGAGATCCAAAGGACCCATGTTTAAGTCTCTGTGCTGTCCCTTTACCAGTTAAATGATTTTGTATTGGACACTTTACCTCTCCATTCCTCAGTTGCCTCGCTCATTTCCATGAAATGGGATAAATAAGGGAGCTCTAGTGGCCTAGTGGCAAGGAACTGTATTGCAGTCTCAGAGATATACAGTTCAAATCCACCAGATGCTCTGCTGGAGAAGGGGCAATCTCCTCCTGTACCAGTCAGATCCAATTCAACAGTACACACACAAAAAATAATAATAATTTTTTCAAAAAATGGGATAAATAACAATACCTGAATCAAAGAATTATTGTTGTTGTTGTTGTTGTGTTCTGTTGTGTCGCTTGCGACTCATAGTGACCCTATGTACAACAGCCCTAAACTCTCCTCTGTCCTGTACCAATCGCACTGCCTCTGACACACCCATCTTGATTACCCCATTCATTGCAATGACCTTTTGCACTCTTCCTGGATGATACATTTGATGTCCTACCACAACTCATTAGGTCTTGCTCATTAGTGTTCAAGGCCTCAAACCTGTCCCGAGATGGTTCTGAAATTCAGGTGGGATAGACTCAAAGTCATATTTTGTTTCCTGTGGACTTGGTTTAATTTTCCTCCGCTTCAGCTTGAACTTGCATATGAGTAGTTGGTGGTCTGTTCCACAATCAGCTCCTGGCCTAGTATTCACAGCTAATGTTGAGCTTCTCTAGCGATTCTTTCTGCAGATGTAATAAATCTGATTCCTATGCATACCATCAGGTGAAATCCATGTATATAACCTGCGTGTATGTCTCTTTAAAAACGTATTTGCAATGAATAAGTCATTGTGCAAAATTCAATAATCCTCACTCCAGCTCCATTTCTGTCACCGAGTCCATGTTTTCCAACTACTGAATCTTCTTCTCTGTTCCCAACTTTTGCATTCCAGTCATCCATTATTTTCAGTGCATCTTGATTGCATGTTTGATCTATCTCCGACTGTAAAAGTTGGTAAAAATCTTCTATTTCCTCTTCCTTAGCTCTGGATGTTGGTGCATATACCTGAATGATAGTGGTATTCACTGACTTCCTTGTATGCATATGGATATTATCCTGTCACTCACAATATTGTACTTCAAGATGGATCTAGCAGTGGCTTTCTTAACTATGAAAGCAACTCCATTTTTCCTTACCTTTTCAACTCCAGAGTAATACATCATATGATCATCTGACTCAAAACGACCCATCTTATCTCCCCAATGCCTAGTATGTCAATATTTATGCATTCCATTTCTTCCTTAAAAATATCTAATGTTCCTACATCCATGGTTCTCACATTCCATGTCCCAATCACTAGTGTCTGCTTACAACTGTTCCTCTTCCTTTGTATTTCCATACCTGAAAGCTCAACCTCAGTTGCCCTTTCTGTTATCTACATGTGTTCTGTTGTATATAGGGTTTTCAGAGGCCTGCTATTAGAGAAGATTAAATGGGAAGATGCATGTAACATTATTAACATATGTTGTTGTTGTTATGTGCCATCAAATCACCTGTGACTTATAGCAACCCTACATACAATAGTTCTGACCCCATCCTATCCTGAGCCGATCTTACTGTCTCCAACACGCCTATCCCTAATATCCCAGTTACTGAGTCAATCCATCTAATCTGGGGTCTCCCTCTCCTGTGTTGTCTGTCCTTCTACCCTTCCAAGCATTATAACTTTCTCCAGACAATGGCCCCTCCTGGCCACATGTCCAAAGTATGTGAGATGGAGCTTCAAAATCCTTGCCTCCAAGAAGCAGCTTGGTTTCACCCTCTACAGGAAAAACCTGTTTGTTCTTTCGGAAGTCCATGATATGTTCAGTATTCTTCTGAAGCACCACAACTTAGCATATAGCGTCCCATAAATGCTAACTGTCGTTACAATATTATTAGTTTTACTTTCATCATCATCACTATTGTACTGGTGCTGCGAAGCAGTGTCCTCAGCACCTTGCAGCCCCCAGTGTTTCCCTCATCAGATGTGACCCAGAGTAGCCCTATTGCCTACAATCTGGGGATGTCCCTGTCAGTGTGGATTTATCCAGAGAGAGAGTGACCAGTCTCCTCCAGTAAGAACAAAGCAGCCTGGTACAAGCTTCTCAAGCTCTCTGAGTTTGTGGGAAATGAAGACAATATGACCTTCTATGCACAGAAAACAAAATCCTCACTGCTGGACCAATATGCAGCAGTATAATAAATGGAGAAGAGAGTGATGTTGTCAAAGATTTAATTTTCTTGCATCTACAATCAACACCCATGTAGCAGCAGCCACCAATAAATCAAAAGGCATATTGCATTAGGGAAGCCTACTTTCAAGGACTTCTTTAAAGTACTAAAGAGCAAGGATAAAATTTTTTAAAAAAATTTTATCCTGGTTTATTTACAGAGTTTGAACGCATTTTTTTTCACACCAGATCTTTCCATTTTCTTCAGCACTCCCACCCACAAAATTGTGCAACCCTATGATAACCCACCCCACCCATCCTCACCCCTCTAGTTCCACCCTCTTCCCACCCTTGGATCCTTATACTCATTCTACAATAATTGTTTTATACAATATTTGTCCTTATAGGACTGAGTTCACTCAGCATAATGTTCTCCAGTCCCTCCCAAGTTAGGTAGTAATTTACAAAATCACTGCTCCTCTGTGCTGTATAGTATTCCATTGTGTGAATGTACCATATGTTCTTGCAATGGTGAATATCACTGCTATGAACACTGCTGTACAAGTCTCTGTTTGAGCCTCAGTTCGCATTTTCTAGGAGTATATTCCAAGCAGTGGAATAGCTGGGTCATATGGAATTTCTATGTTCCGCTTTTTTAAGAAGGTCCAAACTTCCTTCAGAGTGGTTGTACCATTTTACAATCCCACCAACAATATATAAGAGTTCCTATCTCGCCACATTCTCTCCAAAAGTTATTACTAGCTGTCTTGTTAAACTTTGCCACTGCTACTGAAGTGAGATAGTGTCTCGTTGTGGTTTTGATTTATAGCTCTCTTAATGCCAGTGATTTTGAGCATTTCTTCATGTGTCTGTTGGCCATTTGAATGTCTTCCTCATAATGAAAGTTTACAGAATACTCCTGGGCCTCCACAAGAAAAAGACTGATAACCCAATTAGAAAATGGGCAAAAGACAAGGATATCATTTTAAAGACTAAAGTGCAACTGATCCAAGCCATGGAATTTTCAGTTGCTTCATATGCATCTGAAAATTGAATAATAAATAAAGAAGATTGAAGAATTGAGGTGTTGGCAAAGAGTATTGTATATTCTGTAGACTATCAAAGGAACAAACAAGTCTGTCATGGAGGGTTTACAACCAATGTACTCCTGAGAGGCAAGGATGTTGAAACCTCATCTTATGTACTTTGGACATGTTGTCAGGAGAGACCAGTGCTTGTAAAAATAGATCATCCGGGGAAAAACAGAGAATCAGTGAAAGAGAGGAAGACCCTCAATGAGCTTCATCGACACATTGACTACAGCCTTGAATATGTATTCCATCTCAACAATGGGCTTGAGCATAGCAGAGATCATGCTCATAGGACAGCATAGAGTAGGGTTCAGGTCTATTGCTCTCAGGTTGTTCTGAGTTCTGGGTTGGATGGCATCTAACAATAACTATGCATGGGCATTTCCAGGTTGAACACGTGTATGAAGCCCTTCACTCAGTGCCTAGCACACAGGAAGGGTTTGTAAGTAGCAGACCCATTCTGGGAGTAGTAAGGAGCCAGACTGGAGATGCCTGGAGCCGCAACAGTGGGATTCATGGGACATTTCTGCAGTAAGAGTTGGTTGGGGGAGAACATTTCTGAGGCACTGATGGAAGAAAGATTTGGGAGCATTCCAGGCCCCCCAGACTCCCTCAGCTACTGCATTTCAGCCGTCACCCCAGCTCCCCTGAAAACCATCCCCCAGGAGAGTCGTCAGAGATGAAATGGCACCACCAGCTCTGTGATTAGCAACTGGCACTGAAATACTGCCGTGAACAGGGAAGCGGATCAGCCTACAAAACCCAAGGCGGGGAGATTAGCACGCATCACGGGGTGTGGGCCTCCTTTCTTTGTCATTTGTATGAGACATCTTGATTGGCAACAAAATATTAATCACTTTTTCACTACTCTCTTAATGAGAAGCTTTCATGGGCAACAAAATATTAATTTGTCTTGTCTTATCTGTTAAGAATTCTGTTAATGAATTCAGTCATAGAGCTATTACAGAATGCCATGCTAATGACACATGTAATTAAACTTTTCTGACTTGCAAACATCAAGGATGCCTTGAGCGTCAGAATAATATTTGATCAGAAAGTAAATGTACCCCTTCTAGCCTGGAGCCACGTGAGAAGGAGCCACTCGGGTTCCACAGCCCACAAATGTCGCTGTCAGAAGCATTTATGAGTCACCCAGTCATGTGGGAGCTTGTCCAGATGGCACACACAGGGAATTCGGCCTGTGGATGCATTTTGCTAAGTGCCAGTGAGGCGCAAACCCGCCCAAGCTGGAGGCAAGGGAGCCGCAAAGAGAATAATTATACGTAGTGCACCAGGTCTGTATTCAAAGGAAGCAGCAGATTCCCCAGGAAGGAGCAGATCTTACAGAACAGAGATACTTGATAACCAGGAGGGAAGGGAAGTTGGAGGGATAGGTTGGGGCCTGAATATGAGGGGTCTTGAATGCCAACTAAGGATCTTGGTCATTCTTTTATAAACAATGAGGAGCCATGGGTTGTTCATCAGGGCAGACATGTGTCCTGCAGGAGCTCCAAGCCCCTTCCTGTCAAAGATGAAAAATGTACCAAAAGAGGGCTGGACCACCTACTGCCACTGAAGAAATTCCAGCTCACGGCAACCCCCTATTGAGTTTCTAAGGCTGTAAATATCTATAAGAAGAGATTCCCATCTTCCTCCTGCAGAGACGCTGGTGGATTCAAACCACTGACCTTTCAGTTAGCAGTGCAGTACATAATGTACCACAGCACCAAGCCTCCTTCAAGGAGGACCAGTAGTCCCCAAATAAAATAGGGCCTCACAATGAGGTGAGCCCTGCTGGGCCTCTTAGAGTCTTGTTCCCTCGTTCCCAGATGGCTCACTGAAAGCTCAGCAGTGCTCTAAGCTGCCCGTGGTTACCGTGAGGCACCCTCCCCAGGGTTGTAATTCAGTTCCCAGGACCTTCTTAAACTGCCAGGAAGTCTGACCCGGCCCTATGTTGCTCCTAAGGATTTCCAAACCACTTCACCCCAAGATGACATACACCAAACTGGGAACTCCTAAATGTTTCTGCCTCACCCCAGGCTGTTGGCACATGATGGCCAAAATGGAGAAGAAAGGGATTCTCAGAACTCTTAATTGTGCTCATGCAAAACCTCTACCTAGACCAAGAAGCTGCTGTCCCAGAGCAAGAGAATAGTGGCATGGTTTAAAATGCACAGCTAAAAGAAAAGTGGGCATTGGGGCTGTGTCCTTTCTCTAGACCTGTTCAATCTGTATGGTTAGCGAATCATTAGAGAAGCTGATCTATATAAAGAAGAATGTGTCATCAGGACCAGAAGACTTATCACCAACCTGCAGTATTCAGATGACATAATCTTCCTTGCTGAAAGTCAGGAAGATTTGAAGTACTTGTAGAAGACCAAGGACTACAGCCTTGAATATGTATTCTATCTCAACATCAAGAAAACAAAAATCCTCACCACTGGACCAATAGGCAACATCATGAGAGATGAAGAAAAGATTGATGTTTTCAATGATTTCCTCTTACCTAGATTCACAATTCACACCCATGGTAGCTGCAGTCAAGGATTTAAAAGATGCGTTGCATTGGAAAAATATTCTGTCCAAAGTGCTAAAGAATAGTGGTCGCAGATAACGACTAAGATACACCTGATCTAAGCCATGGCCTTATCACTTATTTGCTAGCCATCTGAAATTTGACAATGAGTAAGCATGACAGAGAAGAGTCAGTGCCTTTCACTTGTGGTGTTGGAGAAGAGAACTGAATATCCCATGGACTGCCAAAAGAACAAACAAGTGTGTCTTGAAGAAAGTGCATCCAGGGCACTCCTTAGAAGCAAGAATGTTGAAACTTCAACTCACATACTTTGAGCATGTTGCTGGGAGGGGCCAATCCTTGGGGGGAAAAGAACATCATACATGGAAAAGTGGATAGGATGGATTGACACAATGACTGTCAGTGTGTTCAAGAGATGATGAGGTTGGCACAGGAGAGGACAGGCTCGTTCATAGGGTTGCTATGAGTTGTGGTTACCTTGATGGCACATCACAGCACCACCACCTCAGCCTAGCTTGTCTGAGACACAATAACCTGCTTTACCCACACTGGGGAGAGCAAAGCCTCACATCAGTGCCTGGGCCCAGAGTGCAAAGTGGTCAGAGTCAGATGCTCCCCAGCAGAGACAGTTTAGGGCAGAAGTGGCAACTCCTCCCAGAAATGAGCCTCTGTGTTATGATGCCTCCTTCTGTTTGCTTGATGAGAAATCAATAGTATCTGTTCACATTCACATGCCCCAGAGCGAACAGAGTACACCCTGGAATTGGTTTGCTTCCTGGCTAGCTGTCAGCTTCTCTACTGAAGCAGCTCCGGAGCTGGGTGTGCTTCAGCCCTGGTCCTACAGCCTTCTCCTCAACCCTCAAGCATCTACCACCATTGAACCTCCTCCCGGAAGTGAGATGTGTCCGCCAACAGTACTCTGAGCCCCGCTTGCTGGTCTTGGGCCAGGGCAGGAGCGGAAGGACGCTGTCCAGGGCTGCAAGTCTGTGCTGTGTTCTGACCAGGAGTCCAGCACTTCTCCCACTGCAGGCAGACAGAGCGGCACAAAGAACCAGTGCTCCCACCACACACCAAACCACCCTGCCTGTGGGGCCTGCTCTGTGTAGATACAGCACAGGGCTGCATGGTGAAGGGGCAGGAGTGCCTGACACACTCAGGGGCCACAGTCAGAAGAACTCCTGAACCCTGGAGCAATCTCAGGAGTCAGCAATAGGCTGTCACTCCAGGTGTCCATGCAAGAGAGGGCTCTCTCATCCCCACAGTCATAGCGTGCTGGGATAGGGCACTTTGGAACAGGGATCTGATCTTGTCTTGAGTCCTGCACAGAAACCATAGAGTACCTCTGAGCCCCTCTCCTGCTGACCCCCACCCCCAATCACCATCACTTTCCACCTGGACTGAGCATATCCACCCTCAGTTTGTCCTGACAAATGGGGTCATTCCTACAACCCCTGTTTCCTTTAGGCTTCAGTCTGAGGGTGAAGCTCTTTCTCAAATACAAACCTACCCACTCCTACCCTACCTTTGCCTCCAGACTCAGTGTCGGGGGCTCAGTCTCATCATGGTCCCTTCAATAGAAACTCAAAGAGCAAACTCTTTCCAGCCCAGCAACCCAGTTCTCAAATCCAAGGGTAGAGTTGAGTGACCTTCCCACAGCTGCCCTGAATGCCATTCTTTACCTGTACAGTGTTACCTCATATCTGTCTACCTCACTGCCCATTAATGACCCTGAGGGACAGGATATCTCCCCAGAAGAAAGGGAAGGAAAAGTAGGAAGAGGACATCAGAAAGTCACAGAATATGGCACCCTGTGTGAAGATTGCCAGCGTTGTTGCTTTTACCGTGAATCCAGTCCCAGGTACACTGTCCCAGGCCCAGAGCTGGTCTGTGTGTCATCCCACTTACTTACTACACCTCCAAGAGGCAGGGGGAGCTAGGAAACCCAGAGGGGTCCACAAGCTTTCCCAAAACCTAGAGCCAGCCTTTGAGCCCCCACCTGAGCTCTGTGGACACTTTTTTTGTTCCTGTGACTTGGACACCCTGGGTGGCCCTGCCAGTGACTGAGCTAGTCACACAGCATCGCCACAGCCTCTCTCTCTGCCTGCCTCCTCCTGCCACTCACTCTAGCTTGGCGCTGCATTTCTCATTAGCTTCTGGCCACTCTCCCCTCTAAGGAGGGGCGCAGAAAGCTCTCAAAAGCACATGGAATTGTTTGGCCAAGATATTCTCAGGGAGAGGAAATATTTTCCTATTGTATTCATTTTTTTAAAGGCCAGCAACAAACCCAGTATATTTCAAATGACTTGAAAGAGTCACTGTTTTTTTTGTTTGGGGTTTTGTTGTTGTTGTTGTTGGGATTTTTGGTCTGGGTTTTGTGTGTGTGTGTTTTTTTTCTCCCCAGTCTCGCTATTTGAGACTTTCAAATGTCGGCAGGCGGAGTACAGTGATAAAAGCAGAAAAACAAAACCCATTAGAAGAAAGTATTTGTGGCAGTGTTTGAAGGATGTGTTAAAAGGTTCACTTTTTTCCTCATGCCTAAATGGTGTAAAACCAGGAACAAATAATTCTAATGAAGCATATGCTCTCAGCCAGCTCTTCTTTAAAAGTGAGTTATTAAAAAGACCAAAAGAAAATGATTTAAGAGCTCATGACTCATTTAATTTTTATTGTCTTTATATGAACCGGTCATGAATCCATTGTAAAAAGATGAGAGGCGTTTGATTAGCATGGAGAGCTGTTTGCAACACGATAGACAGTGGTTTTAGGTTCTGCATTAAAATAATCTCATTAAACGCTTGGGTACATTTTGTTTTAAAATCTTGGAAAACATTCTACTTGAAGCACTCAAAAGCTATGGCCAATTCTCTCCAGCTTGTATTGAAAACCCTGGTTGCATTTGCACATCCCATTGTTTGTTCTTTGGATGAATTTAAATGGTTGTGAGTGTGGACAAGAACTCTTCTGAGAGATGGGGCTCTGGGCCCATCATACACCAACCTGTGGATATTGTGGGACTGACTCTGCCCCCAAAGGCGCAGCTCTGGCCTTTTCTTTCTCAGTGGCCTTGGGTACACCGCTCACCCATCTTGCTTCTGGCTTCAAGGCTTAACTTGTGCTCACTGACCATCTGCAGCCCCACCTCAAAAGTCCAGGGGGCTCAGAAGGTTCTGATTCAGCTTCTAGACCAGATCCAGAGCAAAGGCTTGTTGCCTCCCCCAGATGCCAATGAAGGAAGCTGGTCAGTGCTGGGACCACCATGGATTCAAGACTCCCCTTCCCAGGAATGATCTGCCCTGCAGCAAGCTGGAGGGAGTTACAGGAGACCTGCAGTCCCCCAGTAATCCCTGAGCACGCAAGCCTCATGCCCTTCCTGCCCTGTCAGAATGCCCATTTGGCCTCTTTTCTGCTTTATCTCCTGCAGACAACATGAAGTATACATCCTTAGACACACCTCTGCACATGAATGTGAGCCGGACTTACGTTCTTAGAAGTAAAGTCACCACATCAAAGAGGGACATGTTTCCATTTTGATGCAAATAGCCAGATCTTCTAAAGAGATTGCTTCCCCTCCTCTATTGTTATTGTCATGTGCCATCAAGTCACCTGCGACTCTTAGAGATCCTAGGTCCAACAGCTCTGAAGCGTGCCCTCTCCTGACCCAGTCTCACTGACTCCAGCATACCAACCCCCATTGCCACAATCACTGTATCAATCCATCTCATCCGGGATCGATGTCCTTCTCCGAAGGCTGGTCTCTCCTGGCCATGTGTCCAAATTATATGAGACAGAGCTTCAAAATCCTACTCTCCAAGGAGAAATTTGGTTTCACCCTCTCTAAGACAGACCTATTTGTTTTCTTGGAAGTCCATGGTATGTTGAAGACTCTTCTCCAATACCACAACTCAAAGACGTTGATTCTTTAGTCATCTGTAGTCATTGTCCAGCTCTCTGATGCATAGCAAGTAATTGCAAAGACCATGGCCCAGATCAGGTGCACTTTAGTCTCTAGACTGATATTGTTGCTTCTCAGAACTCTGGAGAGGTCCTTGACAGCAGATTTTCCCAGTGCAATTCATCTTTTGATTTCCTGGTTGCTGGTGCCAAAAGTGTTGATTGTGGAGCTGAGCAAGCTGTAATTATTAACAACTTTAATCTCTTCTTCATCTACCATGGTGCTGCCAGTTGGCCCAGTGGCGAGAATCTTTGTCTTCTTGATGTTGAGCTTCAATCCCTATTGAAGACTACAGTCCTTGACCTTCTGTAGCAAGCGCTTCAGGTAGTCCTCAGTTTCAGCAAGCAAGATTGTGTCATCTGTGTAATATTGCTTGTTGATGAGTCTTCCTCCAGTCCTAATGCCACATTCCTCCTCATAAAGCCCAGCTTCCCAAATGATCTGTAGAAGGAGGAAATTCCTCATTACATGCCTTCTTGGTCCCTGAAATGAGCTGTGGAAGGAAGCTTAACCAAGTTTCCCCTGAAGTCTCTCAAGGACAGCATGAATGCCAGTTGGCTGTCCTGGCTGCCTAGATGGCCCTGAAACTGGTGACCCTGTTGAGGGCCTCAACCTGGGAATTCATGCTTTCAGGGTCCAGGGAGAGCACTAAAAGCCCTGCAAAAGATGAAGGTGACTCCCTGTCGCACCCAGTCATAGGGCAGACTGACTACATGAGCCACCGGACACCCGGGTCAACCACAGGCTCCTGGAAGTTGTGAGAAAGCCAGGAGCACTCCCTGTCTCCTGTCTCATGTCTCTGACTGGCTCTCTGGAGCCTGGGAAAGAGTGAGCAGACGCACCCACTCTGGTTGATTGTGCTAAGCATGCTTATCCATAACGACCTGACCCTGGGCCTCAGTCAGCTCCTTACGGATTTCCTCAAGTTCCAGATTTATCAGAGGACTCTGAGAAAGAAGACTGATTCTGCAGGTCTTTGCAGTGGGGTTAACAGGGAGAGACAGGCAAGAGAGCTATGTGGACAGCTACAGAGAGCTGGGATCGAGGCATCGCTGTACATGTGCATGTGTCTGTCTGCCTGCTATGCCTGCATTTACCATATGTGTCCAGACGAATGTCTGTGCATGCCCATGTGAGTCCGTGCCACCCGTGTACTCACCACAGTAGGTATGTAGGCGGCCTGGCCTTGGGTCTGGGTGATGAGTACGCGTGCTCAGGGGAATGTGGACACCCGAGGACTGACCATCACCGAGGCACCACATATTGTTCAATGTGGGGTCCACTGTTCTCAAGTGTCTGTAGGATGTTGGAACAAGAGATAGCTGGGAGCCAGATGGTGCAGGAGGGGAGACCTCCTCTCTCCTCTCCCTCCTCCCTATCCTCCTCCTCAAAGGCAGCTCTCCAGGGGAAAGCAGAGTTAGGACAGTTCCATGTCTCAGAGGAATTTTAACTTGTCATATTAATAGCATCATTAGCGTAAACTCAGAAATCAGTCTGGAGTCCTTATGTTTAACATTTCATCTCTAAATATTTGGCTTTCGTGGCTCATTTTTATATTACTCAAACCTAACTCCCATGTATCACTCTGACAACATCTCCCATTCTCCCCTCTGCTTAAATATTGTTTAATACTTAAGTCCCATTTAATTGCTTTCTTTTTTAAAGGCAGATACTTAGAAAACAGTTTTTTAAAAGTAAAATACCATGTCTTTAAGTAAAATTGTCTCTTTCCCAAAAATGAACGTGCATCGATACAAAGAATGGCCTAATCTGGCATCTGTTTATTTCTGGAAGGAGCCTTGATTTTGCTAATACTTTTTTATGCGTCATAGAAAGGAAGGGGGGGAAGCCATCCATAAAAAGACAATTACAGAGATGCAATCAAGCACTGATAGCAGCATTCAGACGTATCTCAAAGAACATTCGCAAGAGGAGGGATTACACGTTTAGTTTTATGTAGCTCCTTATAAATCAATTTTTAAAGTAATTTTCTCACATGCAATGAGATAAATTTGATTTCTGTAGCCAGTATTCATGTTCCAGAAAACAATATACATTTTGTTCTATAATTATATGATGCCTATTGTTTTAGCCCAGAGACATTATTTTATTTATTACAAAGTCAGGTTCTCTCCAGAGCCCAAGTCACAGGCTAGTAATGAGTTAGGTGCTCAGGGAAGGGCTGTGCCACAGCCCGCAGCCCTTCCCCCCACCTTTCGTGTCCTTGAAGCACCTAAGCACATCCCTTAACACCTAAGTGATTACCTGAGAGTTATACCTCTCCTCCCTGGGGTACCCAGGCCTGCACTCAGCAGAAGAGAGCAAAAGAGATGGAGAGGTTAAATGACTTTGTAAGGGGCACACAACATGTCGTCAGACAAGTCTGGGAGTGAATGACTGGGTCCTTCCATCCTCCGCCTGCTGCTCAGGCGTGAGCCTTCTCTTGGCCATTTGGTGAGTCTTAGCTTGAGGAATGGCTAAGGGTCTCAGTCCCCGTCCCACCCTAAAGGCCACCGTACAGAGGAAGTCAGAAGACCTGAGACTGGGCCTTTGCCTTTCCTATCCACCACTGCATGTTGACCCTGTGAGACTTTAGCAGAGTTTTGGTGGATGGGAAGGCAGAAGGTAAGCACCTTGGTTACCAAACCAGAAGAACCAGGCAGGACCAGAAGGCAGTCCGCATAGAGAGTTTCACTCAATGCCGTGTGCAGTCTGTTCAGCACACGTTTACTGAGCACTGTGAGCTGGTCACAGGAGACACAGCAGTGAACACAGCAGACATGGATCCCTGCCCAGCTAGGTTTGTATTCTAACAGAAGAGACAGGAGCTCACCAAGTTAAAGACAGAAAAATAGGTGATAGGCAACTGGTGGTAAGTGCCATGAAGACACATAAAACAAGGAAGTAAGGTGGGAGGGCTGGGGGAAAGGACATGGAAAGTAGAGATGATATTGCAGTAATCTTAGAAGGAGAGGGAGAACCACACAACCAGCCTTTGAAGAGGAAGAGCAGAAAGTGGAGGGTTCCAGGGCTGAGCACACACCTGACGTGACAGAGCCAAATGGAGAGTCCACACGCTGGAGTGGAACAAGATGGGCAGAGGGACAGCGTGGGTCATGCACATGGGGTCCACATGGACTGGGCTGCAGCTCTGGGAGGAGTGATCTGGAATGTGCTGTAAAGGGGCCATTCGGGCTACTGTGTGGAGAGGAGGCTGCAGGGCAAATGTTCAAGTCACTTCCATCACCCAGAAGGACAATGGCTGGGACCATGGTCTTGACAATGCAGGTGGTGAGAGGTCACCCTCCCGACAGAGGTTGAAGGAGAGCTCTAGTTCCTTGTGCATGTTTGTTGTTTTGTTTTATTTTGTGGTTGTCAGGCTTGGCTTGGTTGATTGGTTGGTTTGTTTCTTTTAGGATTAAACAAAACAATATATGTAAAGTTTCCTGACACATAGTAAATACCTGCATACTAGAGCTGGTATGAGGGAGCTCTGGTGGCCTAGTTGTAAGGAGTTGTGCTGACAACATAAAGACATGTGGTTCGAATCCACCACCTGCTCCACAGGAGAAGTATCTGCAGTCTCCTGTGCAATTTCTTCCTCTGAAAACCCGCTGGGAGTTGTTATGGGTCAAGTCATACTTGATGATACATATCAACTATAAGAAAGCTCGTGTTAGTACCGCGGTGGGGGGCTCACAGAAAAGTGTGCAGTTGGTCTGCGGCATCTGTGGAACATGAAGAGTGTGACAGATGTGGGGCTGTGATTTTTTCTTGTTAGAATCAACGAGTCAGTCCACTTGCTGCCATATCAATTCTGACTCCTGGTTGCCCACGCATGTCAGAGCAGAGCTGGACCTCACAGGATTTGCAATAGGTGATTTTGTTTGAAGTAGATTATTAGGCCTTTCTTCCAAGGCAACTCTAAGTAGACTTGAACCTCCAACTTTTAGGCAATCAGCCAAATGCATCCACCATTTGCACCATGCGTGGATTGATTCCATTATTATTTAAAAAATAGGAGAACTCTGCTTCACTCCTTGGGGGGAAAAAATCCAAAAAGCTCTAAAAACCAAAAACCACATTGGTGGTGGTGTGTGCTGTCAAGTCGGAACCGACTTGTAGCTATTATCAGACCGGTGGGTTACCAGAGAGGCATCTTGTTCCCATACCTTTTCAATCTATATGCAGAACAGATCATTCGGGAAACAGGGATTTATGAAGAGAAATGTGGCATCAGGATTGGAGGAAGACTTATCAACAAACTACATTATGCAAATGACACAGCCTTGCTTGCTGAAACTAAAGAAGACCCGAAGCACTTGCTGCAAAAGGTCAAGGACTATAGTCTTCAATAGGAATTGAAGCTTAACATCAAGAAAACAAAGATTCTCACCACTCGGCCAATTGGCAGCACCATGATAGATGGAGAAGAGATTGAGATTGTTAACAATTATAGTTTGCTCAGCTCAGCAAACAACACTCTTACACCAGCAGCCAGGAAATTTAAAAAAAACTAATTGCTTTGGGAAAATCTGCTGTCAGGGACCTCTCCAGAGTGCTAAAAAGCAACAGTGTCAGTCTAGAGACTAAGGTGCGCCTAATCCAGGCCATGGTTTTTGCAATTACTTACTATGCATCAGAGAGCTGGACAATGACTAAAGATGACAGAAGAAGAATCAATGCCTTTGAGTTGTGGTGCTGGAGAAGAGTCTTGAATATACATGGACTGCCAAAAAAACAAATAGGTCTGTCTTAGAGGGTTCACCCTCTCCTTGGAGGCTAGGATTTTGAAGCATTATCTCAATACTTTGGGCACATGGCCAGAAGGAACCAATCCTTGGAGAAGAACCTCATGCTTGGAAGGATGGAGGGACAGTACAGGAGAGGAAGACCCAGGATGAGATGGGTTGGTACAGTGACTGGGACAATGGGGGCTGGTGTTTCAGAGTTAGTGAGACTGGCTCAGGACAGGACAGAGTTCTGCTGTGCATAGGGTCACTATGGATCACAGGTGACTCAACGGCACATAACAACAAATTACACAGAAGGAGATTGCCCATCTTCTCCAGTGGAGCTGCTGGTGGATTCAAACCTCATTCTTTTAAGAGTACAGCGCAGATTCTTTCAACTAGACCACCAGAGCCATTGGGGAATGGGGGAAAAATCCCTATGGGATGGGATCCAACACTTCCCCTGTAGTCCCCTGCTCTTGCTGCATTGTAATGTCCACAGGAGTAACCTCACAGCAGTGGGGACAGAGGGACCAACCCTTGAAACACTAGCCTTCTCAGCCTGAGGCCCATGAAGCCAGCAACTCTTCCTCATCAAGACAGCTACAAGAGCAAGGCTGGGGTGGAGGTGGGGGTTTTCAGGGCCCTCAGGGAGGAAAGTCCTGGGTACAAAGGCTCAGGAGGTCCATGTGCGGGGGACATGCCGTCAGGTCCTGAGCACCACAACAAATAGATCTCATTTTTCTTTTGGGATGGAGTTTGCTCTGGAATCAACAAATGAAACCTTGAGTTTTCAAGTCTTCCGGCTCGTCCTCTCCAGCGCCCTAGCTGCCTTTCACAGTGCTGTCCCACTACCAGCAAGACTGCAGGCGAATGTATTTTCCTCAACACTTAGGTTTTGACACAGAAAACAGCTTAGGCTAGAAATATGTCTGTTCCAGAATTGACTAACCATTAACTTTTCATAAGCAACTCAGGTATGAACCCTTTACGACTCTGTTATGAGACAGGACAAATCAGCTAGCTGGTGTTTTATTTTTATTACGGAGGCTTCCGCAGAGTGGTCGGAATGGGCCTGTTTTCAGCAGAGCAATGTTTCAGAGCAAACGCGCGGGGTTTCAACAGCCTGGCCAATATTTTACTCCACTGGGAGTCCTGTCGGAAATTATTTTCCTGATACTGAAAGCAGGCTGCACACATCCCCTCAGCCCTCACACTGGGCCCACACTCCTCCACTGGGCAGTTATTCAGACAGCATGTTTGAAGAAACACGTGAGGGTTGTGCCCAGGCCCTTCCGAGGTGTGAAACGGTGGTCAATGTTTGGGGAGACAGGAGTGTGAAGGACTCAGTGGGCTTCCATGCCTCTCCTCCTCAACAACCCTTGTGCCTTCCTGACTCATCCTTCCTGCTGCCAGATTGCTTCAACACAAAAGGAAACTTAGAAAGGGCAGGGGATTGGTTTGGGTTCCAAGTGACCACGGGAAGATTTGCATTTTCTGTTAATAGTAACAAGAAAAATCACATTCCACACATATGTTACACTCCCAAACAAAATGTATTCACAGCGATTCTCTCAATACCCCACGAGATAGGGCACATGTATTGTCATAACTTGCAGGTGGAGGAACCTTGCCAGAGGGGTAAGTGACCTCGGTCTCTGGCCAGTGCTGGTTCTCCTGCACCCCAGCTGCTGGCCTTCCTGAACCTCTTCTCAGACTGTACTGCAAACTCCACTTCTCTGCAGTGAGCAAGGGCTGTCAGCTCTGAGCATTCTGTCCTCAGAGCTGTCTGATGGCTAAGGCCAAGTCTGATGAGGAATCTCCAGTGTAGTCCAAGCCCTAGCATGTTGACACTTGGTATCCAGAAGGGGCTAGAGCTGTGCGTGGTTCTGCGAGACCATACACAGTGAACAGAAAAGCACTCTGGGTGTGCATTGTGCCAAGAGCTCCGTGAGGGACTGTGACCCAGCCAAAGCCCTCTGCTTCCCTGCCCTGCACAAGGCCCAATGAGAAAGATCACTTCTTGTTTGGCTACAATGACCACAGTGGCCAGACCTGTAGGGCAAATTCTTACAGAGCCCCTAAGCATCAACCCCTTGACTCTGTTTTATGTTCTTTGCTTGCCCCATCATCCTCATGATTCTATTTCCCTTCTCTTGGTTTACCTAGAGCTCCGCAAGCTTCCTGAAATCATTTAGGATTGAGGTGGATCGAAGCCAGAAGACAGCAACATCCCATGGGCCAAATCCCACCAACTATCATCCCCCCCTTTTTTACACAATATGACATTGGAAGACAACAGCCCTTCTCATTCACTCACAAATGTCTGCATAGTACTAGACTAGACTATATACTATTTACTTTGTGTGCATAATATTATACACTACCATGACAAACTTAAGATGATGGAAAGTAAAGATAGTATCTATCTGGTAACCTAGAGAGTAAAGAGTTTGCTACCAACCCAAAGGCTTGAGGTTCAATCCCACCAGCTGCTCTTTGGGAGAAGGATGAGAACTCTTCTCCCTTGAGATTTACTACCTCTGAAAACCCATTAATGGGTTGGCTATGAGTTGGTTCCAAATGAACAACAATATGTTTGTTTGTTTGTTTGTTTGTTTGTTTAGATTGTTTTGGGGTTTAGGTTTTTTTTAAGAAAAATGTTCGTCAACTCTTCATGTAAATTAAGTCTTCAGAAACAAAGCAGCTTATTAAGTGGGTAAAATCTCTAGATCACCACAGTTAGCAGGAGGAATAAGAAGAGAACAGGTCAAGTTAGCTAAAATGGAGAGAGAGCATATATACTGAGGGGTGTTCAAGTAGGGCTTCATGGTGGAGGTGTCATATGAACAAAGCTTTTAAAGGATGTTCAGGATCCAGCAAAGTGTAAAATAGTTGGTGTCTCATCTGCAGAGGCAGAACCACCCTGTTGGCAGTTCTGGTTGGAGGAAAGGGATCAGTGGAATGGAAATCCTTTGCAGAATTTCTGCTTTGCTGGCAATCCGCAGGGCATGACTGCCCGTCCCAGCCTGCTTGACTGTGTCATCAGATTGGTCTCATTGTGTTCTTTGCTCATGCAGGACTTCGGCGAGGATGACTCCCTGTACATCACCAAGGTGACCACCATCCACATGGGCAATTACACCTGCCACGCCTCTGGCCACGAGGAGTTATTCCAGACCCACGTCCTGCAGGTGAATGGTTAGTAAATGGCTCCATGCATGTCATTCCCTCAAAATGGTACCCAAATGCTGCTCGAAGCAACCCTTGTCCCATCCTGTGTTGTCTTCTTAGAGATAACGCCTTTACCCCAAATGATCTCATCTCCTTCATAAGTCATGGGAAATGGTGGGGGAAAGACCAATGTCTGTCAACGTGGACTCCCCAAAGCCGCCTCTGGTAAAATGACTCCATGTGCCAAAGGAGAGGTCATGCAGGTGTGTCTCGCCTAGCAGCCGAGGCCCCAGCAAGACACTGTAGAGTGTGGCTTGTACCCTGAGAAGTGGGCGGCATTGACGAGCCACACACAATGGCGATTTCTGCATCAAGTGAGAAGCAGAATCATTTGTTCAGGTTGGGGGTGTTTCTCATTTCCTCCAATAAGAACTTGCTCCCATTATCCTCCCCAAGAAGCTCAATGAGCTTCATCTCCAGCCAACCCAGACCAGAACCGAGCAGGCTCGCGAGGGATTCTTTGCTCCTCCCTGCCCCTGCTCTGCCCTGACTCCTAGCTGCCTGGAAAAATTCTCTCCCTTCCTATTACAACATTCATTACATACAAGTATCAGCCCATGTTCTCTGAGCACTTTGGCTGATCACTGTGCGAAGGCCTGGCACATGAATTCTCCCTGTTAGTGGCTGAGTTCTAGGTAAGATGCCTTACCTGAGGTTTTGCAGCTTGTAGAGGAGCTATCACTGGGCCCCTGGACCAGTGGGCCCCACTGCTGCCATCTCCACCTGCCCACTACTGCTTTCAAACAAGCCACAGTGTGACTGCAGACCATACTCACATAGTGTATCAGTCCCCCCAGTGAAACTACTCATCTCACCAAGCCCAGCCTGCAGTACTCCCGTCAGAGCAGCCCTACGCACGACGTTCACGCACCAAGGGAAAGGGTGGCAGCTCCATGCCAGCCCTCTGAGTCCTGTGCGGGCTGGTGGTCGAAGCTGCGGCTCAGAGTAGAAAGCAAATAAGGTGTTGACAATTATTATATCGTGATGTTCAGCTTTGCTCATCTCTGGGATTCAGGGTGGCACATTGTTTAAGGACAACTGGGTACATTCAGATTGCCCCTGCATCTCCCTCACAAGATGTTTTAGAGGTTTTGTGTTCATATATGCTTCTTGGTCATTCTCTTGTTGCCATCAAGTCAGAACTTATTTATAACTGACCCTCCAGCATGTTTGTTTCATTTTCTGTTTTGGGTTGGTTTTTTTCCCCCCAAGATGATAGAGTTTATTAGGGAAGTAAGGCTCCAGCAGGTTTTTAAGAGGCTGAACATTGCACAGGAGAAGATTGCCCATCTTTTTCACAGGGAAGCCTACTGGTGGATTGGAATTGCTAGAGAGGGCCCACCTTTGCGATAGCAACACAGCTCCCCATGGACTCCACCACCAGAGTCCCCCATGTACACCTAAGTCACATTTTATTAGGGATTAGCTAAAGCTGGGATGTGACCTAAGCATCTGAGTTTCACTGTTGGCGTGAATCCAGGTATCTGACAACGACTCTGTATTTCACAGAATTAACCCAAAGGTTCCCAGTTCTTACACTCCTGAGGGAGCCATCCCAGGCTGGGAATCTGAGTGCATAGCAAGTGGTTGTGTCTAGGTCCTACTCCAGGATTTGCTCCTAAGATCTTCCTCTGCAGTGAGAGAGGCCTACATCATTTACAAACTAGCCATGTGACAGAATAGTGAGGATGGGTGACAAGGGCCATAACTCCAAGCAGCTCTCTCCAAAGCCCTCAGATTCTCAGACAAGCCTGCTGTGTGTCATTGATTCAGAACCTACTCACAGCTGACTCTCCAGCAGGTTTTCAGAGGCACGGGGCAGCTGGTGGATTCGAACTGCATGCCTGAAGGATTATGGTGCAGCATCTTCCCACTAGACCACCAGCACTCTCTAAGACAAACCTAGAAAAGTAAAATCAAGAATTATGGCAAGTTTCTCAGCCCATCCTAGCCCAGCCCCATCCTGCCCCCACTTCACAGGAATCAAGAGCAAAAGGAAGGCTAAAGCCAGGGTCTCCTTTGTTTCCTCAAAAGTAGATCTTTGGGGGTGGGGGGAGCCACCTGCCAAGGAGCCTGAGGAGCTCACAGGTAAGAACTTGTCGATGTTCTAAGCTCCTGGAAGGACCTTTGCAGATACATGAGGGACAATGCCAGAAGGGGGCGTGTCCCCCAGAATTCTGAGTTCATGATGTGAATAGAACTAGCCCCTCACTTGCAGTGCTGAATTCCAGGAATATGCCATAAGATGTTTATAGGCCCAAAACTAGAGACAGACTTCTCCCTCCAGGTGAGAAGCGGGCTGCATAGTGGACGTTGACGAGTTCTGTTTACAATCTCCCGCCACCATCTTCACACCAAGAGCCCAGAAGGAATGTGTAATCTCCAGTGAAGAGGCTGCTCTTGACCAGTCAGAGTCTAAACAAAGAGCAAGAACCTTCCCCCTGAGACCCAGAAAGAGGCCACTTGAGATCTATTCCTAATTGCTTTCACATTAACGATTTCTCTTCTAGCCAAAGGGCTATCAGGAGAGTCGGAGGAAGCACACTAGGCCTCTGTGCACTCTGATTCTCCCTCATTTAATCACCTGGTTGTGCTCAGTCCCTCGATGACTGGGCTAGTCCATCTGGTGGCCCTGACTACAGGAACCCAGGAAGTACCTGGGCTTGACTGACGCCAGGACCCTTGGGTGTTAATAAGCACCCTCGTGGGAGTGTCATAGTAAAGGAAGGCATTCATTTCCTTCAGAGGACATAAGGTCAACGATGGATGACCTGGGGTCACAAAAGGGAGATTTTTCAAAATATCTCAGAAGTTAAACTTACTATATTAGCTACAGAGAAAAGAAAGATATAAATATTTGGGAAACTGTTGAAAACGGGATTATATAAAAGATACACTTAATGGTTTAGCAAGGAACACTTACTGAATTCTCACTAGGGAACATAGTTATGTTACAGATGTGTAAATCAGGACTCAGAGAGGTTAATAGTCCATACCACACAGTAACTGGCAGAGCAGGTCTTGACTCCAAGTCCCAGGTTCCTGAAGCTGGCACTGCCAAAGCATTGCGCTATTCCTACTGGGAAATCCAGATGTGTGATCTACCAGCTGCCCCTCGGGATAAAGATGGACAGTCACCTCACTCCAGTGTGACTGACAGCTTCTGAAAACCCACTGGAGGGTCAGCTATGAGTTGGTTCTGACTCGATGGCCATGAATTTTAAGCTGAGATACAAAGGTGGCCCGTCAGCAGATGTTTGTTGAATGGATCTGGGTTGCACATTCGGGGGATACAGGGTAGCTGCACTGCCTTGTTTGCCTCTGTTCCTTGTGCTAAGCTCAGGCCTGGCCAGAAACAGCTGGCCTAGTGAGAGCCGGAGCAAGAGCCAGGGCCGTGCATGTAAGGTCCCACCTGCCCTCATAGGACAGTTGCTGAGCAGCGTGGGTCCTGGAATCTGGCTCCGGATAGGACTCAGCAAACAGCTGCACCAACGCCAGTGCGGTGTGGGCTCCCAGAGGTGATGAACAGAGTCTGGTGCTAAAGGATGGTTAGCCTTCAGGCGGGAGGACCCGGAAAGGGTGTGTGAGTGCTCAGCACAGAGGAAATGCTGCCTTGCTAAGGAGTCTTGTGAAGAAGCTGAGAGTGGCAGTAACAAATTCATCTGTGTCATTTGTTCCTTTTCTCCATCCATCCCAAACATGAACCAAAAACATGAATGATGGCCAAAAACAGATCAGGTACAATGAGATCCCATTGCCCAGCAGTGTGTCTTGGTCCTCTCATGGCCTGGCAGAGGGTGAGCAGTTTACTGAGCTGAGACAGCTCACGGGACAGGCAAACCAGAAGTAAAGTCCCCTGTCTTTTCTTCAAACTCTTCTCCTCAGTCAAAGGGAAGACAGGAAGGGGTAGACCATGAAGGTAGAGAGAGGCCCTGGCTGGTCACAGCTTTCCTGAGGGGCCATTCCTAGGGAAAAGGCATCATGCTTAGAAAGGCGGAGAGGAAGACGATCCATGAGATAAATCAACACAGCGACTCTAACAGTGGGCTCAAATAGATCCGAGATGGTGAGGCTGGCACAGGGTGGGTCAGGGTTCATATCCGTTGTTTGTAGGGTCACTATGGTCATACTCAACTCGATGGCACCTCCCAACAACAGTTGCTCCATAGGAAAAAGGCATGACAGTCTGTCTGCTTCTATGAAGATTGCAGCCTCCGATGGGACAGTTCTTCTCTGTCCAATAGTGAGTGTGACTTCGAAGCAGAATCAATTCTGCAGCTACAAATTTGGGCTTAGGCCCAAAAGTTAGAAATACTTTTATAATATGGGAGCAGGAACTGCGCAAGGACTATCCCATTCTGGGTGTGGTGCAAACCAGACTTAGCAGCATGTCTGTGCAAAGACTTAAGACAGGAATCTGGAGTTAGAGAGTCCTGGATTCACATCCTGGAGCCTGTCTGCCCTTGGCATGCTGTCATAGGCAAGTGAGTAACATCTCCTGTAAAATCCAGAATAACAGAAGTAGTTCCTGCCTTAGCACAAGACACCATTCAGAATCCCAGGTGGGGTGGACATGGGGGAGGTGTTGGCTTGTGGATGAATCCACACTTAACCATATTGGCTGGCACAGATGGTCTAGGCTGGTGGTCATTCAGAGAGCCACCAGGCCATAGTGCTGATGGGAAAATCAGGTCCTAGAGAGACTTGCCAAGTCAAGAATAAAACCCAGGCGTCTAGAGTTGGAGTTCAATGGCACCAGCAACAACACAATTGTTTCCTGGGCTTTCATGGACCCCATTCACCATCATAGGCTGGGCCACTATCTTCTGGGGCTTCTCCACCCAGGACTCTGCTCTGACCTGGTCACATGAGGAAAGCCATTGCTGGTGGCTCCTGCTTCCCTCAAACTGTTAGTGTAACTTTCCCATAGATCAGGCTGCCCGGAGATGAGGCCCAGACACTGACATGATTTATCACACACACCCCCAAAACTTCCCACATTGCCTTCATAGGAAGGAGCAAGTGCTTCAGACGTAAATGATTAATCCAGTAAATTAAAAATACCCTCAAACTCCCCACAGTTCATGCAGACAGGGATGCCTTCCCTAAAACACCATAATCTCCTAAATCTGTTTATTACACCTGCTTAGTACTTTTGTGATGGCACCTCTTACATAAGGACATATTTATGCTGCCTTTCACCTTGAGAATGATCAATGTGGCCCAAAGAAAATGGGCTTTTGTGTTATGTATTCAAATGTTTTCACTTGAAGCTTTTGCAAATTGAAAACAAAAAAAAGAGAATATGTTTACCTGGGATATATTAATTTGAAAGGATTTTTAGTATGCAGACTAACACACAAAAAAGGAAGAGAGGAGATGCAGCTAAAATAGACCATTGCGTATCCGCCACGTTGCTGGCAGAGAGTTACTACAGTTGCCACCACCTGAAAAACATCCTAGCCCCACCAGGGAACCAGTTCCAGTGCAGTCATTTCCAACTCCCAGCCACTCCAAAGGAGCACATGTCCCCAAGGAGTTTTAAAGGCTCAGGCCTTTGGGGAAAGATCAGCAAGCCTTTCTTGCAAGGCACCTCATGTGGGGTTGGACCACCAAATTTTTGGTGAGTAGTCAAGTGCATTCCACCCAGGGAATTCTGAATACTTTCTCAGTATTTCACCTAAGGTAGCGGGCTCATGCTGAAGGGGCTAAGAGCACTGGAAACTTCAGAGACACAGCAGAAGATGCCGCCCTGCCCAAGGTTCTCAGAACTACCCAACCTGATGTTGTTGCTGCTGTTATGTGCCACCCAGCTGACTGTGACTCACAGGAACCCATGGACAACAGATCGGAACCTTGCTCCATCCTGCTCAACATTGTTACCCTCATTGTGTCCATCCTTCTCATTGAGGGCCTTCTCTCTTGCTGACCCTCCATTTTTCCCAGCGTGAGGTCTTATTCCGAGGACTTGTTTGTTCTTTCGGCAGTCCATGAGATATTCAGCGCTCTTCTCCAACACCACAACTCCTAAGCACAGATTCTTTTCTGTTCATACTTGTTCATTTTCCAACTTTCAGATGCACAGGAAGCAATTGAAAATAACATGACATGGATTAAATACACCTTAGTCTTTAAACTGACATCATTGCTCTTTAGCACCAAAAAGTGCTTTCCCTGACAGAACAGAAAAACTCTAAATAGCTTAAAATCAGGAAAAGTGTACATCAGGATTGTATCCTTTCTCCATACCTATTCAATATGTATACCAAACAAATAATTCAAGAAAATGGACAATTTGAAAAAAGAATGTGACATGAGTATTGGAAGAAGACTGGTTAAGAACCAGAATTATGCAAAATAACACAGCCTTGCTTGAAGAAAGGGAAGAGGGCTTGAAGTACTTACTGCAGAAGATCAAAGGCTACATACAGTCTTCAACATGGATTACATCTCAACATCAAGAAACAAAAATTCCCTCCGCTGGAGTAGCAGGCAACATCATGATAGATAGAGAAAAGATTGAAGGTGTCAATTATTTCATTTTAATTGGATCCACAACCAGCATCCATGAAATCCAAAAAATTATTTGCTGCATTGGGGAAATCTGCTGTCTAGGGGCTCTCTTCTTTCCCGTTAGAGACCCAAACCTGAGTAGAAGGAGGCTAGATCCAGAGGCCCACACAGAAGCCCCAGCGCTGACTGCATGAGGAGGGGCTGGGGAGGGGCATAGTCAGTACTCCTTCAGAGCCTTCCCTACCTCGGCGCAGGCTCAGGGGACACTCATCACACCTCGGGCAGTATCCACCCTACGGTGCAGTATACTTTTTCACATGCTTTTACTGGTGTTCCCTTCATCAAGTTTATCACAACCCAATGTGAGTCTCTTTAATCCTCTGCCTGGTGCAGGCAGTTCCGAGCATGACAGGCTTCTATGATAAACCGTCTCAGTGCATTGGGACTTGTCTGCTACATAACAGACTACTTTATGCAGAACATTCATACCCAGGATGCCTAGCCCTCTTCTATTGCTGCTGGTCTGTCTGTGCTTGTTCAGCTTCCTCTGTATTACTCAAAAACAGGAGAGGAGTCTGGCACACTGGTTCCCATTCCTTTCTTTATTAGTCCAAATCCCTGAACATGCATAATGGTCATAGTTACACACATGCACGCACACATAGACTGTGATATGGATCCTGCCCACCTCCGAGCCTCAAATCTTGCTACCCTCCTCATTTTCCTCCTACACTCTGACAGCAATGAACTTTTCTGTTTCCCCTACACATTCCCCATTCCCAGTCTCTGACCAATTCCACTTCCTCCTTCAAGTTTCCAATTACATCATCTCTTCCTTCATTCAACAAGTATTTATTGAGTTTCTTCTACACACCAAATGCTGGCCTATGCATTGGAAACACCAGTGAAGAGACAAAAATCTCTGCCTTTGTGGAACATGACAGGGGGAGGTGGGAAGGTGCTAAAAGAAAAAAATCAAGAGCAGAAGAGGAGTAAGAGGTCAAAGGTGGCGGGTTTGGAGAGGATGGCAAGAGAAGGCCTTACAGAGAAAGGGACATTGTGAAAAGGAGGCGAGAAAGTCAAAGATGATCCTAAAAGGTTTGGTCTGAGATATGAGACCTCACGGCCAGGAAAGGATGTGTCCCACACTCAGCACATGTGAACAGTCTTCAGATCCCTGCTGTGGGGGCCCAGGTGCCTTCTGTTGTAATCAAGGTGCCTCTGAGTCAGGACTGAGTCAGAGCACCTAACAGCAGCACACACTTTTAAGTGAGCGGGTTGTTGCAGGAGCCTCCCTGTCAGAGCTGACTCAGTGTGCCTTTTGAGAACTTGTTAGACATCAAATTCTCCAGCCTGATCCAGAATCTCCTGAATCAGAGCCTTAGGGGGTAGAGCCCAGCAATGTGGTTGTAACTAGCTCTCCAGGTAATTCAGCTGTTTATTCAAATTTGAAAACATGTCGGGACCACAGGATTATTGTCAAAATCACAGATGGAGGCACAGGCCAGTCTTCAAAGAAGATGCTGACCACTGGTCATTTTTACCAAGGAGACAGAATCCAAAATTAGGGCCAGACATGTTTCTCAATCCCCAATTCACTGGATAAACGCTCTCCAGACAAAAAGGGGCACACACCACAGGAGTCAGAGACTTTAGCATTCCTTTTGTGATTTTTGTGGAGAATGGGAAGTCTTTCTGGGTGCTGCTTCCTCCATGCTACCAAAGCCTTGACAGGCCACCTCGTCACTAGGTAGAAATTGCTTCTGATATTACTCATTGCCCTTTTAAGATAAGTGTTTTATCACCTTTCCCCCAGGCGGAAGACTTTATGAAGGTCGGCACTGAGGCTACCTCATTCACTCTTGAGTCTGTAATGCCCAACACTTGGTTGGCATTTTATAAGTGTTGGCAGTGTTGCTTTGACTTGGCAGAGCTTCTTAAAAGCAACCTAGACATTAAGGTGGTGCCTGCCTCGTCCTTCCCAGATCTCTCCCCTTCCCTCTCCTCCTATCCTGTGACTTCCGCCACACTGAGCACCTAAGAGCAGCACCATCCTAAGTTTCCCAGCATTTGAGATGTTCCCTTTGGAAAACAATTGTATACAAGGAGAGTACTTTATTTTTTCTATTTTATTTTATGTGTGCATGTGTGTGTGTACCTTCAAATCGGATCTGACTGGTACTGGAGGAAATTGTCCCTCCTTCTCCAGCAGAGCATCTGGTGAATTCGAACCACACACCTCTGGGATTGCAAGGCAGTTTCTTGCCACTAGGCCACCAGAGCTCCTTAGGAGAGTACTATATTATACTGGCGTATTGTTGTGTGTCATTTCATTTGAGCATGCAAGGAACAAAATGTATGTGACTGGTTGAAAACACAGTAAATATTTGTAATCTTTCACTTACATCATAATAAAAAAGTATAATGCAAATATTTCACCAAAGAAGATGCACAAATGGTCAATAAGCATATGAAATGTGCTAAAAAAAATATTTTTTTGTCCTCAGCTATTCTTACACATTTTTCCTTCTAGAGAAATTTTAGAAGAGTTTTGTCAAACCCCACCAATAGATTGGTATGGATTAAATTTTATGGCTTAATCTGGAATACCATGTTTCTTGACAATGTTAAGTCTTCCTGTCCAAGAATACACCTACCAATTCAACCAATTCATATCTCTTTTTTTTTTTTTAATGCCTTCAGTGAAATCTCACCATTTCCTTCATTTCAGAATCAACTCGTTGGCAATGGTTAGAAATTTTTTTGGTTTACATTTGTTTGTACATTGCTGGTGTAAATTGGCATGGTTTAGGGGCTGACCACATTAATGTACTCACTTCCTAATCCTTGCTACTCTTTGGTTCATTGTCTGGAGGAGGCCAGGTAAAATAGCCTTTTTCTCCATCTTTTTAATGGTTTTACTTTTCATTTCTTGCCTTCTGTTGACAATACCCAATATAATATTGAGAGTCTAATTTTGCCTCCTTCCCTCTTTCTTTTTCCTTTTTCCCTGACTTAATGTTACACTATTCTTAAAAGAATGGCGCTATTTGTTCTTTTTTATAGAGATGTTCTTTAAGGTATAAAGAAAATATCATTCTGTGCCTATTTTATTAAGAGATTATATTTCTTCCCCAAGAAATAAGAGTTTGAGGGTTTTTTTTTCAAAGACCTTTTCAGCGTCTAGCAAGAAAATCAAATGGGGTTTTTTTTTTCCTTTGACTGCCTTTGACTTCAGATATGATTAATTATAGATTTCCTAATATTTAGTCAGTGAAACATATTACACTTGGTCACAGTATATTCTTTCAATACCATGCTAGATTTGATCTGCTAATATTTTACTTGGGATTTCGGTCTCCCTCGCTGTAATGAGGTAGGTCTCTAGTCACATTTTTCGTGCTTTCTTTGTTGGGTTTTTGTCTGAGTTTTATTAGCTTCATAGTATAATTTGGAATATCTTCTCTGTTCTAGAATCTAAGAATTATCCACTCGTTGAATGGATGAAAGAACTCCCTATAAAACTAGACCAGTGCTTTTGACTTTTAGAACATTTTCCAACTGCTCTTTATTCAGCAGGTTTTTATAATAAGGTTTTTTTATAATAAAAACCTTTATTATTTAAAGGTTTCATTTAAAGGATTAATTTCATTGATATTCCCACATTTATTACATATGGTCAAACAAAATCAGTTACCATTTTTTAAATGATGCCCCTCTATTATTTTCTCTTTTCAGCTGCTCAAACATGCCAGTAATTTGGGTGGGTTTTTTTTAAGTGTGTGTGTGTGTGTGTGTACATACCATCAAAACAGATCTGACAGGTACAGGAGGAGATTGCCACTCTTTCTCCAGCGGAGCATCTGGTGGATTTGAACCCCATACCTCTGGGATTGCAGTGCAGCTTCTTGCCATTAGGCCACCAGAGCTCCCTGCCAGTAATTTGTTTCATTGACTTTTATGAGTTATCAATTCTATTGCTTTCTTTGAAATTTGGATTTGAACCATTTTTTTCCTCTGTACTGTTTTCTCCCTCCCACTTTCTTTCTTTACATTTATTTTGTAGTTGCTAAGTCAAAAAACAAAAAACCCACTAACTCGTTGTCTTCATATCAGTACCTACTCACAGCTGACCCTCCAGAAGGTTTCCATTGGAAAAGACTGCCCATAGGAAGAGACAGCCCATCTTTCTTCCTCAGAGCAGCTGGTAGATTCAAACTGTGCACCTTTGGGTTGGCAGTTCAACTCCTTAGCCACTATGCCACCAGAGGTCCTGGGTTTGTAATTATAAAATGTTGATCTAGTCAGAACCGAAGTTTAAGCCCCAAAGTCCTAACCACGCCTACCCTGAGATGCTGGGCATTCTCTTACCTCCAACCAGTGCTCTAGGTCCCCATATTCTACCCCTGTGTTCTGAACTTAAAGCTTCCTAAGAACAAAATTCTAGCATTTCTTTGACTTGAACCTTGTTCTACCCTTCACCAATACAGAGAGGGTAGGGACCTCTTTTAAATAAGTTACTCTTTCTTTCCTCTGGATTAAGAGAAGCCAGAGAAGAAAGACACATTTTTATGTCCTTGACATCCCTCCAGAAGTGTCTCAAGCAGAGCCCCGTTCACTTCATCTGTCCCAAGTGGCAGGATCATAACAAGCCTTTCCACCGCACCTTTCTACTCTCCAAAAGAACTAAACAAAGAAAAGTGGAGAAGGAGCCCACATTTTATTACTGTGGTGTGGTTTGACCGAAGATGCCTCTAAACTCAGATTTTTAAAACAGCTCTGGATCACTCGGAAGGTTGGAGCAAGCTCTTTGCTGGGTGTTGGGTCAGCTTTCTCTTCTGTTCAACCCTCCCAACACACACACACTGAGATCTTTTGGTATCATTAGTAAAATCTATGTCTGACAATGAAGCAGTGAAGTTCAGCTTCAGTCCCCTGCCCACTCCCCACCCCACGCACAAATGGCTAGAATTCTGCTGCCTTGCTTAGATGTCAGGGTCAACAGCAAAGCCTCCTCCTGCATTAAGTATGAATTTCTTCTACAGTCTGGTCCTAAGAAAAATCTTCTTCTAAAGCACTTCTTTTTTTCGACTGCAAGAACATCCAGATAGCTGAGAAAGCACAGTGGCCCACTTGAGGAAGACGTCGTCTCCCACATGCGAGGCTTTCATTTTGCTTACTCTCCTACAGTCTTTACCCCGCTTCTCTCAAGTCCGTTCCAACTCCTAATTGGCCTTACAGGACAGAACAGAGCTGCCTCGTAGGGTCTCCAAGGCTGTAAATCTTTACAGAAGGAAGTAGGTTTGAACAGTGTGGTTAGCAGTCAAGCACCTCACAACTGCACCACCAGGGCTGCTGCTTTATGTTCTCATAAATCCTGCTTTGGAAGTGTACAGAGTGAAACATATTAATAACTCCATGTGCATCAGAGTAAACTGTGGTCCATCAGGTTTTCAACAGCTCATGTTTTGAAATAGATAACCAGATCTTTTTATGGGTGCACGTGGGTGAACTCGAACCTCCAGCCTTTTAGTTAGCAATTAAGTACATTACATTACATCACCCAGACACTCCCTGATTTCTGTGGAGACCTCAACTCAATTGAAATTGATCACTTCCCCCCACCCCCACCCCATTACACAAGATGGGGAGAGGAAGATCCTCCAGGACAAGCCTCACTTCTTCCAGGCTTGTCTCCCTCCGACAGCCTGTGAGGGAAAGGCCAGAGCGCTATGGAAGGAGCAGAAGCCTGGCCCACCCGGACTCACCTGGCCTGTGCACTGGGCTGCATGCCCAGCCCTGAACCTGACCACTAGGGACCACAACTAGGTCACACTAAAGTCACACAGGGCATGCCTCGCCTTTCACCCATGTTCCAGGAAGGAAGTGGAGAAATAAAAAGTGGCCAGTGGAAAATCAATGGCCTTGCCTGGAGCAATGGTGTAATTAGTGGCCCTGCCAGTCAGCGCCCATAAATGCTTTGTTAAGCACTTACTGCAAGAAATTAAGCCCCTGTCCAATGGCTTTCCCATAACAGAAATCATCTATCTGGATTTTACTCTTTCAGAAATAAATTTCTGTGGCTGTTGCTCTTTACATGTAGCAGCTGAACAGCATTAAATATTTGGATGTCTTTCTGATTATATTTAGGATAATGATGAAAGCCACGAATTATGGCTTGATGAAAGCCTTGACATGTTTATTGCCTGTAATCCATTTTATAGCCCTTTCTTCTAGAGCTTAAGTTGCCAAACAGGATCCCTGTAAGCTGGGTAAGAAGAGAATGTCAGAGTCCCCTCGTGGGTTCACCCCTTGGAGGCAGGCTCTCGGGGCTGGCCCTCCCCTTACTAGCATTGATTCTCACCCACAGTTCCACCTGTCATCCGAGTCTACCCAGAGACCCAAGCACAGGAGCCCGGGGTGGCGGCCAGCCTGAGATGCCATGCAGAAGGCATTCCCATGCCCAGAATCACTTGGCTGAAAAATGGAATGAATGTCTCAACTCAGATGTCTAAACAGCTCTCTCTCCTAGGTAAGACTCCCCTACCATCAGTGCCTTTAATACCAGCCCCATCAACTTTCCAGCTGAATGGAAAGCCATTCCCCAGGAATGGGAGCCTTCCCCAGGAATGGGAGCCAGGGCCATGATTCCTTTCCAGGCCAGACATGTTGGGAGTGAACAAGTGTTCCCCTAACATCTTCTGATCTTTGGGCCCACACAGGATTTCTGAGGGCAGCTATCTTCCACCCTGGTCTCACTCAGTGTATTTCTGCTGTACCAGCCCTTCCTGGGCATGCACCAGCTTCCCTGCCAGTTTTCAATCCCAGTATACCCACAGGGCCCCTGAAGAGACTGCAGAGGGAGGGATGGGGCCTCCAGCTCAGCAGGCCACCCGCACCCTGAGCACTGTCCTTTCTGCAGCCAATGGGAGTGAACTCCACATCGGCAGTGTTCGCTATGAGGACACCGGCGCATACACCTGTATTGCCAAAAATGAAGTGGGTGTGGATGAAGACATCTCTTCCCTCTTCATTGAAGACTCTGCTCGAAAGACCCGTGAGTTAAATGGCGATGAAGAGGCTGGGTGGCAAGAAATAGCACTGGACAGGGCTGTACCTACCAATCATAAATCCCTGAAAATGGAGGTAGACTCCAGGTATTTCTGTGCACAAAGATAGGGACACAGGGTACCTGGGGGTGAGCAGGACTCTCTTGATGGAATCATTTAGATGACTGTAGACCAAACTAGGCAAAGGAAGCCCTTGAGGCAGTAGAGAGGGCCAAGGACCACAATGACCATCCCAATCTTATCTGCCACCTGCCTACTCTGTGACCTGAGCCTCTGTCTTTCATGCACAAAATCCCTCACCGGGGCCTCCCACCAGGTACTGCCACCCAAGGTGCCCCATGAGCTGGCCTGTGGGATAACAGCCCACCTGCGCATTCAGGACGCTCTGCCTGTAACTGCACCTCCTCGGAAGGGCCTGCAGGTGTGGTTTCATGGGCAGGATTCCTGGTCACAATCCTTTTCCTCTGATGAGTGACTCCAGGAAAAATATTTATCATGAAGGGAAATAATTTAAAAAATAAAATAAAAATATGGCCGATGCTCTTCCTAGGGAGTTTCTGAATCCCTAGTGGGAAAAGCCAAGTTCTCCTGGAAATAGTCCAGGAAGCCTGTAAGAGATGCTATTCACTCTTTGCTGTCAGCCAAACATGGGAAATGCCATTAGTTTTTGTGGTCTTAGGGCCTGATCTTGAGACCTGGAAGCATTTGTTCATCTCCTGAGCTCTGCTCCTGTCAAGGACTATTTGTTAAGCAGAGTGGTGCCTGTTTTATAAACTATGAAGTTCTGTACCAATATGTCCATCAGCGGAATCACCACAACAATGGTTTTGACATTGCTTTCTTCTCTCCTTCCCTCAACCACGTGCCAATTCTCCATCAACTGCAGTTGCAAACATTCTGTGGCGAGAGGAAGGTACCCAGCTGAACTGTTCTGTGTTGTGCTTGTGATCACCTGTGTTGTGGTTCCATGAGGGCCATCCTTCCATGAGCCACCATCAGCTTGTTTAGACACCAAGCCATGCCCCCACGGGAGCCTGCTGTCCCACATCGCCTCTGGACGGGGCAGGAAAGGCAGTACCAGACTCAGTGCACTCATGGCGTCAGAACCAGAGGCTGGCGAGGTCTGTAATGGCAAATTTTAAAATTGGCACATTTCCATTTAAAGCTACTTTGTAGCATCCAGCCAAACCATTTGACAGGTTCCGAGTCAGATGTGGATCTTAAATATTTTTTCCAGTGATACCAATGTCAGGTTTAGTGCTTTCTTACCTTGGACTGTTAAAACACAAAGAAACCCCCAAAAGCTCCAGAGCCACTTGACAGGAGCTGTATCTTACATAGATTTGAAGAAATCCTAAAGGAAAAGACTACTGTGATATCTATAAAATTCCATTTTTAACTATATAAATTTTAAAATGTGTATTTTAATGATCAGACAATCTTTAGCTATTAGGTGGAATCATAATGGCCTCTTGGCAAATCAAAAATGCTCTGGTATCAACAGCCTCATATAGTTCAGCCTGTCTGAAAAGCCAACTCACCTATAGGAGCTGGTTACAGAGCGGGGCCTCTGCTAGGGGCGCCTGTGTGTGCAGGTCCCTCTCTCCTCTGTGCCCCTCCACCACAAACTACCTTAAAGCCTCTAGCTTTCCAGTTTGGTGAGTAAGGAAGGGAGTATGAGAAGCAGCAGAATATGCTGTCATTTTAGGATTAAGTACATAGTCTCCCTCTTTGAAAAAAATCTATTTTCTATCAGATTTTTCTCAAGAACTTTGCGTGATGTTACCCACAGCCTAATCTTACAGATGCATTCACATAAGAAGCATAACAAAATTCTTGAGTGTCGAGCACGAAAACTGAAACCATCTGGGTGCAAAACAAGGCAGGGGTCACAAAATGAGAAAAGCACTACCCGTGGGTGTTACGGTTTGCTGACCACAGACCCTCACTTGTGCCTGGTGCTGCCTGAGCCGAGCACCTAGGCCACTCACACACAGAGAGCTTTTGTTCTGTGTTTTTAAGAGGTTTTGTTTCTCTAAAATGAGATTACTAAAAAATGCTGCAGTTTTAATAGAGGAGAATCGCAAAAATGCAAGAAGGAGCCTGTGATGTGTGGATACAGCGGTAAAGCCCCAGTGCCCTGAGGCCTGCCTTGCAGTGAACTAACCGTGGCCACCTGGGCAGCGAACCAATTCCACTAGCATGCTGAGAAGAACCAACGGATACTTGTACCTTCTGCTAGTGAAATCTGAGGCACAAGGAATCTCAGTAAAAGAAAGAAGTTGGTGAAAGTAGACAAAAGCAAAGAAAGCTTCTCCATGCCCCATAGCAGAAGCTAAATTCAAACACAACCTTCCAGGGGGCTCCTTCGAAGTCAATTATTTATCAGATGAGTGTGTGCGGAGTCTCACGTCCCAGTACCATCTGTGAGCCAGGCACTGTGCTCAGCCCACGATGTGGCTGCAGCTACCAACCCCTGTGGATTCTATTAAGCCTTCAATCTCATGTTGGCTCTTCCAGCTATCGATTTTCTAGGAAGCCCAGGTAAGCAGTTCCCAGGATCTGTGATTTAAAAGGGACTTTGGCCCCCATGTGGCCCTTAGGCTTGACCAAAAGAACTTCGCCAAATGAGAGTGTATGAAGGAGAAGATTCTGCTGTGGGCACGACAGGTGGGGTCAGAGCAAGGATGTGTCTGGCATCCTTTGCTCTAAAACCCCTGGTGTTGCAGGGCAGAGAGAAGGCCTTGTGAGCACCCAGCTTCACCTAGCACCTGAGAGCCAGGCTGCCCAGCATACCTGTGCTCCGAAGGCCTCCCCAGAGTTACAGCTCTCTCCAGGCTGGGCTTAAGGACCAAACGCTGGCACAGTAGGGCTGATGCTGAGTTGATAACTTCAAGCCATGCCAGAGGCCATGCTCGCTGATGCCTCACTGTTGCCAAGAGCCGGAGGCCCAGAGAACCACCTGCCTGCAGAGCCAGAAAGAGAAGTACAACTGCAATTCCTAATGTACTGTTTTCTAACACATTAAAAACTTACTTGCACTGGCAATTAAGCCCAGTAAGACCCTGGTAATGGTCTAGCTTTAAAACTGAAGGGAGAAAGGTGAGAGGGAAAGAGAAGGAATGAGAGCTCTGGTCTTTAGGCAATCTTTGTGCTGTTTGTCTTTTAAAAAACAGCAGAGACCATGAGCCAGGGGCTTGAAGTCCAGTCCCACTTCTGGCACCAAAGTTTCTAGCCCCAACCAAAACCTCTCCTTCTTGGACCTCAGTCTGTTTTTAAAACAAGTAAGTCTGCTTCAGGGACCTCTTCAGAGTGCTAAAGAGCAACGATGTCAGTCTAGAGACTAAGGTGTGCCTGATCCAGATCATAGTCTTTGGAGTTACTTGCTATGAATCAGAAAGCTGGACAATGAATGACTAAGGATGACAGAAGAAGAATTTATGCCTTTGAGTTGTGATGCTGGAGAAGAGTATTGAACATATCATGGACTGCCAAGAGAGCAGGTCTGTCCTGGAGAGGGTGAAATGAAGTTGTTCTCTGGAGACAAAGATTTTGAAGCTCCGTCTCATATATTTTGGGCATGGAGCCAGGGGAGACCAATCCTTGGAGAGGGACATCATGCTTTGAAGGGTGGAGGGACAGTGAAAGAAAGGAAGACCTCGGATGAGATGGCTTGACACAGTGCCTGGGATAATGGGGCAGGTGTGTTGGAGTCAGTGAGACTGACTCAGGATAAGGTAGATTTCAGTTATTGTACATAGGATTACTATGAGTTACAGTCGACTCGACAGCACATTAGAACAGTAACAACAAACTGAACTAACTTGTCTCCAAGGCTCCTCTTTTGACGTTCTGAGGCAGACCTTCTCTCAGACCATCACAGCCCTCACCTAGGTGTGGGCAGACTGGAGACCCTGGGCTCTGTCCACCAGGCACCGGCTGACACAGAGAACTGAGCAGGGTTGAAGTGTGAGCAAGTAATAATAAGCCAGCCCAGAAAGGACTAAGACAGTATAGAAGAGTACTGACAATACTGACAATAGGATTTTTTTTTTTATGTTAGTAAGTAAAACATGCAAGCAAGATTCTGCTGAAAATTATCCAAAAGCGACTGGGGCAGCACATCAACAGAGAACTGCCAGATGTGTAGGCTGGGTTTAGAAGAGGTCGTGGTACTAGGGATATTAGTTAATGTGAGATGAATCTTGGCTGAAAGCAAGGAATACCAGAGGAATGTATATCTGTGTTTCATTGACTATGAAAGGCGTTTGACTGTATGGATCACAACAAACTGTGGCTGACTGAGAAGAATGGGAATCCCAGAACACTTGATTGTGCTTATGTGAAACTTATACTTGAACCAGGAGGCAATCATCAGAACAGAGCAAGGAGTCACTGCATGGTTCAAAATTGGGAAGGGTGTACACCAGGGATGTATTCTGTCTCCATATCTTTTTCAATCTATATGCGGAACAGATTATCCGTGAGGCTTAGCTGTATGAGGAGGAATGTGACATCAGGATTGGAAGAAAAGTCATCAAAAACCTGCGTTTTACAGATGATACAGGCCTGCTTGCTGAAACTGAGGACCTGAAATTCTTACTGCAGAAGGTCAAGGACTACAGCCTTCAATATGGATAGAAGCTCAACATCAAGAAAACAAAGATTCTCACCACTGGGCCAACTAGCACCATGACTATGGATGGTGAAGAGAATGAGATTGTTAACAGTTTTAGTTTGGTTGGCTCCATAATCAACAATCTTGGTACCAGCAGCAAGGAAATCAAGAGACGAATTGCATTGCCAAAGTCTGCTGTCATGGTACTGAAGAGCAACAATGTCTGTCTGGAAACTAAGGTGCACCTGATCCAGGCCATAGTTTTCACAATTGCTTACTATATGTCAGAGAGCTGGACAATGACTAGGGATGATAGAAAGAGAATTGATACCTTTGAGCTGTTGTGCTGGAGGAGAGAGTGAAATATACTATTGCTAGGAGAACAAACAGGTTCGTCCTGGAGAAGGTGAGACCAGGCTGCTCCTTGGAGGCAAGGATTCTAGGGTTTTGTCTGACATACTTTGGACATGTTAAAAGAGGGACCAGTCCTTGGAAAGGAACATCATGCTTGGGAGGGTGGAGGGACAGCACAGGAGAGGAAGACCCTTGATGAGATGGATTAATTCAGTCACTGGGACAAGAGGGGTAGGTGTGAGAAACATAAGGTTGGCACAGGATAGAGCCGGGTTTCAGTGCTCTTGTACATTGGGTCGCTATGAGTTGCAAGCAACTTGACAGCACATAGCAACAAGTAAAATATAGTTGCTAGCAAGTCACTCCTGACTTAAGGACCCCACATGTCAGAACAGAACCAGGCCCACAGGGTATTCAATGGCTCATTTTTCAGAAGTAGATGCCAGGCCTTTCTTGTGAGATGCTCTTGATGAACTTGGCCTCCAACCTTTTTTTTTCCCAGCCAAGTACATCAGTTGTACCACCCAGAGACTCCCAAACATTCTTAGGACCCCCACATTCCAGGGAGTGACACTATGTACAGATACATTTTAAAAATCAAAAGCCTGTGCTTTTTTGGAGTCTTTTGGACTATTCAGACTTGACTGTTTACAATAAATAAAGAGGCCTTCCTTTCATAATGGGGAAGGTCAAAGCTAAAGCCACCTTTCATTTGAAGACTGTGCTGAAAGGTCAGCCCTAGAGGACACAGCCCAGGTGTGCACATCAGGGAGGCCAGCCTGTGGCTGCAGAGCCTGTGATGTGCTCTGTGGATTCACAGCTCCTGGGGGTCATTTCTCTTCATCCCCTGAACACACCATCCAGTCAAAGTGTTTGTGAGATGACTGTCCCCCACCTCAGCCCACCTCGACCAGGATGTTTCATCTTGTGTCTGTGCCAGTTACATTCAGCTGCTGGGTTTGCTTGTGCTCCATGTTGCATGTAGCCTGTGTGGGACCAGCTTCTGGAGCCCTAACCATGGTGGCATTTGTCCCTTCCAGGCCTCAGTGTCGGAAACATGTTCTACGTCTTCTCTGACGACGGCATTATTGTCATCCATCCTGTGGACTGTGAGATCCAGAGACACCTCAAGCCCAGTGAGAAGATTTTCATGAGCTATGTAAGTTTCTCTATCTGGGACAGCTTCTATACCACACGCAGACGAAATCCTAGAAAGCATTCTTTAGCCATGTGTATCAGTGTCTTAAATTTTATTTACTGTGCGTGGTGTGGCACCAAATGTGTTCCATGTCTAAGGTTGACGGTTAAGTTCTCATTCGCTCATCTGGCAGACACATCCATATACTCCTGCCTCCAGGTGATACCTGGGGGGTATTGATAAGTTCTTGGTGTCCAGAACTTCATAATCAAATGACAAAAACAGTGGTGTCAACAGTAAGCTTCTGAACAGTGTTTTTACAAGCATGTACAGCGTTCACTGGCAGTAGTGAAGAGGGAGGCTGGAGGCCGCTCTCAGCCTAAGGAGACAAAGTCAAAGAAGGCTTCTGGGGGAGGTAACACCTGAGGTCAGTTCCAAAGTATGAGTAGGAATTGGTGACATGAGATAGAGAACAGAGGCCCAAGCAGGCCAGCGTGTCCAGGGAACCACAGGTATTTCTGTTAAGACTGGAGAGAACAGATGGGAGGAGGAGCCTAAGATTAGGCCAGAAAAGTAAACAAGGGACAGTGCACACAGATGTACTAAGGTGAGGAGTTCTGAAGAGATTCTAAAAGCTCTGGAACTACTAAAGGGCATGCAAAGAAGGGCCGTGATCAGATGCCTTAGATGCACACATGGCCTCAGGGAGAGTAATGGTCTCCAAGAGTGGACTAGAAGCACAGAAGTGGGTGGAGAGGCTGTTGTCATCATCCAGCCAAGGAAGAATGATGAGCTGGTGGCAGAGGGACTAGAAAGAGAGGACAGCAAAAGAGAGGAAGGCCCTCCGCCAGGTCGGTGACACAGTGACTGCAGCAGTGAGCTTGATCCTGTCAGATTGTGAGCATGGCACGGAATAGGACAATGTTCAGACTGGTTGTTCATAGGATCCCTATGATCTGTACTTGCCTCAAGGACACCTAACAAAAATGACAGAGCTACTTAAAAGGTAGGGCCAACAAGGGGCATGAGGATGATCCAGAGACAGGAGGAAGAGCAGCCAGTTGTGGGGAATTCAGGCCATGGGCTGGGTGCTGGGGTCCCAGGAACAGAGAAGATAAGCGTGGGATTGGGCAAATGGAGCTGGCCTGAGTGGAGGACCCAGGGGACAGGTGCACAAAAACATTCACAGGCAGTGGGGATCCAAAGAGGCCTAGGCTCTCTGATGAACACGTCAAGCGATGAGGAGACCTAGAAGACAAGGAGTCATCATCTTCAAGCAAGCCTGTGTTTGCAAAAGCAAAAATGGTCAGCCAGGCCTTACAGCAGCCCTCAAGGTGCTAGGGTGTGAAAACATGGAGTCCCCAGAGTGTTAAAAGTGATAATGTAACAGAAAGAAGCAGGAGACATGTTCACAAGTGCCTTAAGAGCCAGCTCTCCAGTCCTGACCAGGGCTTACTGCAATTTACTGGCTAAGAAGCTAAACAAGGACTCAGGAAAACTCTCTCAGCCCTAAGGCCCAGGGGTCAAGAGGCTTTGCCTGCAGGCCTCTGTCCTTAAAAGGCCTCTCGTGTTCTGCCCATGGTGTGAGTGTCTTACCTCCTCTGCTAAGCCCTATTCTCCTTGAGGTAGAAATGCAGCATGTTGTGAACTGCTCAGGTTCTCTCAGCTCGCTTAAATGCTCTCCGCCAGAGGGATCACTGTGCGATATGCGCAGTCTGTCCTCCACATGGTACAATGAGACCTGGTGAGCAGTGATGGGCGTGCAGCTCGTGGAGGAGGGAGCGGCCCGGGCAAGGTCCTGAGCACACTTACCGCATTGCTGCTCTCAGGCTCCTGACATTTCTCAGGGTGGGGTTTTTTGTTTGTTTATTTGTTTGGGTTTCTTTTTTAGCTTGGAAATGGCAGTCTTCCAGACTATTTCATTTTAATTAATCATTTGTTAAAAGTGCTACCTCAAATGAATTTTATCTCCACATAATAGCCATGGACCCATTTCGAAAAGCTTGTCCTAGTTAACATCTAGCAGTTAGGTTTAAATAATTGTACTCAGTCACACATGGGTACTTGTTTTCCTATATATTTGCAATAACCTAACCTGTCCCTTGGGAGAGAGATCACCCCCTTCTTACCAGGATTCACTCCATTTTCCTGGGTAAGAAGTTAGAATAAGACAGTGAGAAAGGTCTCAAAGACAGTGCAGGCAAACACAGGGCCATGGTGAGCTATGAAACTATAGTCATTTTCATCTAGAAAATGCTGAGACACCTCACAGTAGTATCACAGTAGGGCAACAACCCTCTTTGTAAGAGCTAGGTGAACAGTAGGTCAGTGCCCTCAGTGGTGGATGAGATGCCCTCTAGATCCTGCAGGAAGCAGCATAATGCAAGGATGTGTTCTGAAGAGCCAACAAATACTAAGAACCAAAGAGGAGGGTCAGGAGAGAGGGAAGTGGATTGAACAAGGGAAGGAGGAGATGAAAAAAGAGAGGTATGGCAGCCTCTCTCCTCCACAGGGAGCTCTAGTGACCTAATGGTTAGGAGCTGTGCTGTCACCCAAGGCACATGGTTCAAATCTATCTGCAGCTCCACAGGATAAAGATGGACCATCTCCTGTGCAGTTTAGTTCGGGTCGGTTGTGACCCAACAGTACATAACAACAGCAACAACATCTCCTCTACAGGAAGAAATCTGTCCTGAAGCAGAAGGTGCCGCCCAGCCATGCCAATGGGCATCTGCCGTCAATGTCAGGAACCGGTACATCTACGTGGCCCAGCCAGCACGGAACAGAGTCCTTGTGGTCGATGTCCAAGCGCAGAAAGTCTTACAGGTACAGCTCTGTAAGGGAAGCAGGGGAGACTTCAAATTCCAGTCACATTCTTCTTCACTTTCGGTACCCTCCGAGGTCCTCTGGGAAGTGGTCAGGCTGGGGGAGGAGAAAGAGATGATGATTCGTGTGCAGCTATTCATTAAGTATTTCTTGTCCACTATGTGCCGAGCACTGTTCTAGGTGATTGGGAAACAGCTGTGAAAGAGCAATGAAGTCCCTGTGCTCATGGAACATATATTCTTGTTGGGAAGACAAACCATTAATCAGAATTTTAGGGAACAGTAAATGGTAAAGGCTGTGTGGGGAGGGGAAAAAAGGTTAAATGTGACAGAGGGACTGGAAGAGTAATTTAAATCAGCCCTCTCTCTCTGGAGGGGCATAGAATCTGAGGTCTAAATGCCATGTGGGGTTGAGACTCTGGAACAAAGGGAAGACCAGTGGCTCCAGGAGAGTAGATACAGAAAAGAGTGGATGTAACAAAGTCAGAAGTAAACAGAAGCTAGCCCATATGGGACCTCGGAGGCTAGTTAGGACTTAGAAAAGGTGATGTGGGATAGTAAGTCACAGAGGGATGTGGTTTGCTGAATAACTGCCCCTAAAATAGCTATGTCCTCATTTCCAGAAACTGTAAATATTACCTTTTATGTAAAAACTGAGAGTAAGTTAAAGATCTTTTTAATGAGTGTCCTAATAGGAGGGAGACAGGGAAATTTGACACCACCAAAGCAGTCACTGTGTCCACTGCTGGCATTGAAGGAAGCAAAAAGAAGCATGAGCCCAGGAATGCAAGAAACCCAGCTCTACAGGCCAGGAAACAGACTTTCCCCTGGAACTTCTAAAAGAGCTGAAACCTTGCCAACTCCGTGAAATTGAATTTAAACTTGAGGCCTCTAGAACTATGAAAGAATCTATCTGTCTTGCTTTAAATCACCAAACTTTGGTGATTTGTTACAAGAGCCATTGGAAAGTAATACATTATAATAGAACCGTGAGAAGCAGGGAGGAAGAGCAGGTTTTGAAGCTGTTGAAAGAGGGCATGGAATAGGACTTCAGCTAAGATTGAGATGCTCGTAGGTATGTAATTAGTGATGTCGAGGAAGCAGTTAGATAAACAGGTCTGAAGTTCAAGGTGAAGTCTATGTTGAAGATGACAGTTTAGAAGTCATTGTCCTTGCAACGTGGAGTATACTCGGCATGGGGGGGGGGATTGTGTACCAATGAAGGAGTTAGGGGGGGGGGTGGGCAGGGAGAAAACAATGAATGGAAATCCAAAATCTTTGTAAGTGTTCATTGAAATTTAAAAAAAAAAAGAAGTCATTGCCCTATGGATTTTGTGTTAGAGCCCTGATGAGTAAGAAGTCAAAGGGTAGAGGGTCAGCACAGAAGAGGAAGACCCTGCAGAAGATGGAGTGACACAGTGACTGTGGGGTCAGGTGTGTTAGAGATGGTGAGGTTGGGTCCCGGTAGTGAAGGTTCAGAGCCATTGTTCACAGGGTCACTATGAGTGGTTGGTATGTACATTTGAATCAACGACAACCACCAATAGTCAACAAAGGAAACTAAATAAGGAATGACCTAGAGGAGCAGAAGAAAATCAGGATAGAGTGATACTCCAGAAGCCAAGAGAAGAAGAGTGTTTCAAGAAAAAGTTAGTAATCAATGATGCCAAATGCTGCTGAGAGCCCTTGTATATAATTAAGACAGGGAACTGAGCCTTGGATTTGGTTCCAGAGATGTCAGGAATGACTGTGAGAAGAACAAGTATGATGAGCATGGTGGAAAAGCAGCCTTGGCTGAATGGTAGGAGAGAAACTGGAGACAGTGGATATAGACAACTATTTTGAAGATTTTATTGGAAGTAAAAGGCAAACGAGGCAGAAGCTGATGAGGCAGGCGGGGGAGGGAATGACAACAGAATTAATTGTATTATCTTTTTAAGCATAGTGGTGTTACAGCATTTTGTATGCTAATGAGAATAACTGTTCCCCCAGTTCATCGCAGCCTCATCAGAGTAGGCAGGAGCCAGGGAATCTGGAGTGCCTGAGCGGAGATGCCAGCCTTCGATAAAAGCTCCGACAGGCTTTTATGACAGGAGGAGGGAATGGAAGGTATTCAGCCACAGCTGCAAATAAGTGATACAATTGGTGGTAGTTAGATGAAGTTCGCTTCAGGTTTCTTTTATTATTTCCGTGAAATAAGAAGGAAAATCATCACCAAGGCTGGAGGTTTGAAGAAAGCAGTGAAAGTTGACTGGGAGATGGAATTGACTAGAAGAATGTGATGGGCCTGCTAGGCCATAATTGAGGGCCCACTTAAGGATTGTGGATGTAAATTTAAACCAGTCTGCAGGGTTGTGTCTTTTTCTCCAGCTGCCGGCTCATTGTGGGAAGAAAATTGGCTATAACCAGGATTGTGGTTTCTCCTGGCAGATAGGACAGGCAATTTTCTAGTTATCTTTTTGTTACTGATTTCCCTGGCTAGAGAGCATCCTCTGAATGATTTCAGTCCTTTGAAATTTATTGAGACTTGCTTTGTGACCCATTTATAATCAATTTTGGTAAATGTTTCATATGCACTTTAAAAGAACATGTATTCTAACATTGTTAGGGGGAGTATTCTGTATGTATCAAGTTGGTTCATTGGTTGGTATGAATTGTGTTACCCACAAACAGGTGCTGTAAAGCCTAGCTTCTAAATTTCATTTAGGAGTAGCTCATATTTGTTATGTAAATTATGCAAGATTAGGGTCAGGTGTTAAGTCAATTTCTTGTGAGATATGAGAGATTAAACAAGCAAGGGGGAATGGGTTAGGATAGATGCTGAGGCACGTGGAGATTCCCAAGGAAACAGCAAACAAACTGAAGAGAAAATGACCTTCCTCTAGAACCAGCACTAAGATTTTTTTTATTTCTGGTGGCATTACAATGCTAACCAAAGGCAATTGGAATCCACACAGCTATAAGGGGAAAAGATGGGCAGTCTCTTCCCTTGTGAATTACCTCAGAAACAAGCTTTTGAAGATAAGCTATGAGTAAGTTCTTATACAGTGGCAAAGTGAGTGAAATTATGAGAATATAAGAGTGTGAGGTGAGTTTGGAACAGGATAGGGCAAGGTTCTGACTTGTAGTCCACGCGATAATATCTAACAACAATGAGGAAATAAATTGCTATTGGTTAAGGACATTTACTTCTGGTATATCTGTTAAAGCAGCATGGGGTGAGACATTTGTCTTATACAGATAGTTTAGTAAAATTCCGCTTAGTCTATCAGCTACTGGAAGGTGTGTGTTAAAATGTCCCACTATAATTGTACAGGATGTTTCTCCTTTGGAGTTTGACATTTTGCTTTTTATATATTGAAGCTATGTTTTTCATCAACATAGATTTAGCATTGTAATCTCTTTCTAGGGGAAGTCTCCTTTATATAAAATCTCATTTTTAGTGAAGCACCTTGTCTAAAAGTCTATCTTGGGTAGTATTAATGTTATGCACATAGAGTCAGATGTGACCCGTAGCTGACCCACCAGTGGGTTTTTAGAGGCCCTCAATTGCACAACAGGAGATTGTCCATCTTTCTTCTGTGGAGCAACTAGTGGATTCAAACTGTGTGCCTTCGGGTTGGCAGTGCAGCTCTTTACCACCAGAGCTCACTTCAAGTAGTAATGTTGTGTGTACAGTTGAGTTGGAACCAACCCATAGCTGTTTTGCCAGTGGGTTTTCAGAGGCAGTTAATCGCACTGAAGGATACTGCCTACCTTTCTCCCACAAAGTAGCTAGTGAATTCAAATCACTTACCTTTAGGATTAGTATAGTTAAGATTTCTTTTTATTTGTGCTTGTATGGTCTAATTCTGCCTTGCTTTGGGGGGCAGGGAAGTGTTTTGGTTTTTTTCTTTAAATTTTGTGGTCTTTTCTAAAGCTACATGTAGGTGATAAGGAGCTGTCAACACAAAGGCACACAGTTTGAATCTACCAACTGCATGGTGGGAGAAAAGTGGGCAATCTCCTCCTATGCGATTTAAAGCCCCTGAAAACCTACTGGAGGGTCAACTATGAGTCAGCGCTGACTTGATGACACACACAACAAAGTTGAGCTTGGGGGTTTTGTCTAACTGAACAATCTTGACAATCTTAGAGTATTTTCTCTATTTCTATTTGCAATTAATCATATAGTTCTCTCTGCCATTATACTATTTTTTTGTTACCATAAAGATTGCAGCATGAATCCGTGCCTCAATCCAGTGTCGAACAAGTTACTACTTCACTTGTAATTCTAGACACTTTAACTCCAGGAGCCCACTGTCACCTTTTGCTTTATCATTGTAATGAATTTTCATGATTGTAATGCAAGTCATGACTATTATTGTTTTGTACAGGTAATTGTCATTTATATTTACCCATAAGTGTTCTAGGATCATTTTCATTCTAACTGAAGAAGCTTCTTTAGTAATGTGTGCAGGTTGTACTGGCAACAGATCCCACAGTTTTGGTTTGATTATAAACTGTTTTGGGGTTTTTCTAAAGGCTATTTTTACTGCATATAGATTGTTGTTCCTATGTACTGCTGAGTCACCTGCAACCCTGCATACAACAGCTCTGAAGCCTGTCCTGTACTGTCCCTCCTGGCTATGTGCCCAAAATATGTGAAATAGAGTTTCAAAATCCTAGCCTCCAAGGAGAAACATGGTTTCACGCTGTCCATGGTATGTTCAAGATTCTTCTCCAGCACCACTACTTAAAGGCATTGATTCTTTTTCTATCATCTTTACTCATTGTCTAGCTCTCCAATGCATAGCAAGTAATTGCTAACCACCTCGATCTCTTCTCTATCTATCATGGTGCTGCCAATTGACCCAGTGGTGAGAATCTTTGTCTCGATGCTGAGCTTCAATCCATATTAAAGACCTTCAGCGGCAAGCGCTTCAGGTCATCCTCAGTTTCAGCAAGCAAGGTTGTGTCATCTGCATAATGTCGATTGTTGATGGGTCTTCCAATTCTGATGCCACACTCCTCCTCATAAAGTCCAACTTCCCAAATGATCTGTTCTGCATATAGACTAAAAAAGTATGGAGACAGGATGCACTCCTTTCATGAACCATGTAATGCTTAAGGGTGCTATGAGCAGAATATTGAATGATCCAAGAAATATTAAAAGAAGATGGAAGGAGTCTAGAGTCACTGTACCAAAAAGAATTGGCTGACACAGAAGAATTTCAAGAAACAACATATGATCAAGAGGCAATGATGATGGAGGAGGAAGTTCAGACTGCTCTGAAAGACTTGGCAAAAAATAAAGCCCCAGATATTGGTGGAATAACAAGTGACATATTTCAACAAACAGATGCTGTTCTGGATGTGCTCACCAGTTGTGCCAAGAAATCTGGAGGACAACTACCTGTCCAGCTCGCTGGAAGAGATCCATATTTATTCCCATTCCAAAAAAAAAAGGTGACTCTGGTGTGCAAATGATTAAACGATATCACTAATAGCACATGCTAGCAAAATCCTGCTGAAGAGTATCTAGAAATGACTGGAACAATATGTTGACAGAGAACTACCAGAAATATAAGCTGGGTTTAGAAGAGGTCATGGCACTAGAAACATTATCGTCAATGTCAGATGGATCTTGGCAGAATTTTAGATTAATAGTACTTTAATCATCAGTTAAAGATCCCATTCTCTTCTGGCTTCCATCATCATTGATAAGTCAGCTTCCAGTCTTACATTTGCTCTTTTGAAAGCAATCTATCAAAATTTTGGTGGTGTTTGGGGGGCTCCTCTCCCCTTTGTGGCTTCTTTTCACTTTTTCTTTTAGTAATTTCATTAAAATGTTCCAGGATATATCTTCTCTGTATTTGTGTTGACTTGAGGCTTTATAGAATGTTTGATAAAGTCTTTAATGAGACTGGAAAATCCTGTAATTATTTCTTCAAATATTCTGTTGTTTGGTTCTTTCTCTGGGATCACGATTTAAAAATGTTAGACTTCTCCATATGATCCACTGCTGCCCCTCATATATTTTTCACTTATATTGTCTGTCCCTTTTTTGTCTCTCTGTGCTTCAATTTGAATATGATCAGTTGTCTTCTGTGTTTCACACAGGTTTTTTAACACTTGTATCATTTTCATCACTTCTCTAAGTTGATAGTTTCCGGAGGCAAGCTATTTTGGAAGTGGATGCCACTCCTAAACCTGTTTTAATCTGGGAGCTCTACCAAAGGTAACCATTATGACATTTGACACATCAGTGTCACAGTATTTAGCATTACAGCAACCATGCAAGTTAACTCTGTGCAACAAATGGACAGACCAGTGCTATACCACTTAGAAGAACGTTTGACCAAAAACAGTTAAAACCAGGCCTGAGGACCATAGATTAAAATCACCCACCTTTGGCTTGGTATCATAACTTTCTATCCACTAGGCCAACAGAGCTCTCTCTCTGACTCACAGCTATTCTATGAACAACAGATCTAACCTTTCCCCTATCCTATGCCATCCCCACAATCTGAGACATGCTTGAGCCCATTGCTACAGTCACCATACCAATCCATCCTGTTGAGGAACGTCTCTGATCTTCCACTTCTCTCAGCATGATGTCATTTCCCAAGGATTGGAACCTTAACTATTGTTTGGTGTTTTAAGATGACTCATAGTGACCTTATGAATGAAAGACAGTCACCCTAAATTACCGTTTCTATAGTCTTTTTAATCTTGTTTTCACTCATATAGTTCTCTCTCAATAAGCCTACTAATTCCTCGTTGAGTGCTAAACATTGTACGTAAAAATATATAGGCTCCAGATGGCTATTTTCACCAGAGACAGTTTACTCTCTTCTATACTGGCAGAGAGAGTTGAAAATGAATCACTGCAATCAGGGACTAAATTGAATCAAAGGGGAACTGAAGTTTTGTTTTTAAAGGCTAGTAATAGGCCTAGAAGTTGGCCTCAAGGACTTTCACCTGATAGCCTAGTTTGTCACATCCTTTCCCTCTCATGACCCTGCTTTTTACTACGGTGAAATTACGGAAAATTATTTAGTTCTTAAGTCTCCTTCCACATGTTACCTATCTGGGAAACCCCTGATAAATTTCCGTCTTCTCAGAATCATAGTTTTTATTGGTCTACCATGGCCTAATGGCAAGAAGCTGCACTGCAATCCCAAAGGCACATAGTTCAAATCTTCTCTGTGGAAGAAGGACGGGCAGTCTCCTTCAGAGGCCATTAACTGCCTCTGAAAACCCACCAGGGTGTCAGCTATGAGTCAGTTCCAACTCTACAGTACATAACCACTACCACAAACTACTTCGTAGTTATCAGAACCTCAAAGTATATGATATCTAAAATTTGAATAGGAGAGAAAAAGCAGGAAAAGAGGTGAAAAGACTTTCTTTGTACCTAAAGTTCTGAAGGGAGTGAATAAAATGGGGGTAGAGAAATAATCTTTCATCTTCATCAAATTAGGTCAAGAGATACAAATAGGATAGGAAATTACGTGTAAAAGAAAGAGTGGCTGTAATCTAAACTTTATGGGAGTGAAAAGGACAGAAAAATAGAGTGGTGGTGGTTGCCAGGTAGTCAAGTAGGCCTTTTAGTGACCCTTTGAACAGCCAGCCAATCTGAACCCTATCCTGTGCCTTTCTCATCATCTCTGACACGTTAGAGCCCATTGCTGAAGTGGCCATGTCATTGGGGGTCTTCCTCTTCTTCCCAGACCCTCCATTTTCCCAAGCATGATGCCCCTTTCCAAGGAACAGGTCCAGTGTATGAAAGATGAAGCTTTGCCCTCTCTGCCTCCTAGGAGCACTCTGGCTGCACACTTTCCAAGACATAATCTGTTTTTCTTTTGGCAGTCCATGAGATTCTCTGTACTTTCCTCTAGCATCACAATTCAAAAGCATCAATTCTTCTTCTGTCATCCTTATTCATTGTCCAGCTCTCTGATGCATAGCAGGCAATTGAGAACATGGCCTGCATCAGGCACACTTTAGTCTTCATCCTGACATCATTGTTCTTCAACATCTTGGCGAGGTTTGTGATAGCAGACTTGCCCAGTACAATACGTTTCCTGATTTCTTGTTTGTTAGTACCAAGAATGTTGATCCAAGCACGATGAAATTAGCTTCAATTCTTTTTCTATCTATCATAACATTGACTGTTGGTCCTGTGATCAAGAAAAATAGAGTAGCTAGTAGAAAATGTATAATCAAGAAGGGTTGTATTTGAAATGAAGAAATACACAAGCACATTAGCTAATAAAGAGGTGCATATCAAAGCAACAGTGAGATACCATCTCACCCCAGCAACAATGGCAAAGTTCAGTAAGCTAGCAAACAACAAATGCTATCAAGAAAATGAAGCTCTTGTATACTGCAGGTGAGAATGTAAAATTGTGCAGCCACTATGGAAAGCAGTTTAGCACTTCGTTTAAAAGTTGAAAAATGAAATACTATTATATTTGGTAATACCATCACTAGGTATATGTTGTTAAGTGCTGTAGGATATGACTTATAGCAGTCCTTTGAACAACCAGTCTGAACCTTAGTCTGTTCTGTGCCATCCATCTCTCTGATATACTTGATCTCATTGCTGCAGCCATACTATGTCAACCCACTTCCTTGAGGGGCTTTCATTTGCTGACTCTCCACTTTTCCAAGATGTCTTTTCCCAAGGAATAGTCTCTCCGAACAATATGTCCAAAGTATGTGAAATTAAGCTTTATCATCATTGCCTTCATGGAGTATTCTGGCTGCACTCTCTCTAAGACATATCTATCTGTTCTTTTGGTGGTCCATGGGACATGCAACATTCTTCTCCAGCACCACACTTCAAAGGCATTAATCTTTCTTCTGTTATCCATATTTCTTGTCTAGCTCTCAGGTGCATAGTGGGCAACTGAAAAGACCATGGCTTAAATAAAGTGCACCTTAGTCTTTACACTAGCATCATTGCTCTTCAGTTTTTTGGAGAAGTTTATGACAGCAGACTCTCTCACTACAATATGTCTTCTGACTTTGATAGGGTGAGGTTTTTTTTACATTTTACTATGAAGATTCACACACACACTTTCCTTCTTTGAAATTATGCTTCATACAAGAATTCCCATCCATTGTGTTTTATAAAATTAATCATAACTGGGCTATGCCCACCACAACCTTGTCTTTTCAGATCCCTGCTGGATCGTTCCCATTTCCTTTACCCCCCTCCCTCCACCCACCAAATTATGAGACCCTGTGATTTTCCCCCCTACCTATCCTTACCCTTCTGTTCCCACCCTCCCCTTTAGGCCACCATACACATTTTACTAGTCTTTTGATTTCTTGACTATTGGTACCAATGTTGTTGATTGTAGATCCAAGCAAGATGAAATAATTGACAACTTCAGTCTTTGTTTTTTTGATGTTGAGATGTAATCCATATTGCAGGTCTTTTATCTTCTGCAACATGTTTCTCACTTTTAGCAAACTACGTTGTGTCATCTGCATAACAAAGGTTATTGATGAGTCTTTCTCTGATCCTTCTCAATGTTAGCCATTGTTTGTTATTCATAGTTGATAAAACACAAATAATTTTCTGGTGTTCCCTGCTTTCAGCCAGGACTCATCTGAATCAACAATGATATCCCTACTGCCACCGCCCTTTTAAACCCAGTTTTAACTTCTGGAAGTTCTCAATGTATAGTTCTAGCCATTTTTGGACGATTTTCAGCAATGTTGTGCTTGCAAGTGATAGTAACAGTATTGTTTAATAATTTCTACATTCTGTTGGATTGCCTTTCTTGAGAACGGTAACAAACCTGGATCTCTTCCAGTCAGCCAGCCAAGTACCTGAGATGTCTTCTAAATTTCCTGGCACAGAGTAGTGAGCACATCCAGGACTGCATCTGTTAGCTACAACATGTCAACTGGTATCCTGTCAATTCCTGGGGCCATATTTTTTGCCAAGCCTACAATGAAGCTCTTCCCTCAACACAACTGGCTCTTGATGATATGCTACTTCCTGAAATATTTAATTGTTGACCAATTCTTTTTGGTACAGTGACTGTATGTATTCCCACTATCATCTTTTGATGTTTCCTGGGTCATTCAAGATTTTGTTCATAGGGCCTCTCTAAGTATTGCAACTCAAGACTTGAATTTGTTTTTCAATTCTTGTAGCCTGAGAAGTGCTGAGCAAAGTCTTCCTTTTTTATTCTCCTACTACAGCTCTTAGCATATTCCATTATATTGTCTTCTCAATCTTTGAAACCTTTGAAATCTTCTGTTCATCTCTTTTACTTCGGCATCTCTTTCCTTTGTTTTGGTTTCTCAACACTTTAGTACAATTTTCACTCTCTTTTGACATCCAATTTGGTCTTTTCTTTTTTCTCTGTCTTTGTAATGTAATGACATATATATATCCCCCTAAAAAAATAAGAACTGCAACACAAATTGATATATGTACAACCATACTTACTGCAGCATTCTTTATAATAGCTAAGAGATAGAAACAACCCAAAGATCCAACAACAGATGACTGTTTAAAAAAACTATGGTACATTCACACAATGGAATACTGTGCAACACTGAAAAATTTTTTAAACACTATACAACATGGAAGAGTCTAGAAAACATGATCATGAAGAACATAAATCAGTCACAAGGGCAAATATTATATCATGGAAAATTTACACATAGAATACTTCTCAGAGGGCTACCAAAGTTGGAAAAGGAAGAAGAAGTTTGGTGGAAAAAAAGGCAATATATAATAAGAGGTTGCTCAGACTTTGTAATGAATAAGGCATATTAATGTTATAAAACAATGTACATGAATGATTATGTGAAATTATGAGAAAATTTTAAAAGGGCTTTGTATAATGCATTTTAAAAACCATATATAAGAAGCCACAGATGGTGTTGATATTGATGTTAAGTCACTCTGGGTAGAAAAACATGACTAAATAAATAAAGCCTTCGATAAATGAAGCTAAGTGGTCAGAAACCTGACAGATGACAGGGACAAGGAGGGGTAGTTGGGCACATGAACAAAGAACAAGGATTATGTGACGTATAGAAAAACAAATAGCTCTGTTTCAGAAGGCTTCAGGAGACAGATTTTTCATTAAAGAAAAAAAAAGTAAAGGGGTGCTTTGATAATAGTAATCACTGAAAAAGAAATATTTTAGCAGCAATGGACAAAATTAACAATTCAAAAAATCTACTGCCATCAAGTCTATTCTGACTAATAGCCATTCTATTGGACAGAACTTCATAGGGTTTCTGAAGCTACAAATATTCATAAAAACAAACTGCATCATCTTTCTCCTGTGGATTCAAACTGACAACCTTTCAGTTAGAAGCCCAGTGCTTAACATCCTGTACTACCAGGGCTCCTTGAGTTCATCCATAGAGGCAGTATCTTGAATCATCATGTTATAGAGGATTACTGAAACAGGGTATTAGATGAGCTCATCCAGGGAGAAGATGTAGGGGGAAAAGATGGCCAAAAATAAAGATCTGAGATATGCTAATATTTAGAACTCAGGGAGAAGGGAGACCAAGGAAGAAAATATTTCCAAAGGAGGATAGTTATCTATGTGGTGTCCTGTTGAAATGTCAGTGGAGAGGGATAGCCAAAAGTGATCTCTGAATTTGGCATGAAGATTGTTATTCTTCTTCTTGTTGCTGTTAGGTGCCGTTGAGTCGAGCACAACTCATAGCAACCCTATGAACAAAAAATCTGAACCCTGTTATATCCTGCGCCATCCTCACACTTCCTGACACACAAGAGCCTATTTCAGCAGTCACCGTATCAATCCATTCCATCTCCTTCACTGACCCTCATCCTTCCCAATGTCATGTTTGTATCCAAAGAATAGCACCTCCTTGCAACATGTCCAAAGTATGTGAGGCGAAGCCTCATCATTCTTGCCTCCAAAGAGCACTCTGGCTGTACCATCCCCAAGACATATGTGTTCATTCTCTTGGCCATCCATGGATTGTTCAGTGCTTTTCTCCAACACCACAGCTCAAAGGCGTCCATTATTTTTCTGTCATCCCTATTCACTGTACAGCTCTTAGATGCATAGCTAGTAATCAGAAAGACTATGGCCTGAATCAGATGCACCTTAGTCTTCAAACTGACATCACTACTCATCAATAATTTTGAATGGTCCCTAACTGAAGATTTTCCCAGTGCAATGCATCTCTTATTTCTTGACTGCTGGTACCAAGCGTGTTAATTGCAGATCTAAGCATGATGAAGCTGTTGACAGTTTCAATTTCCTCTTCATCCATCATGACACTGCCTATTGATCCAGTGGTAAGAATCTTTGTTTTCCTGACATTGAGTTGCAATCCATACTGAAGGCTGCATTCCTTAATCTTCTGCAACAAGTACTTCGAACCCTCCTCACTTTCAGACAGCAAATTTGTATCATCTGCATAATGCAGGTTATTGATGAGTCTCCCTCCAATTTTGATACCACACTCCTCCTCATAGAGCCCAGCTTCTTGTATCATTTGCTCAGCATACAGATTGAATAGGTATGGAGAGAGAAGTCGGTCTTGGTGCACTCCCTTCCCAATTCCAAACCATGCAGTGCTACCCTGCTCTGTTTGCACAACAGCCTCCTGGTCCAGGTATAGGTTCTGCATGAGCACAATCAAGTGTTCTGGGATTCCCATTCTTCTCAATGTCAGCCACAACTTGTCATGATCCACACAGACAAATGCCTTTGCATAGTCAATAAAGCACAAATAGACATTCTTCTGGTATTCCTTACCTTCAGCCAGAATCTATCTGATATCAGAAATGATATCCCAAGTTCTATCCTGAAATACAATGTTGTAAGTGATAGGATAATATCCATACACATACAAGGAAGACCTGTTTACACAACTATTATTCAATATATGCTCTGACATCTAGAGCCAAAGAGGAAGATATTGATAATTTTTACCAAATTTTGCAGTCCAAAACTGACCAAACATTCAATCAGGCATGAGGATTAGTGATTTGATGGTGTTGGAATGAATAAAGGAGAAGTGAATGTAATGATTCCACAGAAGGTTCTTCAGAGAAGTTCCATCGAATGAAGGGGAAAAAAAGAGAAATGAGACAAGTTTTAAGTTTTGTTGTTGTTTTTCTTAAATCGGAAAGATATGTTTGGTTAAAATTATACTGACAAGGTCTAAGTTATGGTGGCTGAGATGTGATAAAGGAATAATCTAAACAGAGAAGTCATGAATGTGGGTGGATCATGCACATGGATGTGAAGGCAACAACAACGCTGATCAGATGGATGGTAGAGAAAACAGTACACCGTGTGTCAAAGTCCTCAGTGAACAGAGGAGAATGGCACAACAGGGACAGAGTCCATGGGCACAACCATTATTTTTAATTGTAATATTTTTCCCAACTTCTTTCTTGACCCTTTAGTTAACTAAATTATTCTCACAGAGTTACAGTGGAAGCTTTCCTTCTGTTATTAACTTCTTGTTTCACCCCTTTGTCAGAGAATATGCTTTGGGTCCTAACATATGATCCCTCCTGGAGAATGATGTGCTCTGAAAAAGAATGTGTGTGTGCTGGTACTGGGTGGAGTGTTCTGTACGTGTCTGTTAAGTTGCTTTACAGTGTTTTTTGGATCCTCTATTTCCTTACTGATCTGATCCTTCTAGATATATGTTCTGCCCATTATTGTGAACAGAGCATTCTAGATATAATGTTCTGTCCATAATTGTGTGGATCCAACTACTACTGTATTGTTAGGTACCATTGAGTCTATTGTAAAGCTGTATATTTCACAGAGAAGACTTTTTAAATTTAACAACTGTTTTATTTTACGTATATGTGTGTGTATTTATATATGTACACATATATATGCATACATATTTATCCATAAAGGAGCTCTGGTGGCTTAGTGATAGGGAGCTGTGCTGCCAGCCCACAGGCACATGGTTAAATCCACCAGCTGATGCATGGGAGAAAGATGGGCAGTCTCCTCCATGTGAGTTATAGCTGCTGGATAGTCAGCTATGAGTCGTTTCTGACTCATTGAAAAAAACATTATGTACATGTTGTTGTGTTAGAACCAACTCATAGCTGACCCTTCGGCAGATTTTCAGAGGCAGAAGATCGCCCCTCCTTCTCCTGCAGAGCAGCAGCTGGTGGCCTTGAACCGTGTGCCTTCAGGATTACAGCATAGCTTCTTGCTACTAGGCCACTAGGGCTCCAGAGATATATGTATGTATATATATATATACATTAAATATTGGTTGTTGTTGCGTACGGTAGAGTCAGAATTGACCCATAGCTGACCCTCCAGCAGGTTTTCAGAGGCAGGCAATCACACGGGAGGAGATTACCCATCCTTGTCCCATAGAGCAGCTGGTGGATTCTAACAGCGTGCCTTTGGGGTTGCAGCAAAGCTTCTTGCCAGTAGGCCACCAGAGCTCAGATATATATATACACACACACATTATATGTTTTTATATATACATATATAAAATTAGCTCTGATGGCCTACTGGCAAGAAGCTGTGCTTCAATCCCGAAGGCACGCAGTTCAAGGCCACCAGCCGCTCTGTGGGAGAAGGATAGACATTCTCCTCCTGTGAAATTGACTTCCTCTGAAAACCCATGGAGGGTCAGCTATGGGCCGGTTCTGACCCAACATTAAAAAACAACAAAACAATATATATAAAATAAGACATAGAAAAGAAGAACAGCCATCATTTGACAAAAGAAACTATATCCTTGGGGGATAGCAATTTTACTTACAGCAGTAAAATAGTCTGCCTGGCACGCTGCCTAAGCCCAGCAGTCGCAGGTGAAGGATGTGAAAGAGGCTGCTCAGAGTAGAATGACAGAGAAAGGGGATAAAAGATGAGTGCAGAATCAATTGCACATGGCCCAGGAGGAAGGGCCAGCTCAGCAGAAGCCAAGACTTGGAGGAACCTGAGGACGGAACTGAGGACAAAAAGGATTCCAAGAGAAATAAAGGGGTGGTTTATGCTGCTCAAGTTGGCCTGGGCCCTTTAATAAAAGCGAGAACAATATTGGCATTCAATGTTATGCCTGTGAGAGGTGAACATGGGAGGAAGATTCTGCCTTGGGCCTCTAAATAGGATCATGGCTCTACGGGTGGCTTCTCGTTCACCCAGGAGCAATGTGTCTACACCCAGAACCCGCAACTGATCACTTCGTCAGATTCCACAACAATGGTGACCAATTTGTCCCTATTTTTTTCAAGTCCATAGGTGTGGACCCTCTGCCAGCTAAGCTGTCCTATGACAAGTCACATGACCAAGTGTGGGTCCTGAGCTGGGGGGATGAGCACAAGTCCCAGCCGAGTCTCCAGGTACGTTGAGCATTCAGAGGCTTACATCCACCATATGGGACTCTATTTAGAAAGTGTTTCCCGCCTCTCAGTGTGGCTGACCATGCTTTACAAAATATGTCCATGAAGCCCGGTGAAGGAAGCAGCCTAAGGCCAACATGCTACTTGAAATTAACATCATATCTTAATCTCAGCCTGCTGTTGAAGGCCATAATGTTGATGATGTATAGGATTCCGAGTTGGGTGGGGGTTAAGAGTATTCAGCCACCCACCCAACTCAGCCCCACAATGCATGCCTCTCTTGAGAAAATAGTGTCAAAGCTAGTAAATAAAAGAGGAGAAGTAGCAACTATAGCCATAAATGAGAACACATTTACCAAATGTTTATCATATTGTTGTGTACCGTTGAGTCAGAACCAAACCACAGCTGACCCTCCAGCAGATTTTCAAAGGCAGTTAATTGCATAGGAGATTCCCCATCCATCCTCCTGTGGGCCAGCTGGTGAATTTGAGTCAATTTGAGATTGCAGTGCAGTCAGTATCTGATCACTAGGCCACCATGTTGTTGTTGTGTGCCATCAAGTCGCTTGCATCTCATAGCAACCCTATGTACAACAGCTCTGAATCCTGTTCTGTCCTGTGCCAAACCTACTGTCTCTGACACATCTACCCCCATTACCCTAGTCACTGAGTCAATCCATCTCAACCAGAGTCTTCCTCTCCTTTGCTCTCCCTCCACCTTTCCAAGCATGAGGACCCTCTCCAAGGACTGGTTCCTCCTTGCAACATGTCCAAAATATGTCAGAGAGAGCTTCAGAATCCTTGCTTCCAAGGAGCAGCCTGATTTTACCCTCTCCAGAACAAACCTGTTTGTTCTCCTAGCAGTCCATGGTATATTCCGTACTCTTCTCCAGCACCACAGCTCCAAGGCATCAATTCTTCTATCATCCCTAGTCATTGTCCAGCTTTCTGATGCATAGAAAGTAATTGCAAAGACCATGGTCTGGATCAGGTGAACCTTAGCCTCCAGACTGACATCATTGTTCTTCAGTACTCTGGAGCGGTCCCTGACAGCAGATTTTCCCCAATGCAATTTGTCTTTTGATTTCCTGGCTGCTGGTACCAAGAGTGTTAATTGTAGATCCAAGCAGCTGAAGCAGTTACAACCTTAATCTCTTCACCATCTATCATGACGCTGCCAATTGGCCCTGTGGTGAGAATCTTTATTTTCTTGATGTTGAGCTTGAATTCACATTGAAGACTACAGTCCTTGACCTTCTGCAGCAAGAGCTTCAAGTCCTCCTTAGTTTCAGCAAGCAGGGTTGTGTCATCTGCATAAAGCAGGTTGTTGATGAGTCTTCTCCAATCCTGATTCCACATTCCTCCTCATACAGCCTAGTCTCCTGGACAATCTGTTCCACATACAGATTGAAAAGTTATGGAGATAGGTTGCATCCCTGGTGTACACCTTTCCTAATTTTGAAATATGCAGTGTTTCCTTGCTCTCTTTTGATGACTACCTTCTGGTCCAAGTATAGGTGTCACATAAGCACAATCAAGTGTTCTGGGATTCCCATTCTTCTCAAAATTAGCCAAAGTTTGTTGTGATCCACACAGGTAAATGGTTTTGCATAGTCAATGAAACACAGATAGACATTCTCTGCTTTCAGCCAAGATCCATCTAACATTAGTTATAGTATCCCTAGTGTCATGGCCTCTTCTAA
>NW_006399814.1:14215024-14217299 GCF_000299155.1 Elephantulus edwardii
TTTTTTTGGTACAGTGACTCTGTATATTCCTCCCATCTTCTTTTAATGCTTCCTGGATCATTTCATATTTTTCCCAAAACATCCTTAAGTGTTGCAACTCATGGCTTGATCTGTTCTTCAGTTCCTTCAGCTTGAGAAATGCCATGTGACCATATAAGAGTTAAATAATAAAGCTGTGACAGTGTAGCTCAGTGTTTAATATATCACTTAACCACTGCAGTGACAGGCCCAGAAATCTATGATATTCTTCTATCCACCTCCTAGAGAAAGTCAATATTGAATCTGTAATTGTATGCACCTGATTTAGCCTTTCTTACCAGAGTTCTATGAAAGGAGAAAGTCATATAGAAAGTGATACAAATGCTGTTTTCTCAAAGTTCCCAAGAAGGAAACATAGGTTCATTCTAGATGCATGGAAAGGCTGCTCATGTCTTACACACAGTGGTACAGTGGAGTCTGGGTCTCTGTCACAGCCTTAGGTGAGAAGGGCTGCAGATGGACTGACTCCCCTCTGTGCATAAGGCTGGCAAGAGGCCAAGGAGACCAAGATCTCCTGTCCCTCAAGAACACTGGCCATCTCTTGCTCTGATGACTCAGAGAGCAGATATTACTTCACTTTCTGTTAAACTGAAGCTCAGAAACTATAGCCTGCAATGTGAATTACACCTCAGCATAAAATAAAACAAAAATCTCCACAACTGCAGCAATTAACATCGTGATAAATGGAGAAAAGGTTGAACTCAAGAATTTTCTTTTCCTTGATATTAATTAACACGGTAACAGGGTAGCAGCAGTCAAGAAATCAAATGATATATTGCAATGGGCAACGCCACTGCCAAGAACCTCTTTAAAATGCTAAAGAGCAGTAATGTCAGTTTAAAAACTAATGTGTGTCTGATCCAAGCCCTGGTATTTTCAATTGCTTCCTGTGCATGTTGTTGTTAAGTGCCATCGAGTCGTAGGTGACTCATAGTGACCCTACGAACAAAAGTCCTAAACATTTGTGTGACTTTCATCCTCTCTCCAGGTTCATAAGGTTTCAGAGGCAAGCTATTACGGAAGTGGATGCCACTCCTGCTTCCAAGCGTGTTTTGATCAGGAGCTCCACCAAACACTGTCCACCATGCGAAACCATTATTGCATTTTAGACAATTAATAAGATGCACAGAATAATTTGTGCCTCTGAATAACAATGTAGGCCAAGAGTATTGCATAAACCATGGACTGCTAGAAAAACAAACAAATCTATCTTTGAAAAAGGGTAGCCAGAGTGCTCCTTAGAAACAAGAACTGACACTTTGCCTTCCATACTTTGGACACATTCTCAGAAGGGTCTAGTCTTTCAAGGACATCAGGTTTGAAAAGTGGAAGGTCAGCTATCCAGAGGAAGATCCTTGGCATGATGGACTGACACAGTGACTGTAACTATGGACTCAAGCACAGCAGAGGTTGCCCATCACTCAGTGTGACTCAGAGTCAGAGCCAATTCCAAGGAACCTATCAGAGGGCTCAGGCACCTGAATGAACCTCACTCAGAACACAGCATCAGCTCAGAAATAGGAGCTGGAGAAGTGAGCTCTGGTGGCCTAGTGGCAAGAAGCTGCATTGCAATCCCAGAGGTGTGTGGTTTGTATCCACCAGATGCTTCGCTGGAGAAGGAGGGACAGTCTCCTCCTGCACCAGTCAGATCCAATTTGATGGTACACACACAAAAAATAATAAAATAAAAATTAAGAAATAATAGCTAGAGGCAACTAGAGTGAGGTAAGAAAGCCCATAAGGAGCGCTAGAAAGTTGGAAAAGAAAAATATTTTCAAATAAAAAAAAATATTATTGCCAATTTAAAACATGGGTTAAAATACAGAAAACCAAAATAGTAAAAATAAAGACAAAGAAAAATTCTCAAATCAAAAAACAAAACTAGAGATTGAGACCTAAAATAAGAAATACAGTCTCTTAGAAAATAGATAGCAAATGGGATCAAGTCAAGCATTGAACCCACTTTGTATAAAATCTCACTGAAGAAATTTCAGTTGAAGAAACATAAACATACATATTTTTAAAAAACCTACAAATTCTAATCTTCTTGTTGTTGTTATGTGCCATCGAGTCATTTGCGACTCATAGCGACCCTATGTACAACAGTCCTAAACTCTGCTCTGTCCTGTGCCAATCGCACTGTGTCTGACACTCCCATCCCGATTATCCCAGTCACTGAATCAATCCACCTCATAGAGGGCCTTCCCCTCCTGCGCTGTCCCTCCACGCTCCCAAG
>NW_006399814.1:14218990-14240377 GCF_000299155.1 Elephantulus edwardii
GCTCCAGTGCAATTTTCAGAGTCTCTTCTGACATCCATTTTGGTCTTTTCTTCCTCTTCTGTCTTTGCAATGACCGTTTCCACTCTTCCTGGATGATACCCCTGATATTCTCCCACAACTCATGTGGTCTACCGTAGCTCTACTTTTCTTGAACTTCTAAGATAAAGAGAAATCTTTCAAGGCACAAAGAACAAGTGGTCTGCATAATCTGAGTGAATGCAGACTTCTCACCTGTACCAAACAGCTCAAACCCATGGGAAGATATCTGCATTACTGAGAGGAAACCCAAAAATCCTCTTCTATCCACAGTCATTTGCCTGTCAGGATGAAAGGAAGAGATGAGGATGTTTAAGAATTCAGAGAGCATACCATTTGAGACAAGGTACTAGATAAATGTCAGATGAACCAGATCAGAGACATCAAGATGGGGCAAAGATGAAGAGGTGTCAGTAGTAACTGATGAACTTAGAGTGAAAGATCCAAAATTATAAGTGAATGAAAAAAGATTACCTTGAAATATATAAATGCTACATTCAATACTCATTCATAATTTGCAGCCAATCCATACACAGCTGACCCTCTAGTGGGTTTTTGGAGGCTGTAAATCAAAGAAATTGCCCATCCTTCTCCTTCAAAAAAGAGACAATATTAAGGAAATTCTAATATATAAGGAAAAGTAAAACACTTTAGTTTTAAATTAATGGTGAAAAAGCAACTGTCTCATTTTTCCAGATGTGACAACCTGGGGCTGCCGAGTCACAGCTGCCTCATGGCTGACCCTCTGGCAGGTTTGCATGGGCTGTATACAGGGAGGAGACCGCCAAATATATAACAAAAGTGATTAAGATATATGGGGAACTGGATTTTAAAATGCACTTTAGTTGTGTACTCCAAAGAGTAAAAAATAATGATACAAGAGAATGGAATAATATAAACAAGAAATTTTGTTTCTTAAATATATAGCCTTTCATCTTTCAAATTGATTTTTTTCATCTGTCCACTCAATATAAAACAGTATCACAAATCACAAAGAAAACTTTGTAAAAGTCAGCATTGTAGATTACATAGTCTAAGAATTAGAGATCATTAAAATGCAACCTAATAGAAGATTCCTAGCCAGGTATTGGGTAAAAACGAAAATTGCAAACTGAGTCAGAAATGAAAGGAACAATTTCACGTCAAAACTGATGGTACTCAAGGAATCTGTGTGTCTTAGAAATCTGCAAAGGAAATGCTGTAAAGAAATTAGGAGAAGAACAAAGTAACTGGTGACACAGAATTCATAAAGATTTCAATTAATGGGACAGAAACCATTTTTAAAAGAGCAAATAGAGAACTCCTATGTAAACCTGATTGGGAGAGAGGGGGGAATTAGAAAGAGAATGTTGCCACAGGCACAGGAGAGATGAGAAGAATCTTTAACTATAGTAGAACGTTACCACTCTGCGTGTGGCAACAAATTTAAAAACTTAGAAGTAATGATTGCTCAGAAGTCTAAGTACTTGCCAAGCGAACTGTAGTGAGTGCAGGCAATGGAATTCTGCAAGGCATAACATAGTTAGACCTGGAAGATATATAATGCTAAGTGAAGTAAGTTAATCACCCACTCAGCTCATTGCCATTGAAAGGAACCAACACATAACTGACCCTCAAGGGGGTTTGGAAGCTGTAAATCACAGGAGAAGAGACTTCTGTCTTTCTCTCAAGGAGCTTCTGGGGGGGTTGAATCTCCAGGGAGGCCACTAGTTTAGCAGAGTAACTGCCTATGAGCTACACCACCAAGGCTCCCTCATCAGTTGTATTTGGATAAATAGTGCATCATCTGACTTTTGGAAAAATGCAGGTAAATATATATGCACAAACCAATATTCACAGGTGGTTCCCAAGGATAGCGTGAGGAGGAATTCTCTCTCTAGGTTGTTGGGTGCTATCAAGCCAACTACAGCTCCTAACTGCCCTATGAGCATCAGATCGGAACGTGACCCTCTCCTCACCCACCTCGTGGTCTCTGTCATGCCCAGGCCCATTGTCACAGTCACCGTGACAACTCATCTCACGGAGGGTCTTCCTCTCGTTTGCTGACTCTTGCCCTACATGATGTCTTTTTCCTAAGACTGGTTTCCCAACTCACCCCTCTGACAACGTGTCGAAAATACGTAAGGTGAAGTTTTGGCATCCTTGCCTGCAAAGAGCACCCCAGCTGCACTTCCAAGACTATAGGTATTAGTTGTTTGGGGAAGTAGAGAATGTAGTATAATGAGCATAGCTTGGCCAACATAAACTCTACCTTTAAGAAGTACACAAGAAAAGAAGGTGTTCATGCTAAAGAATATGACAACTATAATTTGACACTAACAGCAAAAATAACCAAAAACTGAGTATATGATTATATATGTTGATCTGTAGGCATTAACATGTATACAAGTGAGTACATATATACAGATAATATACATATGTACACACACTTAAATTCATAGAGGACACAGTTAACAGTTACTTCTCAGATAAAATCCAACACTTTGTGAGAATGATGTTCCAGGTGTGAAGGTTTAGGAGCTTGGGCTTGGAGCACCTCAGTCAGTTGGCACCACAGAGTTCTAAATCTTTATGTGGTGAGTTGCATCTGGAGTTTGGAAAGCTTATCAGCAGCAATCTAAGATCTCGAACTATTGGTGTTTACTCAATTAAAAGCAAAAGAGAAAAAGAAGAAAAGAGTCTTAGAGAAGATGCTAGTCTGCAGGGCTGGCCATGCGAGGCACAGCCCTACTTACCCTGAGACCAGAAGTGGTACCTGATTACCACCACCAGAGCACCAGAAAACACAAACACAACTCAAATGCTTACAAATCCCAGACTTAACAGACCAGTTGAGACTTGAGACTCCTAGAGACAATCTCCCTGAGATACTCTTTAAAACTTGAACCCAAACTCTCAGGAGGCTTTTGGCAAAATCAGCACATTGGCACACAAAATAAAAAATATCTACAAGATGCAGTAACACAGTGACTGCAACAGTGGGCACAGCAGAGACTATAAGGATGGCACAAGATAAGGCAAAGGTTTGGATCTGTTTTAGGATCCCTGTTTTTAAGTACCATTAAGTCAGAACCTCATAGCTGGCTTCCAGTGAGTTTTCAGAGCGAGTAAATCGCACCAGAGGAGAAGGCCCATCTCTCTCCCTCAGAGCAGCTGGTGGATTCAAACCATGGGCCTTTGGGGTTGCTTCTCACCAGTAGACCACCAGAGCTCCCTGAGTGGTGTCACTATGAGTTGGAATTGATTCAACAGCATTTAACAGCATTTCTCAAAAACCAACAGCAAATATTTACCTCTGTGACAAAATATTAAAAGCATTTTAATTCATCAAAATTAGCCTTTGATGCCAACCATGGCCATCATTAGAAAGACTAGGATATAGACTATGACAAGAAAATAAAATCATTTGACACTAAACATTGGGAAAATAGAATAAAACACTCTTCATTACTGTAGCCTGGAGTAGAAGGAAATAAGTACTGACAAAATTTGCTCCTAGAAAGGTCAGTTCACTCAACCATTGTGTGAGCAACTTGGAAATGTTTACCAAGAGTCTAAAAATTTTTAAAAAAAAAAAGCTTTCCAATCAACAACTTCTAAGAATTTATCTCAAGGCCCTCAATTATGGATGTGGACCAAGATGTAGCTACAATGTTGTGTTATTGCATTGCTTATGTTTGGAAAACATTATAAACCTTATCCTAATGCTGCTTCGAAATAACTGAACAGCTCCAAGTTAATCTCCACTCTCATGAGGTCCCTAGAAGGTACAAACCTTGACTGCTAACCAACTAGTTAGAGTGTATGTCTCCCCCAGCAGCACCTTGGGAGAAAGGCCTGTAAGTCTATTTTGGAAAACTCAGCCATGGAAAACTGTGGAGCAGAGTTTTAGGATCCTGCCCACGGATCTCACACAGGAAGTCACCATCCAGCAGGAAGAGATTGGTGAAACAAACTCTGATATAACTATATGAAATATTTCTATCAATGAGGTTTCATCCTCCAAAGTCTTCCCCCAGAAACCAGTGTTATTAAGCTTCAACTTCTCCAATACTGCCCAGCACTTCTCTTGTCCACTCTCCTCCCCACAGCCTATCCCACTGGATAGGCTGCTGTTCCTTGACCCCTCCCCACATGTTGCTTCTCAGACAGTTTTCCCCGAGAGAGATGACTTTCTGACCCTACCTGGCATTTTGTGACTTAAGCCTATCCCAACTCAACTCCCTACAGAGACCCTGTGGAGTAGCACTGCCCTAGAGGTTATAAAATGTTACAGAATAAAACTGTCACACCTTTCTCCCAAGGAATGACTGGTGGATTCAAACCACTGACCTTTTGGTTGACAGCCTTATCCAATCCTGTTTCACTAGCTAATGTCAGGGACTTAACAATTTCTGAGGCACTTGCACACGTGATCATGTGCTAAAATAAAAGAAAACAAGAAGGGCCCCTATGGGCATTTGGAAAAACAAGGCTGACGTGCCCACATCAGTTCAATGGCCCATGTTACTGCGCTTTGATGAAGTAACCTCTGAATAAAGGGTGTCAGAGCGCTGGAGCATGAACGACACTGACCGATGACAGCCTGTAATTTTCCATCTTCTAATAAGTTAAAATGACAGGCCTGTTATCAAGCAAGGACTGCACGGCTTCTTTAAATTCTCTGGCATTTTCCCCTGGACTCTCGAAGGTCCAGTTTCCTAATGCTGATGTTTTCTCAATGCCCCTTTTATGAGTTCCCCCATGACTGTTTCAAGGAATGGATTTGCAATGGAAGTGTCATTTGAGCATTTAAAAAAATTATAGAAAAATAATAAAAATTTAGTACTTGAGAATCTCAGCCATCTCGTTCTAAGCCGACGTTCTGCCTGCTAACCCACAGAGGGGAGCATGATCAGAGAGTACCCTAAAGCTGAAGCACCCCCGAGGAGGCAGGCCACGTACTGCTTTGTCAAGAAAGTACATGCCAGAAGGCAGGCAATCACTAAAAGACAAAAACTCAGAACTCCAGGTCCTGTGAGTCACAAACCACCACCTCCTGGCGAGCCTCTCCCACCCGGCAGGCCAGCCTCAGCTCGCAGAACCCTGGCTCGCTCCTTCTGCACACATAACCTCAATTCAGCACTAGTGATTTGGAAGCATGCCTCACCTCCCTGCCCAGGTGTCCGGTAGCTCCTCCTCTCCCACCCACAAGTCTGAGCTTGTCCCTTGGGTCCAAAATACCCTGAACCTGGTCAAGCCTCTTTCCGTGGCTGCAGGCCTGCCACCCCTCTGGAGCAGTGTCGTAGGATGTGAACACTGAGGAGCACAGGCCCAGTGCACCTGAACCAGCCAGGACAAAGCCACCAGACCCTGATGGAGGGAGGCCCACCTGATCATAGCGACTTTATGACCAGTCCCTCAGATCCACTGACCTGCCTAATGTCAAACCCCGCTGGGCTCTGTTGTGAGTTGCCCTGGCAAATAGAGTCAAGAGAAATGAGACAAACACCAAGGAATGAATCCAGTCATCTTCTGTCCAGTCCACAGGGGAAAAGGGCCTCTAGAGAAAGAAAAACAGCCCTTCTCTGTCTCTACCAGTGTGTGTAAGGCTGAATGCTTTACCTCTTACAAGTTCACTTTGTGAAGAACCTCTGCCCAGCATTCCATCTCTAGGATGTCTGAGTGGCATGGCCAGATCTCTGAATGAATCCTGCAGGATTCCCACATTCTCTAATATTCATGGGGTCGCCTTTCTCAGAGAACAGTTCTGTGGATAGCACACAGCAGAGATTCCCAGAAAACTGACCCAGCGACCTGCCATCCAGAAAAATAGATTTCCAATTAGCAATTCTATTTATAACCATTTAACATCTTCATTGTTGGAAAGCTGTCTCCCTCTGGGTACTTAGAGGCTGCAATTCCCTCGTGGGGTGGACAGCAGTGAGCTCTGGCGTCTCCCCAGCCAGCCCTGGATGATATTGTCCACCTTCACAACTAGAACCCCTTTACAAAGCACAGCAGAGTCAAGCCTGGCTGAGCAGAAGAAAGGGTGCAGTCATTCACTCTGGGTCCACCACCTCCTCTCCCCAGAAGAGAAGTCTTTGCCTGGTCCTTCCTGAGACTATAGCTTGTCTTCCTCCCCTGGGGCTCCTGCTGAGCCTGCTAGTGCGCTGGGTCCAGCACTCACCTGGCTGGGCCCTCCCTCACAGGGACACCTCTCTGTGTTGTAGGTGATCACAGAAGCCAGCGCCGGCCAAGGCCAGCACCTCATCCGGACCCCCTTTGCCGGAGTGGAAGACTTCTTCATTCCCCCAACAAATCTCATCATCAACCATGTCAGGTGAGGCCTCTGAGACCCTGCATGTTCCAGCTCTGCCCTGCAGAAAGCAGCTGGACCCTTTTGCCACCTTCCTGTTCCTTCTGGGCTGGGGAAAGGATGAAGAAATGGGCCCTTTTCTGATAAAGACTTGGAACCCAGTTCTTATTAGTTAGGATCACTTACTTCTGTTGTAGTTAATGCTCTCAGGGGCCCGGTAAGATCAGAAAGTCTCAACCCCAAAGTAAGAAGGAAAGAGGAAGCAGCAGTTGTTGCTGCCATACCCTCTCCTTGCTAGACATGGAACCTACAGAAGTAGTCTGATGACTTTTTACAGATGGGGAAACTGAGTCTTAGGGAAGCTTAGGCATTGCCAAGGTCACAGAAAACACAGAAGCAGATTAAAACAGAGCCACATGTCCTTGGAGTGCCCCATGCTACCTTCTAGGAGCCCTCAGAGCAGCCATGCAGGGTCCCACAAGGCAGGGCCTCCTGGCCGCCATGGTTTACCACCACTTAACAAAGCTCATGGGCATGGCCCATGCCTCACCCCAGCCTGGTGACTCTCTATTTCTTATTCATTTCCGAGAATCGGACATTTTCCGTAACCACACCACATAAATACTAAACTTGCCCTTTAAATAATCAAGACTCCCAAGGGTCTTGTGGCACTAAATATTTATACCTTCCTTTAATCTGATGTCAAGCACCTTTCTCCATGAAGAAATGGCTCATTTTTGCAAGCTGACACTGAACTTCTTAAAATAGGAACTCACCCAGTTACCCTTGCCCCAAGGCAGAAAATCAGCCCCAGAATAATCCCCTGACTGCAGAGGGTGCTGGGGAAGAGCCTCTAGGATTTATGAAATGGTGAAAATGGATTGGCAGCATGCCTTCCAGAAGCTGAATTCAGCCGGGGGCTTGCTAATACAGCAGCTCTGTAGCTTCTGTGTGTGGCTTTTACATAAAAGTCCCCTATGAAAGTGGGGTGTGCTTGCCTGTCCTTTGCATGCACCAGCTTTTTAAAGGATGCTTTAAAGAAGAACCTGGAGCCAAGGAGCATCTTCCCCACTCTGAGATATAGTTATTCAAGAGAAAATTATGGAAGAGATTTGTCTGTATCCCGTAGGTGAATATAGCACCAGCAGGCCTCTGCGAGCAGGGGACTGAGGCAGAAGCTCTCATGATCAAAGAGAAGTCCTGCCTGGAGTCAGACCTTTTCACAGTAATCAACCAACCTCTGAAGAAGAATTTCAGAAAGCCCTACTGTGAGCAAGGATCACCTACTGTGCTCCTTCATCTAATCCTCCCCACAGTCCTAGGAAATAACTACCCTTTTCAAAGTCACACAGGCTCAGAGAAGCAAGCAATTCACCCCAGGCCCTGTAGCAAGCAGGGCAGCAAGACTGCACCAGGCCATTTCTTCCCAAGACAAAAGCTTTCCTCAGACCTACTGCATAAGGGTCTTTCTACCAGCATCATAAATGGGACCAGAGAAGAGGCTGGCCATGCCCTTTCGTTTCCCAGAGAAAGGAACACTGTTAGGAAATGTCTAATTGTAAAGTTACATGCACAACCCTGACTATCAACTAGCCAGTTATTTCCACAAAACATCTAGGATGCAGGTTTTCCAGCCTTGTGGTCGCAGCACAAGACAGAGTGGACACTTCAGAGCAGGGCCACCACACCCACTGCTCCAGGAAGCTGACTTCCTGGCATCCCAAAAGGAGCACGCTACCTTCCTTCTTTACCATTTCAAAAGATGTGTGCGTGTTACAAAAGCATAAATCAGGCACATCCGTAATATAACTGCACCTGGTTTTGAGATCATAAGCAAACCACTTATGAAGCCAGCGCTGGGTTGAGTCAGCTCCAACTCCAGGCAATCGATGTATAAATACAAAATGTTCCCCAGTCGCAAACTATCTTCCCACCTGCTGGCATGCTCACATCTGTTGTTGCAGTCACTCTGTATTTTGAGTGCTTTGCAACCTGAGGGGCTCACCTTCCAGCACTATGTTCATCACCATCAAGGCAGTTCCAGCTTATGGTAAACCTATGTTGCAGAGTAGAATTGCTCCAGAGATTTTTCAAGGCTGGAACATTTTAGAAACAGACCATCAGGGCCTCTCTCTCGAGGTTTCTCTGAGTAGATTTGAACTACCAATCTTCCTGTTATTATTCATCTAATATCAAGCCATTTGTACCACCTAAAGACTTCCAGCAACCCAACTCCCTACAGATTGTGTGACCAGAGACCCCCTACAAAGAGACCTCTAGTAGTGTATTGGGCGATATTCTGTTGTGATCCTTAGGGTCTTTATTGGCTAATTTTTGTGAGAGTGCCAGGCCTTTCTTCCTAGTCTTAGTATGGAAGCGCCACTAAAACCTCCCATGGGTGGCCCTGCTGGTATTTGAAATTATAGAAGCATACCTTCCAACAACACAGCACCATGAAAGCCACCACAGTATGGCAAACTGACAAATGGTGGTGTCCTGGGGTAGATCTTATTAATAGATTGTTAATACCTTGAAGGAGAAGAATGAATAGAAAAACAGAAAGTTGAAGACAAATGGCAATTCCCTTTCCCTAATAGGAGACTTCCAGATTTCTAACCACAGTTCTTCCCCTCTCAGGTTCGGCTTCATCTTCAACAAGTCTGACCCTGCTGTTCACAAAGTGGACCTGGAAACACTGATGCTCCTCAAGACCATCAGCCTGCAGGGCGCGGGCTGCGTGCCCCAGGCCATGGCGCACACACACCTGGGCGGCTACTTCTTCATCCAGTGCCGGCAGACAGGCGCCGCCCCCGCCGCCCCGCAGCTGCTGTTGGACGGTGTCACGGACTCCGTGATTGGCCCCAACGGGGACGTTACAGGCACCCCACACATGTCCCCGGACGGGCGCTTCCTCATCAGTGCCGCTGCTGACAGCCCCCGGCTGCACGTGCAGGAAATCACCACCTGGGGGGCGATCCAGACCCTCTACAACCTGAGGGTCCCCCAGGGGATCTCGGCCTTGGCGTTCCAGCGCTCCTTCAGCGAGGACAGCCGCTACCACGTCTACGCCGCCCTGGAGGGGGAGCCCGGGCTGCTGTTCCTGGAGCTGTCCACCGGGAAGTGGGGTGTGCTCAAAAACTTGAAGGAGCCGCCCGCCCAGCCGGCCTGGGGCTGGGCCGGACCCCGCAGGGTCGTGAGGGACAGCGGGCTCTTCGGACAGTACCTGCTGACGCCAGCCCAGGAGTCACTTTTTCTCATCAATGGGCGGCAAAATGCACTGCGATGTGAGGTGGCAGGCGTCAAAAGGGGGACCACGGTGGTGTGGGTGGGTGAAGTATGAAGGCACCCGGAGCCCCCGGCCAGGGAGCACCGCCCAGTCCTGACACGGCAGCCCCAAGCAGGCGCACTGTACATTTTTACAGACAAAAAGCAAAAACCTCTCTCCGCTTTGTGGTTCACCACTGGTCTCCTTGCAAGTTTCCTAGTATAAGGTATGCGCTGCTAACAAGATTGGGGTTTTTTTCGTTGGGAAGTATGATTTATGCCTTGAGCTGTGACGAGAGCACATGCTGCTGTGTAAAGGAATCATTTCTGTGCCGAGCTGCCCGCCGCGTGACCTGGGGGCGCTGTGGAGCCAGGAGAGTCTGCTTTTCCAGGCACTTGTGTCAGTTGCCTTCACCTAGCCGTTGTCCTTGACCGTGGGCTCCAGCAGACTTCACCCTGGTGGGGCGACCCCTGCCGGGCCGGAGGTTCACCAGGTGCCGGGCGCCCCTTTCTAGCCCCAAGGCCACATCTGCCCTCGCGCTGCCCTCTTTCTCCTTCACAGCTGCTTCTTGCTTTTCTTCTCATCTGACTTGTGATAAGCCTGCGGGAGAGCCCACGTGACTTGTTGCATTTGAGGGGGGATGGGGAAATCACTCACTTTATTTTGGGAATTTTTGATTAAAAAATAATAATTTTTTATAATGTCAGATCAGATGCTAGTAAGCAGAAAGATCCTCACCGCGGTCCGGCTCTGTTCTCCCCTGCCTTAGGCCAAGTGTCTGGGAGTCACACCCCACATTCTACAGCCAGAAAGAAGAGCTCCTTGGATGTACCTGTGGTCGTTCGAGAATGATGGTCCTCTAAACCATTGCCACCCCCTGTTTATCCAAGTACAAAGAAAGCCACCACTTTGGTAAAGAAGGCATAATTCAATGTTGAGACCCCTGACACCAGGCCAGACCCTGCGTGCCCGCTTTCGCCACTGAAGGAGGGACATTGAACCCCTGGGTTCTGAATAGACTGAGCTTGCCAGGCACTGTGCGGTCTATCTTCAGATAATGACCCCTAGGCTCACTGCAGAAACCCAAGAACTTAGGCTATGTCCTGTCCAAATGGGTTTCTTTTCTATCTCTAGCCCTGGCTCTCGCCTGGAGTGACTGCAGTCTTTACATCAGTGCTGCATAGACAGCACGTTTCAGTATGAGTTTTCTTACACACAGCACCTCTCTCTGTCTCTCCAATACCTAGAGCCAGGAGCAGGCAGGCTGGCCCCGGGGCATTTTCCCCAGTGTCTCGGACCACAGTGGGCTTTCAGATGCAACAGCACCAGCATCAAGCTGCAGCCCTGTGAAGACAGCTAGTGTCAAAGAATCTCACCGAGGAGGTTTGCATGGTCCCCAAATACTCCTTTCCTCCTTGCTCACTCACATCAGTGGCTGAAATACCTGCTTTCTGGCTTGAATGGTCACTTTTCAAGCACCTGGGGTTGGATGGGAGAGGCGGTCCCATTATGGACACGTTAGCTAATGTAGCTACCTTCACCCTACCTATAGGGCTGTGATTTCCCTGTGCTGTGAGAAGTGATGCCTGTCATTGCAAACAAAGAAGGAAGAGGTTGATTCTGCATCTCACTAAATTTTTCCACATATACTGCAACCCCATAAATAATGTACACACATATATAATGCACTTAGCACCAGTAGGAAACTAATACCCTTGGGGGTTTCACGCTTTGCAAAAACCATATCGCATGCATTATTTGCATAAAAGTATGGCACTCGTAGCTTTTACCTTCCCCCTGGCTGTTCACCCCATCTGCTCACCCTCCCCTAGAAAGTCCTGGAGAGCAGCCAGGGCCACCAAACACCTGCTGCAGTGTTTGCTCCAGGACCTAGACGTGTCCACTCAGGTTTCAGGTTCTCTGGAGATGAAGAGTGCAGGCAAACATGGAGGTAACAGTTCTGTTTCAGTGTAGCTGGGAAGGATGGAAAACACTCTAACCTTTATCTCCCATCCCTCTCCCCATCTCCACATCTTGACACATCTACTCCCAAGCTCACATTTTTTACCTCTGAAATGCTCCAGCTTTTGTGAACTTCTCCCGTTGGTGAAATCTTCTTTGTCCTGGCAGCTCATGACAGAAAGACAGTCTCTGTGCCTAACAGAAGAGTCCCACTGACCACGAGGCTAGAAGATAGGACCATCTTGGTCTCAGGTCTCCTAAGAAAAGACCATTTTGACCAAATTAGCATGACTTGCTAATTTGGTATTGAAGTGGTCATATTCTGCCACCTCTGTTCCTCCTCTACTTTTTCTTCCATGTTTAGCTTTCTGTTTCTCTCTGCCATCGTGGTGCAGTTACTGGGGAGAGCACACACTGACCACACCAAATTGAAGCAGGAAGATTGCAAGCTGGAAGTCCCGAGTTTCAGAATCTGGCCCAGGAGGTAAACTCACCAAGGCTGGAGTGAAAAGAGGTGGTTCTATACTGAGACCATCTGAGCTTCTCAGGCTAGCAGTAAGGGAAAGGTTAATTCTGCCCCTGTCTGTCCCTCCTCCCACTCTCCAGGGACAGAAAGGGGCCTGGAGTGCATTTTTAGGACTACTGGTATACCACAGCATCGCTGAAGGTGAGCTCCTCCACACAGACCAGCACCTGAGCCTTCTCATGAACTCAAAAGGTCAGTTAATTAGTATTATTAAAGAAGCATTTGCTCTGCCAACAGCATCACCAAAAGGCCACTTACATAACTAACTCCCTTATTTTTAAACAAAATTAATATCATAGAAATTCAACATAGATCCCCCACCACTACTTTAAAAAAAAAACCCAAACATATAAACTATTGAAATTACATTAATACCCCTCATCCTCTTGTCTGAGTAAGCAGAACTCCTACTACAAAGCTCTATGTTCAAAGCCCACCTGGTCACTGATAGGTCAGTGATGGTGACAAACAGAGTGGTTGCAGCAATGGGCTCAAACTTATCAATTACCATAAAGATGACCATTTCACTCTGTTTTACATAAAGTTGTCATGAATCAGAGCCAACTCAATGACAACCAACCATAAATGATGACACTGCACCCTGAATAAGCCAGTCTTAGAAAGGACCCCATCCAGAGAACTGAGCGCCATCACTCAGCTTACAACAACATCGACCCAGCAGCCCGACCTGGGTCTGGCCCAGGCTTATTTCTTAGTCTCCTAATGAACTGCCAGAAATTCAAGCTGCACTCAGAAGCAATGGATAGAGCACAATCATTACTGGGATTAGATGGATCTTGGCTAATGCAGAGAATACCAGAAAGATGTTTACCTATGTTTTCTTAACTTTGCAAAGGCATTCGACAATATGGTTCATAAAAAGAATGAGAATCCCAAAATCTGTAATTATGCTCCTGTGGAACCTGTACATAGACCAAGCAGCAGTCTTTCAAACAGAACAAGGAGGTAAAGCGTTATTTAAAGTCAAGAAAAGTGTGTATCATCGTTGTATTCTTTTCCCATCCTTATTCAATCTGTATGCTGAGTAATCTGAGAAGCCAGAATAAATGAAGAACATGCCATTAGTGTCAGAGGAAGATACATTAACAACCTGTGATATGCAAATTCCATAGTCTTGCTTGCTGAGAATGAAGAGAAATACTGATGAAAAAAAAAAAATTAAAAGACTCTAGCCTTCAGTCTGGGTTATACCTGAATAGGAAGCAAAATCCTCACAACTGGACCAAGAAACAACATCATGACAAATGGGGAAAAGATCGGTGTTATGAAGATTAATTTCATTTTCCTTAGATTCACATTCAACATCCATGGAAGCAGCAATCAAGAAATCAAATGGGGAAGTCTGCTGCAAAGAACTTCTTTAAAGTACTAATAAAGCAAGGATGTCACTTTGAGGACTAAGGTGTGTCAAACATAAGTCATGATATTTTCAACCCTGTCATATGTTTGTGAAAGCTGGACAATGATGACTGAAGAATTGATGCCTTTAAATTACAGTGTTGGCAAGGAACCTTGCATATACCATGGACTACTGAAGAACAAGCAAGTCTCTCTTGGGAAGAGTACACCCAGAATGCTCTGTGCTTTGGACATGTTATCAGGAGGGTCTAGCCTCAGGAGAAGGATATCAAACTTGTTAAAGTAGAAGATGAGAAAAAAAAAAAGACAAAGACCCTCAGTGAGATGGAACAACACAGCAGCTGCAAGAATGAGCTAACACACAGCAGCCTGTGTCAGGAGGGTCGGAACAAGGCATGTTTGATTCTGCTGTACGTACAGCCTCTGGGAATTGGAACTGACTTGACAACACTTAACAACAAGCCATCTGAGCACCCTGCTACCTTCCCTAACTCCCAGGAAGGTGCTAGAAGAGCCCTATAAAGCCTTATGGGGCCAGCCATAAGACCAAGTTTCTAATTGTATCAAACTTGAGAGAGAGAATGCATCCCAACAATGCCCATACCCAACCTGCCTTATTCCCATTTCACTGTTCATCTGTTCAAGAAAAGGGCTCCCAGTCCCAGGCAGTGGCTGTAGGAGGGCTTTCAATCCCAAATAAAGCTCTGAACTTCCTGGTGCCCTGGAGAATTAGAACTGGCCCAGCTTCACTAGGAAAGCAGCCAGGAGTAAGCTTTGCATGGCCACAACTTCTTGTTTTCTGTTGACCAAAACCTGTGAGCTAAAGAAGATTTCAGAACTGAAATATGAAAAAGATTCATTCGGGATATATTTTTCTACAAGAGGCTTAAAAAGTCATCGGTTCATGTTTCACAATGTGTTTCGTTCTAATACCACAGACGCTGAGCCATCCTCAATAGCACATCCCACACCACCTGCCTCTCTCTCCCCTCTAGCCTCCAGGAGTTGGCACCCATCTTCCTCATATGCACCCACCTATCTACCTCACATTCGTCCCTCACACTCACAACTCAACACACCCGGAGTGTTGTACCCCCACCAGTAGGCCAGGCAAGCACTATAGGATGATGCCAGTGCTGCCCACCTACCCCACCAGCCCAGTTCTCATGCCACAGAAAGAAAGCACTGAGACATGGCCCCTTGCTGTCCAGAATCACACACACCCAAACTCTAGCTCACAGATCTTTGGAGGCAAGTAACTAAGTCAGAGAATTAAGAACTGTCAGGGAGGTTAGATATTACCAGTGAGGGACCATCAGGTAAAAAGAGCACTCCCGCCTGTGACATCTCCACCAAGCCTCACCCTTGCCACACCCCCCCATCCCTATCTTTTCTCTTCCTGGCTCCTGTCCTATGCCTGAGGACTTCTGCTTGTGTGCCACCCCCTCGTGCTCCTCTAGTGGAGGCCTTCCTGACCAATGAACCACACAGGCTTTGCCAGCACTGCTTTCTTGCTTTTGGATCTTGTTTAGGTCATTACTAAGGTCAGATGTTATGTCTGCTCCCAGCCTGGCCAGATAAAGCCATTTTTCTAGGAAAATCACTAGCTACCATGGTTTCTCTCTGACATCGTACAACAGGGACGTCTAAAAGCTTCAAGGAATGGAGGGCAGGGACTATTGTGCCAGTTCTCAGTGCATGATTGCAAGGTTCCAGCGAGCCTGTGAGAACACAGCACATTCCTGCTTGAGGCCACATCAAGGACCTACCCAGGTCACGTGAGAATTTGAGCATCTTATGTGGCCCCGTAAGCTTTCCATTTGGGCCATCCAACAACTACTTGAGTCCAGGAATCATGGTCACATTCATGTCCTCCATTGGAATTGTGGGCAGCAAGGGAGTTGGTGGAAGGGATGTGCTAAGTTAACAAAATACAATGTGTGAACTGGGAAAGTTGATTAACCTCCAAAATTAACAGAGAGGCTCCTTTAGCCAGCACCAGAGTGTTTCATGGGTACTTATTTGTGGTTCCAACAAAATTCCACATGCCCCTTTCTATAAACTCAGTCAAGATGGAACAATCCCTTCCCCATGTGGTCCAGAAAACATGAGCCACGCTGACTGTTGAGGGCTTGGCCTGCTTTCCACCAAGCAGTAACTGTTGACTCGCCCCTGCACCCACCCTGGGAGCCACTGCGCCTCTCCCAGAGTGCTGTGGTTGCATCAGAGTGTGCTGCCCTTTGGAGGTAAACTCATCAAGATCAGCGCTTTGTTTCTGAATAAAGTCAACCAGTATTGAGTTATGAGGCTCAAACACTAAAATGAAAAAACATCCTAAACGTAACCCTTTCTTCACTGCCCAGCCTTTTATCTGTCATTATATTAAGAGCTGTTGGTTCCTAGCTAACTTCAGATCTACTTCAGAGAGGTGAGAAAGAACATTCTGGAAGACTCCCCCACCGGGGCCCTTAGCACACCACCTCCTGTGGCTGGCCTGCCCCTGCCCTCAGCCACTCCATCACACCCTGCCTGTCCCACATTGCTTATGCTTTCTGAAGGCTGTGTGTGAGATGATCTGAAAGCAGAACTGGGCATGGAGTTTTGCTGGTGTGGTCACACACACTGTTTCATGCTGTTGTGTAATTGAATGACCCTCAGAATGTGAAGCCACACACACTGCTCATCCTGTTCAATTCTCATCTTTCCTCACATCACAAAACTTGCAGATCTCTTGCGTCAAGGCACATTAGGTTATTTTAAGCAGTTGTGTAGACTCCAAAATATATTTTCTGTAATCACCAGTATTTCTCAAAAAACCTCCTGTAATTACTATACATGTGAATTTTCCTTATTTATAAAATATATATAAATTATTTTTAATACATCAACTTTAGTAGAAATTTGTACCAACACAGTAACAGTATGTGGCATTTGAAATAAGTTTGTGTTTACTTTGACGTATTACACAGTATTGAACACACTGGTGTATTTGCAGTAACACTTGATATCAAGACAACTCACAAAACTATCATAAAGTATTGTCATTGTAAATGCTCTTTTTCTGAGGATTTTACAATAAAACCTGAGAAAAGTTACCTTTTTGGGGTGCTGGTCTGTTCACAGAGGGCTCTGGTGGCCTAGGAAGGAGATGCACTTGCAATCCAAAGACAGGTGGTTCAAATCCACCAGTTGCTCCATAGGAGAAAGATAGGTAGTTCTTTGTATGCAATTTACAGCCTCTGAAAAGCCATTGGTAGGGTCAGCTGTGTGTCCCTTATGCTTTGACAGCACATATCAGCAGCAATGGTCTGTTCACAGGTGTTAAAGTGGGAAATCAAGGCAGGAAGAACCACATGAAGTCCTTGGGAATCCTGGTCAAACCACTCCCTTCTCTCTGACATTCTTAGCTTCATGATGATCAATGTGGAGGAGGCTGTGGTCTGATCAGGTCCAAAGAGCTGCTGGGCAAAGATGAGAGCTTGAAGTTGGAAGTCCCTTTTGCTCCATGCTGAAGCTTCAGCTCCCAAAACACACAACCAACATCTGGTTCAAAACTTCTCACTACCATCTCTGTAAATGCTCTGTAGCCCTGGCTCTTAATTCATTCTTGACTCCAGTCAGGGAGGAGCACTGAACAAAGGAGACACAGCCCCTGCCTTCAGGGGTGCCAGACCACTGCACCACCACCTAAACAGGAAACTCTGTCCCCTGTCTGCTGGCAAAGTAACAGCAGCCAAATGACTTTGGTGCCTGAGCCTGACTGAGCACTGGATAGATACCTGACTTGAACCTTAAAATAACTCAGCGCGGTGGGTGTCATTATTATATCCATTATGAGAAACTGAATATATACAGAACAAGAAGGTTAGATTTAAGACAGCAGAGGCAGGATTCATATCCAAGTCTTCACAGCCATATTGCATGTTCTTTCCCACTAAACCTATGAGAAGCACCTCAGGTCCACGTCACCACTGCTGCAGCCTCACTACCGTGCAGACCTCCGGGGCAGTGCAGGTTAGTACAAGAGCTCTGCTGCACTCTGACATCTTTCCTAAGATGCTGCCCTCCAAGATTTGGCCTTTAGCCAGTTCGCCTCAGATATAAGCAAAAGCTACCACATGGCTGTTCAAAATGCTCTGGTGACACTGCGGAGGTTGCTGCCCTGTTACCTTACATTCTCTCTTCATCAGGAGGGTGGGAGCTCCTGCCAGATGAACACTGCACCAGACCCAAGTCCAAACACTATTAGTGGAAAAAACCTGTGGTCGTCAGCACCCCACAGAGGCTGGGCTCACACCACACATTCTGGACAGCTCAGTTTGTTCACAAGCCACAGGAAACCAGTCGTGGGGCTTTGAAGTGGGTTGGGGTGGCAAGGAAACAGGCTTCCCCAAACACATGGCAGTTCTATCTTATTTTCCTTGGTCCTCCTAACCAGGCCAAGGGAGCTCTGGTAGCCTAGTGGTAAGAAGCTGAACTACAATCTCAAAGGCACACGGTTTAAATTCCCCAGTTCCTCCGCAGGAGAAGGATGGACAATATGCTCCCATGCGATTAACTGCCTCTGAAAACCCACCAGATATTTAGCTATGACTCAGTTATCACTCAGCAGTAAACTACAACCACCACCAGGCTGAAGGGAGACAACTCAAAGATGCAAGTGCTTGGCACCAGTCACCTGCATAGCTATGTATGAAGCCAACTCAGCTTAACCATGATAGCACTCTTTGTGAAAAGCAACTCTTGTTCAACCATTATTTTCCAGAAACTATCTCTGTATCAAGGTCCTGTCACCACAGAGCCCACAGTCCACAAAGTCAAGCAGATACACAGAAGCACCACTGGCCTAAAGGTTAATCACATGCAGAGTACTATGTGATATGGATGGTCAGGGAAGGTGAGGTCAAGTGGGCACAGCCCAACAGAGAACAGTGGCAGTGTGCCAGCCTCTAATAGCAATGGTCAAATCAGCAAGAGTTGATTAAATAGACAAGACAACCATGTGAGGGGACATAACTGCCCACAGCGAGGTCCAAGGCTGTAGGGGTGGGTATGAGATGTACTATCATGATGTCATGAAGATAGACAGCCGACTCTGGGTTCTGGGAAGCATCTTCCCAGCCCATGCAGTGAGGTTATCAGAGTGACCAGGCCAAGGAGAGAAAGGAACAGCAGAAGCTGCAAAGAACTGGGTTTTGCCCTGCTTCCCTGCATCTAGGACCCATGTGTCCCAAAACCCAGTTCCTCAGCTTCCTACAGCTTAAGGGGAGACTGTCTTCAGGGATCCAGAAAGAGCATCAGGGACAGGTATGGAAAGACGATGGCACAGGAGAAGCAGGCCAAGGCAGATAAATCCATTTCTGTGTATTAGAACCCTGGGACACTGAGGCAAAAGGGTTTAGGAAAGGATTGTCTAAACAACTGGAGAGAAAGTGTCAAGCTGCAAATAAGTGGAAGTATTTCCAGACAAGCATACCCAGAGCCACTATCTGGGAGAGAGAGAATATCCAGGGAGGGGATTGGGAAATACCAGGAGCATACAGGCCCCAGGGGAGCTAGGAGAAGACTAACAAAGAACTCGGATAATTCCATTTAAAAAAGGTAAATCAAGTCCCATTGCCTTCAAGTTGATTCTCACTGATCATTACCCTTTAGGACAGAGTGGGACTGTCCCAAAAGGTTTCAAAGGCTGAAACCTTTACAGAGACTGACTGCCTCATCTCTCTCCTAGGAGTAAGTGGTGGATTCAAACCACCAAACTTTGGGTTAGCAACTGAGTGCTTGAATACCTGCAGTCATGATTCTCCTTAATAAATGATAAATTTTTGGTGTGTACAATCCAATCAGAATCCAACCACAGTTGACCCTCCAGCGGGTTTTCAGAGGTAGTTAATCAGAAGAGTGTGCCATGTTTCTCCTGCAAAAGCAGCTCGTGGACTTGAACCACATACCTTTAGGTTGGCAGTACAACTCCTTACCACTAGGCCACCAGAACACTCTCAAAACATAAATAGTCCTACTTTAATGGAAAAAAGATAAAAATTTTAAAAAAAAAAAAAAAAAAGACATACAAATGGCCATTAAGCACACAGCAAGTTGCTCAACCTCATTAATTATCAGGGAGATGCAAATCAAAATTAGAATGAGCATGTCATATCCATTAGGATAGCTGTAAGACAGTAAGTGCTGGGAGAAGGTGAAATCAGAACCCTCCTGTAATGCTGTAAAACAATCAGCAGTTTCCCAAACAGATAAACTTAGAATTACCATATAATGTTGCAACCTCACACCTGCGTATGTACCTAAGAGAAATGAAAGAATGTATTTACCAAAACTTGTCAATGAATATTCAGAGCAGCAAGATTAATAAAAACCAAAATGTGGTAACAAAAAATGCCTGTCACCTGATGAAAAGATTAAAATGTGGTGCAGGTTTTCCCTATGGTCCAAAAGTAGAGTGTTACTATAAACCAGTCGCAAGCCAAAGTGGTCTCACATCAAGAAAAAGTGGAATTAATTTGTATGGGGGGAAATATGCATTCTCATACACACACACACCCCCCAAAAAAAACAAAAAAAAAAAAAAAAACCAGCCTAGAAATAACGCATAAAATCTAACCTAACACTAGCATACAGGGTTCACAGACATAGTTCAAAATCCTGGAGGTTTGGTGCTGAGGTGCTGGAGGCCTTTCTCAGGAAGGAGTTTGGCAATGCCCCATTCCCCCTACCCTCAGCTCTCAGGTGCTCAATGGCTCTTCATGGTTCGCTAATAAATGCCAAACTCTGGTTTTGCTTTTTGAAATTTTACATAAAAGCTAATTTCTCTTCAGATTTATATCCATTAGAGGAAACAGGTGCCAATGTAGATCTAAAAAGTAAAGTAATGTTAATGTTACATTACTTAAGTAGCATAAAGCAAAATTTCAAAAGCAAGGGATAGTGCTTGCTTCAGCAGCACATATACTAAAATTGAAAAAATACAGAGAAGGTTAGCATGGTCCCTGAGCAAAGCAGATACACAAATTCCTGAAGACTTCCATACTTTTAAATTAGATCCTTTGCAGAAAAGAAGGAATTTGCGAAAATAAGACCAAATCTACAAGGGAAGTAAAGGATAAAGAAGGGCAGTATATAATGATTAAAGGCACAGTAGATAGAGAAAACACAACCTTGATCAACATCTATGCATCAAATGATTGACCTGCAAAATACATAAAACAATGGTTGGTAGAGGTGAAGAAAGAAAGAGACAGCACCACAATAGTGGCAGGAGACTTCAACACTCCCTTCTCACCAAAGAATACTGCAACTCAAAAGAAACTTAACCAAGACGCAGAAGATCTAAACTATACATTCAGCCAACTCAATCTTGTGGATGTATTCTGAGTACTGCACCCAACTAAAATTCAATTCACTTTCTTCTCAAGTGCACATGATATATTTTCCAGAATTGATCACATATTAGGGTACAAACCAAGCGTTAACAAATTAAAAAATATTGAATTAATATAAAGTATCTTCTCAGACCACAATACCGTAAGACTAGAAATTAACCACAAGAGGATATAACTTCTAAAACCACCCATGCAGAAGCTAAATAACACCATGCGAGAACATGATTGGGTTACAGAAGAAATAAAGAATGAAATGAAAAAATTCCTCAAAACAAATGATAATGAAAATACAGCATACCAAAATCTCTACAGCTAAGAAAGTCCTCAAGGAGCAGTTTGTAGCAATAGGCTCATGCATAAAAAAATGAAAAAAGAAGCAAAATTAATGATCTAACTCAACACCTTCATTAAATAGAAAAAGAACAACAAACAACAAGGCAAAGAACAAGAACCATATGGTCCTATCAATTGATGCAGAAAAAGCCTTTGATAAAATCCAACACCCTTTCATGATTAAAGCACT
>NW_006399814.1:14243740-14244875 GCF_000299155.1 Elephantulus edwardii
AAATATAATTATAGAAAAAAAAAGAAAAAGAACAACAATCTAACCCTCTAGAAGAAAGTCATAAGAACTAAAAATCAATGAGATAAAAAACAGAAAAACAACTGAAACCATCAACAAAACCAGGAGCTGATTGTTCAAAAAGGTCAATAAAATTGACAAACCATCAGCAAACTTAACAAAGGATAAAAAGGAGAAGACACAAATAATTCTATTAAGGAATAATAGATGTGGCATCACAACAGAAACAGAAGAAGCTACGGTTATAATATTAGAATATTATAAAAAGCTATACTCTGATAAATTTTGAAACCTAAAGGAAATAGACAAATCCTTGAAACTCTTGATTCATCCACCAACTCTGAATATTCATTGACAAGTTTTGGTAAATACATTCTTTCATCTGTCTTAGGTATGTGTACCCAGGAGTGAGGCAGAAAATTCAGATGGTAACTCTCTACCCAGATTGACACAGACAGTGTAGAACATTTGAACAGACCCATCACAAAGAAGAAATTGAGCAGGTCATAAAGAGACTCTCCCACAAAATCATCCTGAACTAGATGGTTTCATGGCCGAATTCCACCAAATACTCAGAGATCTATCACCAATTTTACTTAAATTCTTTAAAAAAAAAAATGGAAAAAAGGAACACTCCAAGAGATATTTTATGAAGCAAGCATAACACTAATACTAAAAAAATACTAAACACTACCTCTTCCTGTTCTCCATCATGGCACAGGATCAAGGCGAAAAAGAGAACCCCATGTGTGAGCTGCACATCCGCAAGCTCTGCCGCAACATCTTTGTAGGCGAGAGTGGAGACAGGCTGACCCAGGCCACCAAGGTGTTGGAGCAGCTCACAGGCCAGACTCCTGTGTTCTCCAAAGCTAGATACACCGTCAGATCCTTTGGCATTAGGAGAAATAAAAAATTGCTGTCCCCTGCACAGTCTGAGACACCAAGGCAGAGGAATCTTGGAGAAAGGTCTAAAGGTGCGGGAATATGTGTTGTTGTTGTTGTTGTTATGTGCCGTTGAGTCGTTTGCAACTCATAGCAACCCTATGTACAACCCACTCTGTCCTGTGCCAATCGCGCTGTCTCTGACACTCCCATCCCAATTATCCCAGTCACTGAA
>NW_006399814.1:14245805-14249874 GCF_000299155.1 Elephantulus edwardii
CAAGTGTTCTGGGATTCCCATTCTTCTCAGAGTCAGCCATAGTTTGTTATATACGGGAATACGAGTTAAGAAAAAATAACTTCTCAGATACTGGAAACTTTGGTTTTGGGATCCAGGAGCACATTGATCTTGGGATCAAATATGACCCCAGTATTGGTATCTACGGCCTGGACTTCTATGTGGTACTGGGTAGGCCAGGTTTCAGCATCCCAGACAAGAAGTGCAGGACAGGCTGCATTGGGGCCAAACACAGAATCAGCAAAGAGGAGGCCATGCGCTGGTTCCAGCAGAAGTATGATGGGATCATCCTTCCTGGCAAATAAATTCCTGTTTCTATCCAAAAGGCCAATAAAATGTTTTCACGAAGTGTAAAAAAAAAAAAATACTAAACACTAATCCTAAAAAAAATTTCATCATGACCAAGTGGGATTCATAACAGGTATACAAGGGTGGTTCAACATAGAAAAATAATCAACATAACTCACCATATTAACAAAGCAAAAAACAAGAACCATATGATACTAACAATTGATGCAGAAAAGGCATTTGACAAAATTCAACACCCTTTCCTGATTAAGAAAAGTAAAATAAGCAAAATAGGAACAGAAGAAAATTACCTCAACATAGTGAAAAGTATATATGCAAAACCAAGTGCCAAAATCATTCTCAATGAAGAAAGACTAAAAGTATTTTCCTTGCAAACAGGGCCCAAACAAGGATACCCACTGTCACCACTTCTATTCAATATGGTACTGGAAGTTCTTGCTAGGACAATATGACAAGAGAAGGAAATAAATGGCATCCAGATCAACAAAGAGATGGTTAAACTGTCACTGTATGCAGATGATATGATAGTATACACAGAAAACCCCAACGACTCAACAACCAAAAAAAAAAACAAACAAACAACAGAAAACCATAAAGTTCATCAGAGACAAAGTGGGATCAAGCTTAGACGACCTAGTCTATGGTACAAAAAGACTGACAAATAGAGCTAGAAATGCTCAATCTGGAGAGGATAAAATTGATGAATGGGACCTTCTAAAGACTATATCCCTGTATGCACCAAAACATGTTCCAATAGAGTGAAAAGAAAACCAACTGACAGGGGGGAAAAATATATGGTAATACCATTTCAGACAAGGGTCTCATATCAAAAGGTTATAGAATCCCACAGGGCCTCCTCAAGGAAAAGACTGATAAATCAATTGCAAAATGGGCAAAAGACATGGAAAGAATTTTCACAGAGGAAGATATTTGGATGGCCAACAGACACATGAAGAAATGCTCAAAATCACTGTCAATAAGAGAGATGCAAATCAAAACCAGAATGATATACCATCTCAACCCAGTAGCAGTGGCAAAGTTTAACAAGACAGCAAATAATAAATGTTTGAGAGGATGTGGTGAGATAGGAACTCTTATACATTGTTGGTAGGATGTAATATGATACAACCACTCAGGAAGGCATTGTGGCATTTCCTCAAAAAGTTGAACATAGACATTCCATATAACCCAGCTTTTCCACTGCTTGGAATATACCCTGAGAAAATGAGAACTGAAGTAGAAACGGAGACTTGCACACCAATGTTCATAGCAGCGTTATTCACTATCACAAGAACATAGAAAGAGCCCAGATGTCCAACCACAATCAAATAGATTGAGAAATTATGGTACATTCACCTGATAGAATACTATGTAGCATGCAGGAGCAATGATTATGTAAATCACTACCTTCATTAGGAAATGACTCAGTCTCATAAGGATAAATACATTGTAAGACCATTATTGTAGAATGCGTATGAGGATCCAAGGGGGGGGGCATAAAACAGAAGAGAAGATGGAGAGGGCAGGGCAGGACAGGGCAGGGGGTTAATCATAGGGTCACACAATTTGATGGGGAGAGGAAGGGGTGGGAAAAGGAAATGAGAAAGATCCAATGTGAAAGACAATGTATACAAACTTTGTACATAAACCAGTTTTTCTCATTATGTGCTGCTGAGTTGCCTATGACCCTACGTACAACAATCCTAAATCCAGCTCTATCCTGTGCCAATCTCACTGTCTCCAACACACCTACCCAAATTATCCCAGTCACTGAATCAATCTATCTCATCGAGGATCTTCCTGTCCTGCGCTGTCCCTCTCCAAGGACTGGTGCCTCTTTGCAACATGTCCAAAGTATGTCAGATGAAGCTTCAGAATCCCTGCCTCCAAGGAGCAGCCTGGTTTAACCCTCTCTAGGACAGACCTGTTCATTCTCTTAGCAGTCCATGCTATATTCAATACTCTTCTCCAACACCACAACTCAAAGGCATCAATTCTCCTTCTATCATCCCTAGTCATCAGGTTTATGACACATAGCAAGTGATTGCAAAGACCATGGCCTGTATCAGATGCACCTTAGTCTCCAGAATGATATCATTGCTCTTCAGTGCTTTAGAGAGGTCTCTAACAGCAGACTTTCCCAGCGCAACATGTCTTTTAATTTCCTGGCTGCTGGCACCAAGAGTGTTGACTGTGGAGTCAAGCAAACTAAAACTGTAAACAATCTCAATCTCTTCATCATCTATCATGATGCTGCCAATTGGCCCAGTGGTGAGAATCTTTGTTTTCTTAATATTGAGCCTCAATCCATATTGAAGGCTGCAGTCCTTGACCTTCTGCCGCAAGCACTTCAAGTCCTCCTCAGTTTCAGCAAGCAGGGTTGTGTCATCCACATAACACAGATTGAGAATGAATCTTCCTCTAATCCTGATGACATATTTCTCCTCATACAGCCCAGCCTCCCAGATAATCTGTTCTGCATATAGATTAAAAAGGTATGGAGAGAGAGATCCAAGATGGCGGCAGAGGCGGAGACAACATGGTGAGCTGCGGGAGCACCAGACCACTTGGAACAGGGCCACTATGGCCTTCTACAGACTTCTGTTTATTGATAATTGAACAGTTAAACAGTTGATGACTGGTCTTCAGTGAAGATTGAGGCTCAACAACAGGAATTCAAGAATTCCCAAGGAGGAATGGGTGAGTGCCTCAGCTCCCAACTCCCTCCCCCAGAGCCCACACTGTGCCACACCACAGCTGCAGCTCCATGAAGCTCCCACAGCTGAACCTAGGGAATCCCTCGCCCAGGATGGAGAGTGGGCACTGGGCCTACCCAGGACTGGTGCAGCGGAGCTGCTACACTGCAGCAAATGGACTTGTTCTGGGGAGAATTCTTGGAGCCAAGATGGCGGCAACAGGGGCAGTGGGCGGCCACTGGCCTCCCACAAGCGAGATGAAGCGCGCCTGCCAGCCACTCGTGGGGGAGATGATGCGCGGAAGATGGCTTGCACCTGCCGGCCACCCACATGGAAGATGACACGCACCAGGCAGCCACCTGTGTGGGGGGATGGTGCGTGCCTGCCAGCTGCCCACGCACGAGATGACGTGCGCCCGCCAAGAGATGACACACGCCTGCTGATCACCCACGCTCAAGATGATGCCTGCCTGCCTGCCAGCCACCCTTGTGAGAGATGACACTCGGGAGATGGCTTGCAACCGACGGCCACCGCACAGAAGATGACGCGGGACCGGCGGCTGCCCACGCTGGGAGATGGGGCACACCGGCAACCCACACTGGGGGATGGTGCGTGCCCGCCGGTCACCCATGCTGGGCGATGGAGCGCACCCGCTAGCTGCCCGCACAAATGATGATGCACGCGCGCCGAGAGATGACGCACACCTGCCGGTCGCCCACGCGCAAAATGACAGTGCCCGCCGAGAGATGATGTGCACCCGCCGGCCGCCCGCGTGGGAGATGATGCACAGGAGATGGCAAGCGCCCACCGGCCGCCCTCACGGGAGATGGGACGCGTGCCTGCAGGCTTGGGTTTCCTTGGAAAGCCAGAGAAGATGATCACCTATACAATTAATTGTTGAAAGTCACCATGAGTTGTCAACTTGATGACACTTAACAGTAGCAGCATGTCCAAGAGGACCGATATCCTAAATGCACCACATATTTTGATCTGTTGAATGCTTCTGCCAAAAGCTGTTTAGACCTGGGGGGAGCCTGTTCACAATT
>NW_006399814.1:14250588-14278479 GCF_000299155.1 Elephantulus edwardii
AGCAAATGACAGGAAAATATCTTCTAACAGAACAAGAAGGCAAGCAGCCTTAACCCAAGATCACCAGTAAGGTGATAAAGTGTCCTCCCTTTCCCCGTTCACATCAATGCCCCTGTTCAGCATGAAGAAGCCAGAGAGTCGGCATCCAGTTCCCAAATCAATAGGACAGTTGGTTTAATTACCATTGGAAAATGCTTATCATTCCCCTGTAGCATCTGGTCCCCACTGGATCCTTTTCATTTCCTTCACCTGCTCCCCCCACCAACCAATTTCTGCAGCTCTGCAACTGCATCCCTGCCCATCCTCACCCCTCTGCCCTCAATCCTCAAGTCCTTGTACCCCCAATATGTTTTTTCCCAATAAAAAAAAATATTGGAGGGAAAAAAAAAGATCACAGCCCGGGGGCGGGGGAGGGGGGGAGGTATGGAGATAGGACATATCCCTAGCATAGACCCTTCCCAATTTTGATCCATACAGTGTTTCATTGCTGTGTTCTGATGACTGGCATCCTGGTCCAAGTATAAGTTTCACAAAAACACAATCAAGTGTTCTGGGATTCCCATTCTTCTAAGGGTTAGCCACAGTTTGTTGTGATCCACACAGTCAAACACCTTTGCATAATCAATGAAACACAGACATACACTCCTCTGGTACAAAATAAAAATTTTACTAAAAAAACAACACCTAGAGCTAGTGGACAAATTAAGTAGGGTGGCAGGATAAAAGATCAATATTGAAAAATCACTGGAGTTCCCTACAGAAACAAAAAGAAGTCAGAGAAGGAAAGAAATCAATACTATTTACAATAGCCAACCACAAATTGAGATACTTGGGAATGAACCTAACTAGAGACACACACACACACAAAAACCTGTACAAAGAAAACTACAGAACACTTCTGCAAGAAACAAGAAAAGACCTAAATAAATGGGAAAATGTGCCCTGTTAATGGATAGGAAGACTCAATATAGTGAAAATGACAATCCTACCAAAAACAATCTACTTGTTCAACAAAATCCCAATACAGATACCAAATTTATTTTTTAAGAAGATCAAAAGGGAAATTTTCAAATTTATTTGGAGAGGAAAGAGACCCCAAATAAGCAAAGTACTTTTGAAAAGTGAAAATTAAGAGTGAGGCATAGCACTCCCTGACCTCAAACCTACTACACAGCAGTAGTAACCATAACAGCATGGTACTGGTACAATGACAGGCACACAGACCAATGGAATAGAATTGAGAACCCAGAAGTCGACCTGGCTATCTATGGTCAACTGATATTCAGCAAGGAAATAAAAACCTATCACATGGGGAAATGAGAATCTCTTCACTAAATGGTGCTGGTAAAACTGGACTGCCACCTACAGAAAGTTGAAACAGGATCCACACCTCACACCAAACACAAAAATCAACTCAAGATGGATCACAAAACCATAAAGTTCATAAGAGACAAACTAGTACAAAGCTTAGGAGGCCTCCTATACAGTATAAAGGGTCTGATAAATACAAGAAGGAATGCACAGTCTGGAGAGGGTAAAATTGATGAATGAGACCTTCTAAAGATTAAGTCTCTGTGTGCATCAAAAACTTTTTTCCAACAGAGTGAAATGAAAACCTATTGACTGGAAAAAACATTTGGCAATACTATTTCAGACAAGGGTCTCATAATGAAAGTTTGCAGAATATTATTGGGCCTCCACAAGAAAAAGACTGATAACCCAATTCTGAAATCGCAAAAGAAGATATTAAAATGGCCACTAGAAACATGAAGAAATGCTGGCCACTAGAAACATGAAGAAATGCTCAAAATCACTGACAATAAGAGAGATGAAAATAAAAACCACAATGAGATACCATCTCACTCCAGTGGCAACGTTTACCAGGGCAGCAAGCAATAAATGTTGAAGAGAATGTGGAGATGTAGGAACCATCATACACTGCTGGTGAGATCATAAAATGGTACAACCACTCTGGAAGGCAGTTTGGCATTTTCTCAAATAGCTGAACATAGAAACATAGATCCAGCTTATCCACTACTAGGAATATACCAAAAAAACCCTTGGAATTAAGAGCAGCATTATTCACAATCTCAAGAACATGGAAACAGCCCAAATGTCCAACCACAACTGAATGAATTGAGAAATTGTGCTAATTCATGCAATGGAATACTATGCAGCACTTAGGAGCAATGATTTTGAAAACTACTACGTGACTTGAGATAGACTGGAGAGCATTATGCTAAGTGAACTAACTCAGACTCTTAAGGGCAAATGCTGCAATTATTGTAAAAATAGAAGGATAACTAATAAAAACTGTACGGAGATCCAAGGTGCAAAGGAGTGAGAATAGAGGGGTGAAGATGGGTCAGGGTGAAATCACAAGGTTGCACAATTTTGTGCATGGAGGGTGGGGGAAAAGGAAATGGGAAAGATGCAGCAAGGACCTGAAAAGATAGGGTAATAATAGTAGGCTTAGTCCAATGGTGATTAATTTTATAAAATATCATGAATGGGAATGATTGTATGTAACACAATGTGAATGAAGAATAGTATGAAAACACAGTGTATACAAATTCTGTAAGCAGACTAATATATTTTTTAAAAAAACAAATAAGGGATTTCTGTGTATCTACACAATCAAATATTCTACAACATAAATAAATAAGTAATACTATGTGATATTGCATGGATGAACCTTGAAAACATTGTGCTCAGGAAAAGAAGTAAAACACAGAAGGTCACATACAATATCATTTTACTTATATGAAATATTCAGCATAGAAAAATCTACAGAGACTGGAAGTAAACTGCTGGTCCTGGGAATGAGGGAATTGGGTGGGGGTTGACAACTAAAAGGTGTGAAGACCCTTTTGGTGGTAGCAAAGCTATTCTAAAATTCATTGTGCTAATGCGTTATGCAGATGTCATAACCCTACATTCTGAAACTGAGGAGGACCTGAGTGCTTGCTGCAGAAGGTCAAGGACTACAGCCTTCGATATGGATTGAAGATCAACATCAAGAAAACAAAGATTCTCACCACCGGGCCGATTGGCAACATTATGATAGATGAAGAGATTGAGATTGTTAACAGCTTTAGTTTGCTTGGCTCCACAATCAACACTCTTGGTACTGTTGTTAAGTGCCGTCAAGTCTCAGGCGACTCATAGCGACCCTATGAAGGAGAGTCCTCAACGCTTGTGTGTCTCTCATCCTCTCTCCAGGTTCATAGGGTCTCAGAAGCAAGCTATTAAGAAAGTGGATGCCACTCCTCCTTCCAAGCTTGTTTTAATCAGGGAGCTCCACCCCACTCTCTGTCCACATTGGGTTACAGACCATTAATGCATTTAACACATCAGTGTCACAGTGTTCAGCCTCACAGCAACCACAAGTTACCGCTGTATGGCAACTTGCACACCAGGGCTATATGACATAGAGGAATGGCTGAACAAAAACAATGAAAGATGGGTTCGAGGGCCGCAGATTAAAAGTCCCCCACCTTTGGCTTGGTAGGATCACTTTCTGTCCACTGGGCCAGCTGATCTGTCTGTCTGTGTTGATGTTATTGTTGTTAAATGCCATCAAGTCACAGGCGACTCATAGCGACCCTATGAAGGAGGGTCCTCAATGCTTGGGTGTCTTTCATTCTCTCTCCAAGTTCATAGGGTTTCAGGAGGCAAGCTATTACAGAAGTGGATACCACTCCTCCTTCTAAGCTTGATTTAATCTTGGTACCAGCATCCAGGAAATCAAAAGATCAATTGCATTGGGAAAGTCTGCTATCAGGGACTTCTCCAGAGTACTGAAGAAAATTATGTATCTGGAGACTAAGGTGCACCTGATCCAGGCCATAGTCCTCACAATTGCTTACTATGCATCAGAGAGCTGAGCAATAACTAGAGATGAGAGATAATTGATGCCTTTGAGCTGTGGTTCTCGAGATGAGTGTTGAATATACCATGGACTGCCAGGAGAACAAACAGATTCTATGTGGAGAGGGTGAAATCAGGGTGCTCCATGGACGAAAGGATTCTAAGGCTTTGTCTGACATACTTTGAGCATGTTTCAAGAAGGGACCAGTCCTTGGAGAAGGACCCCATACTTGGAAGGGTGAAAGGACAGAAAAAGAGAGGAAGACCATTAATCAGATGGACTGATTCAGTGACTGGGGTAATGGGAGTACGTGTGTCAGAGACAGTAAAGTTGGCACAGGATAGAGATGGTTTCAGGGCTATTGTACATAGGGTTGCTTTGAGTCACAAGTGACTTGACATCACATAACAACAATTCCATAATGCTATGAATATACTAAAAACGAAGCTCTTGTCCAAACAGAAGAAGAAAATACTTCATGTTTCAAAATTAAGAAAGGAGTGCATTGGGGATGTATCTTTTCTCCATACCTTTACAATCTATATACTGGACAGATCATTTGGGAAGCTGGACTTTATGAAGAAGAATGTGGCATCAGGATTGTAGGAAGAACAATCAACAACCTGTGTTATGCAAATGATAAAACATCTCTGGCCAAAACTGAGGAGGAGTTGAGGGATTTGCTGCAGAAGTCAAGGACTACAGTCTCCAATATGTACTACAGTTTAGCATCAAGAAAGTAAAGATTCTCATCACAAGGTCAACAGGCAGCATCATGAGACATAGAGGCAAGATTGAGGTTGTTAATAATTTCATCTTGCTCAGATCCACAATCAACATTCCTGGCATCAGTAGTCAGGAAATCAAAAGAAGAGATGCTTTGAGAAATTCTGCTGTCAGGGATCTTTCCAGAGTCCTAAAGAGCAGTTATGTCAGTCTAGAGACTAAGGTGTGCCTGGTCCAGGCCTCGGTTTTCTCAATTGCTTGTTATGCATCAGAAAGCTTAACAATGACTAAGGATGACAGAAGAAAAACAATCAATGCCTTTGAGTTGTGGTGCTAGAGAAGAGTATTGAACATTCCATTCCGTGGACTGCCAAGAGAATAAACAGGTCTGTCCTGGAGAGGGTGAAACCAGACTTTTCCTTGGTGGCAAACATTTTTTCTTTTTTTCAGTGAGAGAGAGATGAAGTTCTGTTTTATTTTATCCTTTCTGAAACTCCCATTTACACTATGGCTTCACCTATCAAAGAAGAGGAAGAAAAAATGCTGCCTTATACCACAGTACTCAAGTATCCATGTCCTTGTTCGTTAGATATGGCAGGAATATTGGTTTCTCCAGGTTTGGTCTCTAAGAGATTACATTTTCAAAACCAGTGTACTGAGGAACCACTGGCAAACTGCAGGAAATGTCTTCTGGATAAATCAGTGTGCCATTTCATAAGGTGCTTCTAGAATTAAAATCTGTAAAACTGTCAAAAGTGTCCTCGTTTTTGCAACACAAAGGGTAAAAGAATCCCAGTGGGCATTTCTCTAGCATCTTTCCCAGCTGAGCCTCATTATTGCCACGCTTTCATCTCTGAGGTACTGCCTCTCACCCCAGGAGAAGTTTCCTGGACAATCTTCAGATTGTTGTTGTTGTTGTTGTTGTTGTTATGTACCATCAAGTAGCCTGAGACTCATAGCGACCCTAGGTGCAACAGCCCTAAACCCTGCCCTATCCTGTGCCAGTCTTATTGTCTCTGACACTCCCATTACCCCAGCCACTGAATCAATCCATCTCATCGAGGGTCTTCCTCTCCTGAGCTATCCCTCCACCCTCCCAAGCATGACATCCCTCTCCAAGGATGGCTGTGCCTTGCAATATGTCCAAAGTATGTCAGACAAAGCTTCAGAATCCTTGTCTCCAAGAAGCAACCTCGTCTCACCCTCTCTAGGATGAACCTGTTTATTCTCCTAGCAGTCCATTGTATATTCAATATTCTTCTCCAGCACCACAGCTCAAAAGCATCAATTTTCCCTCTGTCATCCCTAGTCATTGTCCAGCTTTCTGATAGCAAGTAATTGCAAAAACTATTGCCTGGATCAGGCGCACCTTAGTCTCCAGACTGACATCATTGCTCTTCAGTACTTTGGAGAGGTTCCTGACAGCAGACTTCCCCAGTGCAATTCATTTTTTTTTATTTCCTGGCTGCTAGTACCAAGAGTGTTGATTGTGGATCCAAGCAAACTAAATTTGTTAACAGTCTCAATCTCTTCACCATCTATCATGATGCTGCCAATTGATTGGCCCAGTGGTGAGAAGCTTTGTTTTCTTGATATTGAGCTTCAGTTCATATTGATCTTCAGGTAGTGGACTATAATTTGGATCTTCATCTGGTGAATCAAAAATAACCTTCAAAACAGATAAGATTTTGAAGTTCCATCTGACATACTTAGGGCATATTGCCAGGATGGTCCTGTCCTTGGGGAAGGGCATCATGCTTAGAAGGGTAGAAGGTCAGTGCAGGAGAGGAAGACCCTGGATGAGATAAATTGACACAGTGACTGGAAATGGGGCAAGTGTGTCAGAAACAATGAGCCCGTGATAGGGCAAGGTTCAAAGTCACTGTCCATAGGGTTTCTATGAGTCCTAGTTGGCCATGGTGGCCAGTGTTTGGTGGAGTCCCCTGATTAAAACAAGCTTAGAAGCAGGAGCGGCATCCACTTCTGAAATAGCTTGCCTCCAGAAACCCTATGAACTTGGAAAAACAATGAAAGTTATACAAGTGTTCAGGTCTTTCGTTCATAAGATCACTATGAGTCATCAACAGTTGATACAATGGCACATGAAAACAATTAATTGTATGATTTAAATGTATTAATTGTAGGACATGAATTATGTCTCGATAAAATTATTTTAAAAGAGGTGGTGAGGAGGAACCAGTGTCCAAAATCCCTTGAATATGCAAATCTGCAGAGGGCCAATGTGCTCTGAAGGAAGATTGGTGAGTAACCATATTGCTCCCAGAACCATAATTCTCTATTAGATAGTGTTAATGTGCCTGAGTCTGGAAAATTAACACCAATGAAAAAATTAATCTTTATTGCACTACCAACTCAAAGGTAAGTGGTTTGAATCCACCAGCTGTTCCATGGGGGAAAGACGGGTAATCTCCTCCTGGATAATTTATAGTCTTTGCAAACTCTCTGGGGAGGCAGCCATGAGTCTATTCCAATTCAAAGGCAATGAGCAACAACATGCAATAAACACAAGCTTCAAATCTGTCAATATTATCTCCAAGCCTAGGTAGGTATTCTCTTTATGTACCAATTTGTCCAGAGAAAATTAGTTTATGTTTTGCTTCTTCAAGGCCTCTGGCTAGCAACCCCATGCAGAGAGCTCATCTCTTCTAACTAGAGTCTCTTGTCAAAATGAAACCCCGTTAGCAGACAGGAGATGCTTAGCCATAGCCAGCAGAATTGCACAGTATCCTGGTAGCTCAGGAAGAGCGGCTGGGAAGTGACAATCGCGGGGCCCCGCCAGATGGGCCCGCAGCAGGGAGGCCTCCAGCATCCCGGCAGCACTAGAAAAGAGAGCATGACATACTGAGATTCCAGGATAGCCCCCAAAAAGGCACCGCCCTGTACCGAACTGATGAAACTTTCTGAAAATGCAGACCACCCGAGTCATTGCTCCCTGAGGCACTGCCTGGTAACCGTGCTAACGCTGCCTCCAGACAGAAGAAGGTATGTGTGGTTTATTCTCACATTCATAAAAGAAGCTGCAAAGAAATAGGCCAAAAGTTAATCACAAAGTTCTGGTATTATAAATGATTCTGATTGCTTCTACATATTTATTTGTATTTTCTAAAATATCTACGATTGTTGTTGTTGTTGTTATGTGCTGTCGAGTCATTTGCGACTCATAGCGACCCTATGCACAATAGCCCTAAACCCTGCTCTATCCCCCACCAACCGCACCGCCTCTGACACACCCATCCAAAATACCCCAGTCACCGAATCAATCCATCTCATAGAGGGTCTTCCCCTCCTGCGCTGTCCCTCCACCCTCCCAAGCATGATGTCCCTCTCCAAGGACCCGTCCCTCCTGGCAACATGTCCAAAGTATGTCAGACGAAGCCCCAGAATCCTTGCCTCCAAGGAGTAGCCTGGTTTAATCCTCTCCAGGATGAATCTGTTTGTCTTCTCCAGCACCACAGCTCAAAAGCATCCACTCTCCTTCTGTCCTCCCTAGTCATTGTCCAACTCTCTGATGCATAACAAGCGATTGCAAATACCATGGCCTGTATCTACCATAGACTGTGAATTACTTTTGAATGGAGAGTGTGGAAGGGAAGCAGGGGATTCCTCAGCCCATCTCCCAGGAACGAGTAATGGATAGGGGGCATTTTGAGGGGAAAATGTTCTCTCCCATATGTCAGCAGTGATCCCAGATCCTGTAGAAGCAGTCTCATCATTCTTCACCACTCCAAGAAGAGAAAACAGATGAGGGCTTACAGAATGTTAGAATCCTTTAAGCAGTTATTCTATGGCCATCAACAAATACTTGTTGTTGTTATTATGTGCCACCGAGTCGCTTGTGACTCATAGCGACCCTATGTACAACAGCCCTAACCTCTGCTCTATCCTGCGCCAATTGCACTGTCTCTGACACTCCCATCCCAATTACCCAAGTCACTGAATCAATCCACCTCATAGAGGGTCTTCTTCTCCTGTGCTGTCCCTCCATCCTCCCAAGCATGATGTCCCTCTCCAAGGACCTGTCCCTCCTTACAACATGTCCAAAGTATGTTAGATGGAGCCTCAGAATCCTTGCCTCCAAGGAGCAACCCAGTTTAACCCTCTCCAAGATGAATCTGTTTGTTTTCCTAGCAGTCCATGGTACATTCAATACCCTTCTCCAGCACCACAGATCAAAGGCATCAATTCTCCTTCTATCCTCCTTAGTCATTGTCCAACACTCTGATGCATAACAAGTGATAGCAAAGACCATGGACTGTATCAGATGCACCTTAGTCTTCAGAGAGACACCATTGCTCTTCAGTACTTTGGAGAGGTCCCTAACAGCAGACTTTCCCATCGGAATACGTCTTTTAATTTCCTGGCTACTGGTGCCAAGAGTGTTGACTGTGGAGCCAAGCAAACTAAAGCTGTGAACAGTCTCAATTTCTTCACCATCCATCCTGATGCTGCCAATTGGTCCAGTGGTGAGAATCTTTGTCTTCTTGACATTGAGCCTTAATCTATATTGAAGGCTGCAGTCCTTGACCCTCTGCAGCAAGCGCTTCAGATCCTCTTCAGTTTCAGCAAGCAGGGTTGTGTCATCTGCATAACGCAGATTGTTGATGAATCTTCCACCAATCTTGACCCCACATTTCTCCTCATAGAGCCCAGCCTCCCAGATAATCTGTTCTGCATACAGGTTGAAAAGATATGGAGACAGGACACATCCCTGGCATACACCCTTCCCAATTTTGAACCATGCCAGTGTTTCCCTGCTCTGTTCTGACAACTGCCTCTTGGTTCCAGTATAGGTTTCACACTAGCACGATCAAGTGTTCTGGTATTCCCATTCTTCTCAGAGTAGGCCACAGTTTGTTGTGATCCACACAGTCGAACACCTTTGCATAGTCAATGAAACACAGATATACATTCCTCTGATATTCTGGCTTTCCACTAAGATCCATCTCATATTAGCTACAACAAATACTTAAAGAGGTCATAAAGCCATATCTCAGAAACAATGGTCAGACTTACACTTCTTCTGAGAATCTGGCAGATGAAATTATCCAGAGAACTCTACTATTAAAAATACAGAGTAAAATTACAGAAGGTAGAGGCAGTGACAATACCCTGCATGATATTGTAATGGTACAATATGACACCATGCATTCGTCAAGACCCATGGACTTGTACAGCACAAAGAGTGGGTCACTGGTAAATATTAACTTCAGATATTTGTATCAATATTGGTTCATCAATTGTAGCAAATGCACCACACAAGCAGGAGACATTAACAAGAGAGCTATGTGCAGAGGGGAAAGGGACCATACAGCAATTATATAGGGAAAGGACAGCATCTGACTGTGCTTTCTGTGCCATATTTTTAGAAATCTAAAATTGCTACAAAAAATGATTTTTATTTTAAGAAAACTTCTCAGATGTCAAAGATGTGGAAAGAGAATGTGGAAGTACATGTGCTCACTAAGGCTGGAAGCAGAGCAGTGAAGCTGTTCTCCTGTGCTTAGCCTCACAGGGAAATGGGAGCAGGAGTTGAATCCCAGAACCTACTCAAGGTGCCACATCAACCAGGAGATCCTCTCCTGCTTAAAGCTGGGCCTTAGAAGACTGCGCCTTCAAGGTCAAGGTGAACCAGGAGTGCACTTGTTCACCCCAAAGGAACTTTAAGGAAAATTGGCATAGTGCTAGAAAGAGAAGGAGACAAAGGGCCTTGAAACTTGTGATCACATTTGCAGATCAAATTTAAGTCACCCATTGTTGTTGTTGTTAAGTGCCGTCAAGTCGCAGGTGACTCATAGAGACCCTATGAAGGAGAGACCTCAACGCTTGGGTGCCTTTCATCCTCTCTCCAGGTTCATAGGGTTTCTGGAGGCAAGCTATTACTGAAGTGGATGCCACTCCTGCTTTCATGCTTGTTCCTAATCAGAGAGCTCCACCCCACACTGTCCCCATTGGGTAACCAACCATTAATGCATTTGACACATCCGTGTCACAGTGTTCAGCCTCACAGCAACCACAAGTGACCATAGGATGGCAACTTGTACACTAGGGCTATACGAACTAGAGGAATGTCTGAACAAAAACAATGAAAGACTGGCCTGAGGGCCGCGGAATAGGTTCAAAAAACCTTATGCTTAGAATTTTGAAAGGTCCAATACATAGATAATATAGTCACAGAAGAGCTCTGGTGGCCTAATCCTTAGGCCCTGACCTATTAATCCAAAAGCCATGCTTCTTTGTCAGTTCAAAACAACCAGTGGCTCCATGAAAGGAAGACTGGCAATCTCCTCCCAGAGCTTCAAAAACCCAATGGTTGGGAGCTCTGGTGGCCTAGTGGCAAGAAGCTGCACTGCAATCCCAAAGGCGGGTGGTTCAAATCCAACAGATGCTCCACTGGAGAAAGAGGGGCAATCTCCTCCTGTGCCAGTTGGATCCAACTCTCCAATGTATAACAAGAGGGGGGGGGAAGCTAAAATCCCAGTGGAGGGTCAGCTCTGAGTCAGTTCGGACTCTATAGCAATGAGAAAGAAAATAATAAGGAAATTATTTCAAGGAATTTTAGAACATTGTTGTTATTGCTGTGTGCTGCTGAGTTGGAACTGACCCATAGCTGACATTCCAACAGGTTTTCAGACGCAGTTAATTGAATGGGAGGAGAGTGCCCATCCTCCTGCAGAGCATCTGATGGATTTGAAGCATGTATCTTTGGGATTGCATTGCAGCTTCTTACCTCTAGGCCACCAGCACTCTCTACAACATTGGACTATTTACCTTTAGTGGGTCATATTCTAAGAGCAAAAACAACTGGGAACAATATATATTACACTTCACTCTGCAGTTTTAATGCCGGTAATATATTACTAGTATTCGTATTGGAGGTTGGGGGGTTTAACTGGAATGGATGGATAGCTTTGAATTGTGATTTTGGTGACGAGCATAGAATATGCCATGGACTGGCAAAAGAACAAACAAATCTGTCTTGAAAGAAATGTCAGAATGTTCCTTAGGGGTAAAGATGGTAAGAGTGTCTCACATACTCTGGCCTTGTCAGTGGGGACCAGTCCTTGAAGGAACACTTCATATTTGGAAAGGTCAGTGGAGGAGGAGTAGCCTCATGGAGACAGTTTGACACAATGACTACAATCAGCTTAAGCATGGTGAAGATTATGAGGGTGGAGGGGGATCAGGCAAGGTTTTGATCCGTTACATACGAGAACAGTCTGAGTCAATGCAACAGCATCTAACAACAAAACGTATTTTGCAGGACAAATCAACAAGTAATTATATCCCCCAAGGTAGGTCAGATGTTGGTGCAATAAAAGCTTCAAATTTTTTGTTGTTATTGTTAGATGCCATCAACTCAGTTTCAAGTCCGGTGCCTCACAGAACAAAGCACTACCTGGTCCCGCGCCATCTGCACAGTCACTGTGTGCTTGAAGCCATTGTTGCAGGCGCTCTAGCAACCCAGCTCCGCAGGGGCTTCCTCTTTGTATTTTAATAACCATGATGTCTTCTTTCTCTAAAAACTAGCCTCTCATGCCCAAAGCATGTAAGGCAAAAACCTCACCATCATCACTTCGATGGAACATTCTGACTGCACTTCATCCAATACAGACTGGTTTGTTCTTTTAGCGGCTGTATTGAATTGAAATAGTTTATATTCGTTGCCAATGCCATAATCCAAAGACATCATTTCTTCTTTAATCTTCATTTTCCAACTTCCAAAAGCATATGAGGGAACTGACAACATCCTGGCTTGATTCAGGCACAGGTTAGCCTTTAAACTGGCATCAGAGCCCTTTGCAGCAAATTTTCACAAAGCGCTGTGCCATGTGGTTTCTTGAGTGATACGTCCATGAACATTGAGTGTAAAACTAATCAAGTCAAAATCTTTAATATCACTATTTTTTTCCATTTATGGTGTTTTCATCTATGATATTTTATGTATTGGTCTAGCTGTGAGGATACCTGAAATATCAAATATTTCTTTCTGTTTCCTGCCATATATAAGTGGTTATCAAGATGTTTTGCTCATCACAGTTACTCATGGACCCCATCTCAATAAATTTCCATGATGGCTGCAGCTGGATATAAAAAGAACTAAAAAGCCAGAAGTAGAAATTACATAATATAATCTAGAAGTGCAGGAGGAAAATGTATTTCCTCTCAAACATCATAGAGAAAAAACTGTAATTGTCAATTATTTCATTTTACTTGGTAAATTGATACCCATGAAAGCAGCAGTCAAGAAATCAAAAAATGTGTTGCATCGAGGAAATCTGCTGTCAAGGACCTCTTGAAAGTGCTCAAGAGCAAGGATTTCAGTTTAAAGACTAAGGTGCACTTGCCTCAAGACATAGTAGTTTCAATTGCTTCCTATGCCTCTGAAAGCTGGGCCATGGATAAAGAAGACTGAAAAAAAAATCAATGTCTTTGAATTGTGGTGTTAGAGAAGAGTGTCCCATGAATATCCCATGGACTGACAAGAGAAAACCAAACAAGTCTTTGTCAGAAGAAGTACAGATAGGGTGTTCATTGTAGACAAGGGTGCTGAAACTTCATCTAGTAATTCGGGCATTTGTCTGGAGGCACCAGTCCTTAGAAAAAGATATAATACCGGGAAAAGTAAAAAAGTCAATGAAAGAGAATAATGTCCTCAATAAGACTGATTGACACAGTGACCACAATAAAGGGCTTGAGCATGCTAGAGGTGGACAGTGGCCCAGGATAGGGCAAGGTGCCAATCTGCTGTTCACAGGGTCGTTATGCATGGTACTCAACTCACAGGCATCTAACAACAAAACCAACCAATCAAAGCCATGTCTAGTTAGAAAAATCAATCCTTCTTGTGCTCACATGGAGAGGATGTGTCATCATTAAATAACTGATGTTTTATTACATTAAATGATAGTGTGTTATCATTAAATAACCACCAGTTTAAATCATTACATAACTACTCTATTACATTATTGCACAACTGCCAAGCCAGAGAACTATAGAGAATCATGGCCAAGCAGACACACAGTGCCAGGAGGAAAATCCAAACAACTTGGAGACCTTGCTGAGTGGCAAAGTTTAGCAGGGCAGCAAGTAATAAATGTCAGAGAAGATGTGGCAAGATAGGAACGCTTATATATTGGTGGGACTGTAAAATGGTATAACCACTCTGGAAGGATGTTTAGTGTTTTCCAAAAAAGCTGAACACAGAAATTCCATATGACCCAGCTATTCCACTGTTTGGACTATAACCTGAGAAAATGAGAACTGAGGCTTAGAGATTTGTACACCAATGTTCATAGCAGCATTGCTCACCATAGCAAGAACACGGAAACAGCCCAAATGTCCTACCACATTTAAATGGATTGAGAAAGTATGGTACATTCACACAATGGAATGCCATGCAGCACACAGGAGCAATGATTTTGTAAATTACTACTTAACATGGGAGGGACTGGAGAGTATTATGCTGAGTGAACTCAGTCTTATAAAGACAAACACTGTAGAATGAGTAGGAGGATCCAAGTGGGGGCTTAATCATGGGGTCACACAATTTGATAGTTAAAGGGAGGGGTGGGTAAAGGAAATAGGGAAGATATGGTGTGGAAAACAATGTATATGAACTTTGTAGGTAAACCAGTATAAAATTTTAAGAAAGAGAAGACATGAGTGAGGTAAGTTGGAATTTACAATTGAGTTACTGGAGAGAAAAGGTTGCTGCAGAGAGAGAAGATTCTGAGACAAGCAGAGGTCACTTCACGTCTTCAGCTGAGGGCTGATCTGCATGTGCTTTTACACATAGGGCTCCGAATAGTTTGTGTTCCTACCAGACAAAGTGAAAAGACTTCCTAACAAGATGGCACATTAGACAGCATCAGAAAACAGTCATCACATCTGTAGTAATGACTACAAACTTACAGAGTAACAAAAACAAACACTGACATAAAAATTGAACTAACTCATAGTGACCCTCCATTGGGTCTCGTAGGCTGTAGATCACAAAGGGAGGAGACTGACTTTCGCTCCTATGAAATCACTGATAAATTTGAACCACTATGGACTATGCTGCCAGAACTCCCTGGGACTTACTGAAGGTGTGTCTGAACCTAATCTTACAAAGTTGAAGACAAAGCATGCAAAGAGCCAAACTATACCAAACACCTTAATTGCATTCTACAACAAATTCTAAAAACATTTCAAAGAATTGGAAACAAAACTGTAAAATGCAAACAAAGAAGAAAAATATGACACTAAGTCTATATCCATGTGAAGATATAGAAAAAATATGGCACAACGGCAATAAAAACAACTCACAAACGACACATACAATAGAATTAACAAACTAGGTTATTACCGCTATCATAATATTCTCCATATGTTCAAGAAGGTAAAATATGATAATGAGAGAAATAAAATTTTTGAAGATTTATTTATTTTTAAAGTTTCAAAATTTCTTGAGATGAAAACCATATCTGAGATAAAAACACACTGGATAGTATTCAAAGCAAATTACAAACTGGAAAAAAAAACACATAAATGACCTTGAAAACATTGCAACAAAATCTATGCAGAAAAAAAAACAGAGCAGACGAGAGAGCTCAAAATGGCAGCTTTGTCAGACACATCGTGCTGTCCTGCTACAGAAAAGGCCTGAAAAATCAACAGAAACAATACAAGTGACAACCTTGAAACCCTGAATATCAAATGAATATATAAACAACATGCCTCTGGAAACTCTATGAACTTTGTAAATATCAATAGTTATAGAAAGGCTTCAGGTCTTTTGTTCATAGGGTTGCTATGAGTTGTGCTTGACTCAATGGCAATCAACAACAACAATGTCAGGAATTAGAGCAAATGCCAGTTGAAGGAAGAAATTGATGAGAAATGGAAAACATGGAGAGACATAGAGGTGTTGCACCAGTCAACCAAGCCCAGTCACCATGGCCAGCTTGAGACAAAGTCAGTACAGATGCTAGTTGAGGAGCACAGGAAGGCAACTTCATGACATCACCAAAAGAGATAGTGAAACTCTGGAGACATACTCAGAATAAAGCAGGGCATGAACTGGACCTAAAAAGGGAAAGGACGTGATGGAAGGTGAGCCACCTCGAAGCAGGGAGGCAGCAGGAGCCAGCACAAGCTATCTCACCAGTGGGGGAACCTGGCCATAGGATGGGTTGCAGCACAGTGGGGAGGTGAAAAGAGATGCATAGAATGTGAGCAGGAGGTCCCCATCTGAGTCAGCCTGGACCTGCTGAGCGGCAGAGGTGCATTCCACACTCTTAGCTGCCCACCCAGCACCCCTGCCATCTACCTCTACTCACCAGGTGGTAGCTGCCTGCCTAAATCCTACCTACCTATGACTACTGTGATTAACACTACCAGCCACCTGTACCCTGACCTGAGAGTTCCTGTGCTTGTGGGCCCAAACCTGCACCAACACCTCAAGCAGCATTCCCATGCTTCCAAAGGCCACCCTGAGCCTGGCTCCTCCCACTCAAATGTAAGCAGCAGCAGATCATTCTTGTGCTCTCCATCACCACCTCCTATCACTCGCCCACTAGTTCTCAGTGGAGAGTATGTACAGAGGTAGTGGTGGATATTTCCACATAAATATTTGTATGTGCTGCAAATATATCCGTGCATATAGTAGAACATGAAGAGGACAAAGTCAGGAAAATGTCTTAGCCATAACTCAGCATGTCATAGGTCTGAGGGCTAGGGACCATAGTCTCAGGAGACATCTACGTCAATTAGCTTAACATAGTTCATAAAAACAGTGTTCTGTGTTTCACAGTGGTAAGTAGCGACTAAGATCTTAAAAGACTATGAGGATGGGCAATCTCCTCCCATGAGATTAACCACCTCTGAAAACCTGCTAGAGGGTGAGCTATGGGTCAGTTCTCACTCTACAGTACACAACCACCACCACCTAGTGTATAATAGCTCTATTGTTCTCTTCAAGAGCAAAGAAGACTGAAGAAATCCAAAAACTCAATGACAAAATTAGTCCAAAGGCTAAAGGACTTCTTGATTCTCAGCCTCTAAAGCCCTGAGCCCAGAAGAACTAGATGGTGCCCGGCTATCACTATCAACTACTCCACCCAGGTTCACAACAGAAGGGCCCAGACAGAATGAGAGACGTGGACTGATGTATCTTTTCTCCCACAGAATGATGAGTGGACTCAAACCATCAACCTTTTGGTTATCAGTCGAGTGTTTTGGTCACTGTGCTACCAGAATTCTTTACTGAGTAAAAATGCTTTGGGGAAATCAAAGGCAAAATATTGTCAAACATACAAAAATTGACACTCTACTATTTGTTATTAGTGAGCATCATGCAGTCATTTCCACCTCCTGTTCTTATTGTTGTGTGTCATAGCTCACCCTCAACAGGTTTTCAGAATCTGTAAATCACGCGGGAGCAGATTGTTTGCTGCAGAGTAGCTAGTGGATTTGAACTACCTGCCTTTAGGCTGACAGCACAACTCCTTGCCACTATGCCACCAGAGCTCCCTTTCAACAACACCTAGTGACCTCATGATGGGAAAGGTAGAGTATTAGTAAAAGAGAGGAAGACCCTCAACAGGACCGAGTGAGCCTGTGACAACCTCAAGTGGCGTGAGCCTGGCAGAGATGTGGAGGATGGTGCAGGGCAGGGCAGGGTGCAGATCTGATGTAGTAAAGTCACCATGAGCTGTAGTCGACTTGACAGCACCTACCAACACCCTTTGCAGGAGGGAGTCCCAGTGGTGTAGTCCAAAGCCTGTCCCTCTCTTATGGTTTGAATCCACCAGCTGCTCCTCAGGGGAAAGATGGGCAATGTTCTCCCGTGACTTACAGCCTCAGAAACCCAGTGGAGGGTCAGCTCTGAGTAAATTCCACCTCAGCAACAATGAGTTGAGCCAAGTTGAATCTTTACAGAGGTGGACCATCAGGTCTTTCTCCTCCAGAGGGTCTCGCTAGGTTCAAATGAGCCTTTAGGTTAGCAGACAGTACTCAGTCATTTGCACAATCAAGGCTTACACTGTGCAACATGTTAAAGAAGTCCTTCAAAGAGAAGGAAAATGTTAGCAGGTAGAAAACTAGGTTCCACCAAAGAGTTGAAAGTACTGGAAGCAATAAATATAAAGGACATTTTTCTTTTTTTTTTTTGTACAGTTTTTAAAAGTGATGAAAGTCCAACTTAAAATTGGTGCAGGAGTGGCATCCACTTCTAAACATGCCTCTGGAAACTCTATGAACTTTGATAAATGTTGATAGTTGTAGAGGGGCTTCAGACCTTTGGTTCATAGGGTGGCTACGAGTCGTGCTCCACTCGGTGGCAATCAACAATAACAACTTGTCCTTTAAGATTATGTAAGTTTTCTTCTTCACTATGAGATGTTTGAAGCAACCCCTACTTGTAAAAAATTTTTCATGACAAGCACCTTCATTTGCTGTGCATGCAGTTTTTAAATCACTAAAGAGGTTTTCAGCCTTTCCTTGCACTAAAGGCTAAGTAAGACAATATTATCTAAAAGGAGAAAATATTAAACAACAGTAGAAATTCTAGGTGAACTAGCAGGTTTAAAAAAAAAATCCCTGTCACACTATATCCTTTGGAATGTCATGAAAATGGGGCAGTGTATAAACAGGATGTGGCCATTCTTCTCTTTTGACCTCAAGAATGTTGTCATGCAGGAAACTCACAAAGAACCACAATTTTAATGTTAAAGAAATATATACAATATTGTTGTTGTTAGTTGCAAGAACGTGGCAACAGCCTAAATGTCCAACCACAATCAAACAGATTGAGAAAATGTGGTACATTCACACAATGTAATACTACACAGCATGCAGGAGCAATTATTTCAAAAAACACTACATAACTTGGGAGAGACTGGAGGCATTATGCTGAATGAACTCAGTCTCATAAAGGTAAATGCTGCATAGGACTATTATTGTAAAACAGAAGGGCAACTGGTAAAACATGTATGGAGATCCCAGGGAGGAAAGAGAAGCGTTGCACAATTTGATGGGAGTAGGATGGTAAAGAAAATAAGATCTAGCAAGGATCTGGAAAGACAGAGCATGGTTTAATGGTGACTGGTTTTATAAAACATAATGAATGAAAACAATTGCATAAAACACAATGTGAATGAAGGATAGTTGAAACACAATGTATACAAATTTTGCATATAAACAAATGTAACATTTTTAAAAATACAAAGATTGTTGTTGTTAGGTGCCATTGAGTCTAGGATGACTCATAGTGACCCTATGAACAGCCAACCTAAAATTTACTCTATCCTGTGCCATCTTCATCATCTTTGGGACACTAGAACCTATTGCTGAAATCACAGTGTCAGTCCATCTCATTGTGGATCTTCCTCTCCTTCACTGACCCTCCATCTTTCCAAGCATGATGTTCCTTTCCAAGGAATAGCCTCGCCTAGCTACATGTGCAAAGTATGAAAGGCAAAGCTTTGTCATCCTTGCCTCCAAGGACCACTATGGCAGGATCCTTTCTAGAACATTATCTCTGTGGTTTTTTTGTCATCCATGGAATAATTAGTACTCTTCTCTGACACCATAACTCAAAGGCATCAATTCTCTTTCTGTCATCTTTATTCATTGTCCAACTCTGTGACGTGTAGCAGCTGATTAAAAGACCATGGTCAGGAGCAATTTAAGTTTTTTCATTGCATCATTGCTCTTCAGTATTCTTGGAGAGGTCCCTGAGAGCCCCCTTGCCTAATGCAATACACCTCCTGACTGCTTTCCTGACTGATATCACGGGTGTTGATTGTTGATCCAATCTAGATGAAATCATTTAGCAGCTTCAATGTTTTCTCCATCTGTCATAATGTTGACTGTTCGTCCTGTGGTGAGGATCTTTGTCTTCTAGATGTTGAGATGTAATCCATACTGAAGGCTGTAGTCCTTGATCTTCTGCATCAAGCATTTCATATCCCCCTCACTTTCAGCAAAGTTGTGTCATCAGCATAATGCAGGTTGGTGATGAGTCTTCCTTCAAGTCTGGTGCCACACTCCTTTCCAAAGAGTCCAGCTTCACTAATTATTTGCTCAGCATACACACTGAATAAGTATGAAGAAAGAATACAATCCTGATGCACATCCTTCCTGATCTTACATCATGCAATGTTCCCTTGTTCTATTTGCACAACAGCTTCCTGGTCTAGGAATAAACTCCATACAAGCACAATTAAGTGTTCTGAGTTTTCCATTCTTCTCCATGTGAGTGATAATTTGTTATGATCCACACAATCAAATGCCTTTGCACAGTCAATAAAATACAAATAGACTTTCTTCTGGAATCTCTGCTTTCATCCAGGATCAAACTGATATCAGCAATGACATCCCTTATGCCCCGGCCTCTTCTAAAATGAGATTATAGTTCTGAAAGGTCCCTGTCAATGTACTCTTCTAACTACTTTTGAATGATCTTCACTATTTTGCTTGTATGGGATATTAATGATATTGTTCAATAGTTTCCACATTCTGTTGGATCACGTTTCTTGGGAATTGGGACAAATATGTATCTCTTCCAGTCAGTTGCCCAGGTAGCTGTCCTTCAGATTCCTTGGCATGGTAAACACAATAGGGTTCCATCTGTTAATTTAAACATATAATTTGGTATCCCATTGATTCCTGGGGCCTTACTTTTTTTGCCAATACCTTCAGTGCTGCTTGAACTTCATCTTTCATCATCTTATGGCGATGGTAGTGGTGGTGGTGGTGGTTGTGTGCCATCAAGTCACCTGTGACTTACAGTGGCCCTATGTACCATAGCTCTGAAATCGGCTCTATCCTAAGCCAGTCTGTCTCTGACACACCCACCCGTTATCCCAGTTACTGTGTCAATCCATCTTATCTGGTATCTTCCTCTCCTGTGCTGTCCCTCCACCCTTCTGAGCATGATTCCCTTCTCCAAGGACTGGTCCTACCTAACAACATGACCAAAGTATATGAGAGGGACCTTCAAAATACTGCCTCCTAGAAACAAAGAATAGCCTGGTTTCACCATCTCCATGATAAACCTGTTCTTTGTCTTGGCAGTTCATTATATGCTTAATGCACCACAACTCAAAGGCATCAATTCTTCTGTCATCTTTGGTCATTATCCAGCTCTTTGATGTATAGCAAGTAATTGCAAAAACTATGACTTAAATCAGACATACCTTAATCTCCAGACTGACATCATTGCTCTTCAGCACTTTTGAGAGGTCCCTACAGCAGCCTTCATCAGAGCAATTAGTCTTTTGATTATTGACTGCTGGTGCCAAAAGTGTTGATTTTAGAACCAATCAAGTTGAAATTCTTAGCAACCTCAATCTCTTCTCCATCTATCATGGTGCTGCCAACTGACCTAGTGGGGAGAATCTCATCTTGATGTTTAGCTTTAATCCATATTGAAGACTATGGCCCTTGACCTTCTGCAGCAAACACTTCAGGTCCTTCTCAGTTTCAGGGAGCAAGGTTGTGTCATCTGCATAATTTTTTCCATGTCAACCAATTCTTTTTGGTACAATGATTCCTCCATCATCTATTGATGCTTCCTGGATCATTCAAGATTCTGCCCATAGCATAGCAGTATTTTCAATACTGAAAACAGTATTGCAAGCCCAAGCTTCAATTTGTTTTTCCATTCATTCAGCTTGAGAATTGCTGAGCAACATATAAGATTAGAAGAAACTAATAATATCCAAAGAACAGTTCCTAACATTCTAATAGGCCATTTTTACCTAAATACTAAAGTAAAAGAAAAGAAATATAAGAAAAAGAAAACTATTGTAGACCAATAGCCCTCAGGTACACAGATGCACCATTCTTGGAACATTTTAGAAATCAAATTCAACCAGATAACCAGATACTATGTCAGATCAAGTGAGAGTTATTACTAGAATATAAGTTTTGTCTAACATTAGAAAATCAATCAATGTAATTTACCCAATTTTGTAACGGACTGGAAACTTGTGATCATGTCAAGAGATGTAGAAAAAGCACTTGTTCTTGTAAAAGACAACAACAATAACAACAACAAAAAAACAGACCAAAAAACCTCTCAGCAACTTAACAACAGAAAGGACTTCTCCAGCCTGACAAGTTACTTACAAAGAACTTATTGCTTCAGCCTTTAATATAGGTGTGCCAGTTATCAATTTATTGTTTCTCAACTCCAAATTCACTTTCTCCTTAATTGTGATACTGGAGCTGACTCTCTAAACATTTCTCTTCTGCAAAGTGCCTCAGTGTTATGCTTTCTCCTTAGAGGACACTGGAGAAATACGTCAGGCCAGTGGTGGAAGAAATGCACTTTCCTCATGCATTCCATTTCTTTTTCCTTTGTATTAAGAAGTCAGAGGACTGATGTCTGACAGCCCTGCTGGCAACACCTCAGCAGCTCTCGCACACAAGTTCTGGCTGGACTTTAAGGGAAAGGTCCCCTGACCTAACAGACTCTTTACTCTCATAGTCTAGTCTCTGTAGTCTTTAGGAACTTGTGTTATATTAACCCAAAAAGCCAATTCTCTGAGGCGTTCAAGGCTACCAATGTCTCTGAGAGAGAAAGAGCCCCTCCAATCCTATTTACAGCCTCAGAAACCCAACAAAAGGCCAGCTAGGAGTTGATTCTGACTCAAGAGCAACAAGAGAGAAAAAGCAGATGCTTCAGTGGAATCTCGGGCTATATTCTATTCAGTTGGAAAGTACTTCTGTGGTCTGCCTGGGCACCTTAACACCATACTCAGTACTAGGATCACAAAAACATGCACAATTGGTTGTTTTTTCACATAGGTGCAAAAGCAGTTCCATGGAGGAAAGAAAGATAGGCTTTGCAACAAATGGCGTCCAAGTAATTGAAGTAAAAATAACTTTAACCTAAATCTCACATCTTACAGGCTAAAAAGAACACAAAATGAACATGGGCTTAAATTTAAAACACAAAACTATTAAGCATTTGCAGGGGTAGAAATATTCAGAATGTAAAGCTAAGCAGAGTTAACACCAAAAGCACAACGTAAACAAATAGAAATCTGATCAGTTTTACTCTATCAAAGGAACAGTTTTGTTTTGTAAAAGAGCCTATTAAGAATAAGATGACAAGCAAGCTACAGACTATGAGAACACATTTGCAAACAATAATGCCTAGGCTCTGGAATACAGAAAGAACTCTCAAGACTTTATGGTAAAAAAGCAAACAGTGGTGTGAAAGGAGAATATTGCATCTACCATGGACTCCAGAAAAACAAGCAAATTTGCCTTTGATCAAATACAAGTCAGAATGCTCCTCAAAAGCAAAGATGGTGAGCTATGGTGTCATATACTTTTCACATGTTATTGAGAGGAATCAGTGCCTGGAGTAGTAGTAGTTGTTGATTAACATTGAGTCTAGCACAATTCATAGGGATCCTTTGAACAAAAAGCCTGAAGCTAGTATAACTATCATCGTTTATCAAAGTTCATAGAGTTTCTGGAGGCATGTTGTTTAGGAAGTGGATGCCACTCCTGCTTCTTGGTAGAGAGTTGGTGAAAAAGAGCAAGATCTTCAACAGGATACATTGATGCAAGGCTGTCACAATGGGCTCTATATTTGCCAAGATGACCAAGGCTGGCCCATGTTTTATTCTGTAATCCATAGGGCTGGTAGGAGTTGAATTGACCTACTGGCATCTAAAAACAGTGTCTATCTCAGTTTTTATCATTATCTTCAGAATGGTCTTGTATATAGTTGTGGCTCTTATCCCTAGGAAATTTTGAAAAATTTTATTATAAAAGGCCTTTTAAAAAAAGAAATTTCATTTTTACTGATGGTTGCTGGTATACAGAAAAGTAATTGATTTTATTGTATTGATTTTGTTTTATTCAGCAAACTTGCTATACTCTCATTAATTTTAATGTATCTTATATGGTAATTTTCATTTTCTATATACATAATCATATAATATTGTTTCTTTCAAATATTTCTACTTTTTTATTCTTTTTCCTTCTTTTACTGACTTGCTTTGAACTATGGTCGACAATGCTGAATAGAAATAGCAATAGTGGGATCTTTATGTTGTTTCCTCTGTAAAATAATAAAAACCAGTTTATTTCTATTTCATAGTGGTAGTAGTGGTGGTCTTAGGTACCAATGAGTTAGAACTGACTCATAGCTGACACTCCAAAGGGTTTTCAAGGGCTGTAACTTGCACAGGAGGAGATTGGTGGATTTGAATTATGTGAATTTGGGTTGGCAGTGCAACTCCTTACCCCAGGCCATCAGTGGATGAATTCACAATTTTTATGTTTTCCTTAAATACTTAAAAAGATCATTTGGTTTCTTCTCCCTTAATTTTGATGGGATAGTAAATAATGTGAGTTCTTTTTCCTAATGTTAAATTTTTGCATTTATGCAAAAAAAGTTTAGCATTTATAATGTTAAATTTTGCAATTTTGCATTTCTAGGATTAGCCCATCTTGGTCATAATCCATGATCATATTTCTAAATTTATGGACTCTTACTGCTATTGTGTTGAAGATTTTGGTATCTGTACTTATTAGTAAAAAGAGCCCTGTCATTTTTGCTTTCTTGAATTGTCACTGTTGGATTTTGGCTCTGTTGTTTGATGCTGTCCAGTCATTTCTGGCTCATGGGAACCAGATGCGCAGCAGAGTGGACACGGCCTAGTCCTGAACACCCTCCCACTGGCTGCTGCACTTGGACTCATTGTTGCAGGCATTCTGTCAGACCATCTCATTGCAGCTCTTCCTCCTTTTCGAAAATTTGCTTTTCTAACCATTGTGTTAATCCACATTATGTAGACGGCACAACTTTGCCTGCTGAAAGTGAGGAGGACTTGAAGCACTTGTTGCAAACGATCAAAGAATGCAGCCTTCAGTATGGATTGCATCCCAACGTCAGGAAAATGAAGATTCTTACCACTGGATCAATTGGCCGTGTCATGATGGATGGAGAGGAGATTAAAACTGTCAATAACTTCATCTTGCTTGGATCTACAATTAACACCCTTGGTATCAGCAGTCAGAAAATAAAGATACACATTGCACTGGGAAAATCTGCAGTTTAGGGACCTCTCCAAATAATTAATTATGTCAGTTTGAGCACTAAGGTGCATCTAATTCTGGCATTTGAGAAATGGGCAATGAATAAGAATGGCAGGAACAGAATTGATGTCTTTGAGCTGTGGTGTTGGAGAAGAGCACTGGACATCCCATAGATGGCCAAAAGAACATCCCATGAATGGCCAGGTGAACAGATATGTCTTGGAGAGGGCGCAGCTGGAGTATTCTTTGGAGGCAAGAACAATAAAGCTTTGCCTCACATACTTTGACCATGTTGTTGGAGGGACTAATCCTTAGAGAAGGACATGATGTTTGGAAGGGTGGAGGGTTGGCGAAGGAGAGGAAGACCCTCAATCAGGTGGGTTGACATGGCAACTGCTGCAATGGGCTCTTGTGTGTCAGGAAGTGTGAGGATGGTGCAGGATAGAACAGGGTTCAGATATTTTCCTCATAGATCACTATGAGTCATACTCGACTTAATGGCATTTAACAACAGCCACCCCCACCACTGCGTTAGCCCTCATTGGAGGGGCCTGGTTTCAATTGACCCCTGTTGGAGGGACTTGGTCTTGCAAACCATCAACAGCTGTGGAACCAATTAAAATGAGTGCTTTCCACACTGTAAAAACTGGTGATGGTGATGAAGGAACTGTGAAAACACTGTAAGAGACAGTGATGGAAACTGTGGCCAAGTGTAACCAGAGGAACTCTGGAGGTAAAGGTCACAGGAAAAGGTTTTATTTGCTGGATGACTGAAGGAAAAACTGACTTCTAAGTGCTTTGAGATAAAGTTTCCTCCATGATTAAGGAAACCAGTGGCTCCTTGCATTTATGCTGTTGACCTGAACCTCTATTTTCACTGGTTTACTGAAAAGCTGTCTTTCACTAATTAAGGAATTCTGTCTTATTGTTAATCTGGCATAGAACTGCTGGACTATCCCTGAGTGTGCACTGTGTGATATTCTTTGCCTCCCCCACTCTCCAAACGATTTCATTAATAAATCCCACAACTGTGAGTAAAGGCTGTGAGTCTTGCAATGACCCTCGGACCCAGTGATTGGTAGGAAAAGATACAGAAGCATTGAGGGTGGCATGTCTGGTCTTGTAGCTATTTTGGTGCTAAGGAAGGGAAAGCCCTTTTGATGAAGTAGGTAGAAGTCAGACTCAAACATCCACCCCCCCATTACCACCGCTCCTCTTACAGCTGACCTACTAACCAAGCATGATGTCCTTCTCCAAGGAGTTATCACCTGATAACATAACCAAGTATGTGAGATTATGTCTTGTTAGCCCCACTACCAAGAGGCATTCTCGCTATACTTCTTTCAAGGCAAATTTGTTCTTTTGGAAGTCCACTATACCACCAGAGCTCCTCAGGAAACAAAGAATATATACAAATCAATAAGAAGACTCACAGAACCAAGAAAATTCTAAAAAGAATATGGACACGTCATATGAGAGGAAATACAACTGGTCAACAAAAATGAACAAAAGTATATATTCATATTATAATCAATCCACTGTCTTTTAGTTGATTCAAATTCATAACAACCTTGTTTGTGGGTTAAACTGTTCCACAGAGTTTCCAAAGCAGTAAATGCTTACAGAGTAAATTCCCAGAGTAACTGATAAGTTTAATTTAAACCTCTGACCTTTCAACTGGCTGCCATACATTAAATCACAGTACCACCAGGGCTCAAGTAAATGTCAATAGAAATATAAAATACAAATACAGTGGCAATAAAATAAAATATCTGGTAACAAATAACGATGGTGAAGACATGGAGCATTATGAGTATACACTGATAGAAACACTTTGGGAAACAGGGAGCATTATCTTAAAATTTTGAAGATGTGCATATGCCAAGTCCTGGAAATTCTACTGCTAGGTATGTATACCACAGAAATCTACTCCCTTGTGCACGAGGATAAATGCCCGTGAGTCACTAGCATTTGTTGTAAGAGCAAAATCTGGAAACAACTCTCTCAACGGTATGATATATTTATATGACACATTTAGACAATTGAATACTGCAGTGAAAATAATCAAATGCAACTATACACAATGTTATAAATAAATCTCACAAATGTTGTATGAAAGAATAGATACAATTCAATAACAGCCAAAAATGGAGTCTATTATAGAGCTGAGACACACATATAAGTAACAAAACTCTAAAGAGAGACAAGAAAATAAGACAAATCAGAGATATACAAAAAAGAAAAACTGCTACTGAAAATCAGCACCAAAAAAAACCCAACCAAAAACGGTTTTAGGGTGTTGGCAATATTCTATTCCTTCATTTGTGGTGATCACGGTTATTCAATCCCCTTTGCATGTGTGTCACATGTACTTTTCTGTTTATTTTACACTGAATATTTATCAGAAGACTTCTGTTTCTGATACTATAATGAATCGTCTTATGGAAAACAAAAGAAAGGAAATTCCAGAGAAATAAAACAAATACTCTTAAACATATGCTGTTATCAAAACAACTATGAGATATCATCTCACCCCAGTCAGAATAGCAAAATTTAACAGAACAACAAGCAACAAATGCTGGCGAGATTGTGGAGAAACTGGAACCTTTATTCCCTGTTGGTGGGAGTGTAAAATGGTGCAACCACTGTGGAAAGCAGTATGGCGCTTTCTCAAAAAGCTCCAAATAGATATACCATTTGACCCAGCAATTCCACTACTGGGAATATACCCCAAAGAAACCATCACTGACATCCAAGCAGATATATGCACACCCATATTTATTCTGGCTTTGTTTACAATAGCAAGGAGCTGGAAACAACCTAAGTGTCAATCAACAAATGAATGGATAGAGAAGCTGTGGTATATTCACACAATGGAATACTATGCTGCATGGAAAAACAAGGAATTCATGCAATATTATTCAAAATGGGTGACCCTGGAGGACATTATGCTGAGTGAAGTATCTCAGTCACAAAAGGGCAAACACTGCATGGTGCCACTGTTGTAAAACAGGACTGACATTGGGGTTGGGGGAAGACTGAGAAAGATGGGTTCAATAATCTATACTGCATTGAAATAGATGAGGGAGAAAACCGTTTCAAAGGGATATGTGATTAGATATTTTTGTCATGACAGGAGTCCAGAGCAAAGGCTGCATAGTGGAGTGGACCTGGGGGGAGGGATTGTAAAACAATAGAAGAATTTTTCTTTTACTTTTCCAAGAGGG
>NW_006399814.1:14278750-14294453 GCF_000299155.1 Elephantulus edwardii
TGTGTGTGTGTGTGTGTGTGTGTGTGTGTGTGTGTGCAAGCATGCTGTCTTTTTCAAGGACTGCCCTCTTCTAAAAGCATGTCAAAAATATATTACACAAGGGAACTCTGGTGGCCTAGTGGCAAGAAGCTGCACTGCAATCCCAGAGGTACGAGGTTCGAATCCATCAGATGCTCTGCTGGAGAAGGAGGGGCAATCTACTCCTGTACCAGTCAGATTTGCTTTGACAGTACACACACACAAAATAGTAATTTTCTTTAAAAAAAAATAAAGTAGATCAGACAAAACTTCATCTTTGCCTCCAGGGCTGGTCACACTTTCTCTTAGAGTCCATAAGAAATTCAGTACTTTTCTCCAACTCCACAACTCATAGGCATCTATTCTTCTCCTTTCATCCTTATATTCATTATCAAGATTTTACATGTATATCAAGTACTTGAAAAGCTGGTGCTTTGAATCATGTACACCTTAGTCTTTAAACTGATACCATTGCTCCTTAGCAGTTTGGCATGCTGCAGATTTTTCTCATTGTAACATGTCTTTTGGTTTCTTGAGTACTAGCACCATGAGTACTGATTGTAGATCCAAGCAAGATTAAGTTATTGGCAACTTCAACCTTTTTCCCATCTCTCATGATGTTGCCTATTGGTCCAGTGGTGAGGGCTTTATTTTCATAATGTTGACATATAATCCATATTAAAGGCTATGTCCTTGATGTTCTACAGTAAGTGTTTCAAGTTCTTTTCACTTTCAGCCAGCAAGGTTGTATCATCTGCATAATGCAGGTTGTTGAGTCTTCCTTCAATCCTGATACGACATTTTTCTTCATATATAGTGCAGCTTCTTGAGTGATGTGCTCAGCATACAGACTGATTGAAAATGGAAAAAAGATGCAATCCTGACACACACCTTTTCTGATTTTACACGATGCAGTGTTTCCTTGTTCTGTTAGGTCAATGGACTCTTGGTCTAGGTTTCGCATACACACAATTAGTGTTTTGGGATTCTCATTCTTTTCCATATTCACCACAATTTGTTATAACTCACTCAGTCAATAAAATTTTCAAAGTCAATAAAATACAAATAGACATCTTCTGGTACCCTCTGCTTTCAGCCAAGATCTAACTGGCATCAGCAATGATATCCCTGGTAGCATGTCCTCTTCTGAATCCAGCTTCAATTTCTCACAGTTCTCTGCCAATATACTGTTCTGGCCATTTTTTAAAAATAACCTTCAGCAAGATTTTACTTATTTGTAATATTACTGATATTGTTCAATACTTTGCACATTCTATTAGATCACCTTTTGGGGGAGTGGAAAAATACTTGGATTTCTTCTAGGCAGTTGGATATTTTCCAAATTTCTTGGCATATATCAATGAACACATCCAGGGCTGCAACTATTTGTTGAAGCATGTCAATTGGTATTCCCTCAATTCCTGGGGCCTTATATTTTTCCAATGCCTTCAATTCAATTTGAACTTCCTCCTTCTTTACCATTGATTCCTGATCATATGCTATTTCATGAAATGGTTCTGTGACAGTCAATTCTTTTTTAGTACAGTGACTCTTAACTATTCATTCCATCTTCTTTTGATGCTTCCTGCATCGTTAAGAACGACCAGAAAGAAAAAGATAACTTCAGAGAGAAAGTATGAGAAAATTGGAGTTTCCATTTTAAAATACAAGTTGGGGCTTTTTTGTTTGTGGGGTTTTTAACATATCTTTTAAACATTATATTGGTTTACATATGAAATTGGTATACACTGTGTTGTATTCATATACATTGTGTTTCATACATTCCTTCATTCACATAGTGATTCATAGATCATTCCCATACATTGCGTTTTATAAAACAAATCTTCATTGATCTATGGTATTAGTTCATCTTTTCAAATCACCATTACATTGTTCCAAATTCCTTCACTCTCTCCCTCTACCAACAAAGTATACAACCACATAATTTCTGCCCTCTCCCAGCCTTTAGCCCCCTGAGGCTAGAAATCAATATGCTGAGTGAACTCGATCTCATAAAGACAAATACTGCATACAATCATTGTAAAAATAGAAGGATAGCTAGTAAGATGTGTATAAAAACACAGGCTTTAGAAAATTAAAAACGTTAGATTCTTGATGATAAATGTAAACTGAAAGTCCAGAATAAATCTGACACATAGAGAAGAATATGTCCTCAGAAAAAGAATGTTCTCGGGGAAAAGTTAGGATTGGCCCAGAGAAACAATGGAAAAGTATCTTGTCTATATTCTGGATGGGTGGGGGGAACCCTTCTTTTAAAATTCATAGAAAAGTATGATAATATATGTAGATTTACAGTTTAAATTTACATCAGCATTTTGTGCCAGAAACGCCCAAAGTAAGAAATGGATGTAAAAAATTGGTACTGGGCAAGAGATATTAGTAGGGCAGTTAGAAACAAACACAGCCATTCTTGAGAAGCAGACTTTCAATCCAGAATTCTGAAAGATAAACTCATATATAGTATAAGGTTAAAATAAAATAAATAAAAACTATATAAGGAAAAATATAGGAAGAATAAAACCACCAAAAGAAACAAGGAGCAACCCACAAGACCTTTAGGCACTAAAAGACTGTGATAAAAAACATGTTTGAAAATATTAAAAGCAGAGGGAAAGAACTGATAATCACGTTTACCCAAAATATTTTAAAACCACAATAGGCTATGACAGAAATAAGAGGCAGAGATGACAAAGAGCAAGTAGAATTTCTATGAATGGAAATGGGTCCCTTGAAAAGGATGGTTCAAGAAATGTGTTAAACAGAAAATTATTGCAACTGAGAACTAGTGATGAAACTGTTAAGAATGTACTACACTCCAAAACAAGATAAAGGTAAACAACCCAATCACAAAATGGGCACAGGATATGAACAGACACTTCACCAAAGAAGACATTTACATGGCCAACAAACACATGAAGAAACATTCAAAATCCCTAGCTCTAAGAGAGATGTAAATCAAAACAACTATGAGATATCATCTCACCCAAGTAACAATAGCAAAATTCAACAGAGGAGCAAACAACAAATGCTGGGAGGGTGTGGAGAAACTGGAACCCTTATTCACTGTTGGTGGGAGTGTAAAATGGTGCAACCACTATGGAAGACGGAATGGCCCTTCCTAAAAAAAACTGGAAATAGAGAGATCCAAGATGGTAGCAGAGGCAGAGATAATGTGGTGAGCTGTAGGAGCAGCAGACCACTTGGAGCAGGGCCACTAGGGCCTTCTACAGACCTCTGTTTATTGATAATTGAACAGTTAAACAGTTGATGACTGGTCTTCAGTGAAGATTGAGGCTCAACAACAGTAATTCAAGGATTCCCAAGGAGGAATGGGTGAGTCCCGCAGCTCCCAGCCCCCTCCTGCCGAGCTCACACCACACCACACAGCAGCTCCATGAGGCTCCTGCTGCCAGAACCCAGGGATTCCCTCACCCAAGATGGATGGTAGGCACCAGGCCTCCCTGAGACTGGTGCAGCAGAGCTGCCACACTGCTGCAAAGTGGACTTGTTCTGGGGAGAATTTAGAGCCAAGATGGCAGTGACGGGGAAGGCAGGCAGCCACCCGCACGGGAGACGCACGCCCCAGCTGCCTGCGAGAGTGACATGCACCCCGGCTGCCCACATGGGAGATGAGCGCCCAGCCACCTGCAGGTTTGGGTTTCCTTGGACAGGCCGGAGAAGAAGATCACTGATACAATGGATTGTTGAAAGTCACTGTGAGTTGTCTACTTGATGACACTTAACAGTGGCAGCATGTTCAAGAGAACCGACACCCTAAATGCACCACATATTTTGATCTGTTGAACGTTTCTGCCAAAAGCTGTTTAGACCTGGGGGGAGTCTGTTCATAACTCTCAGGTTCCCTTTGCCATTTATAAAGGGGGAGGGCAGTGACACCTACTTCAAATTACAGTATGACCATTTATGGGGGGGATAAGAGTGGTGGTGCAGGAGTTGGGGACACTTTCCCTGCCCACATAGTCTTCGGTCAGGTGAGGGGTCCAGACTGGGGTAGGGGGCAATTGGAGGCGGAGTGTACCAGCCAGCCCCTGGGGGGTGTTACCCTGCTCGGGGCAGGCTGTCTTTGGTCCCCGGCCTGGGGTGAGCCATCACGGCCCTCTGCTCAGGACGGGCTGTCATCAGTCCCTGGCTCGGGGCAAGCCATCATGGCCCTCAGGGTGAGCTCCTCGGTCCCGAGATTGTGCCATCTGACCCCTGGATGGAAAAAAATGCCTAGGGTATCCAGAGATTTTTATCTAGGCTACTTTCCACCACCCTCTCCCCCAGTAAACCTGAAAGTAACACCCCCAAAGCCCTTCTATTTGTAGCTCACAAGTTTGTTCTCTCTAGCTTTGCTCCCTTTCCTATAGGTAACCCTAACACTGAGTTTTACTCCAGACCTAGTTCTGAACCCAGTGCCAGTGACAAAAAGGAAATACAACTGCCAGCTAAGGATGCAAAGGAGGATGGATCCTCTGGGTTCAACCAGCCATCCGCACTGGACCCACTTGGGAAAACACTTTGCAGTCCAGAGGGGAGCAAACGTCAGGAAAACATCTTCTAACAGAACAAGAAGGCAAGCAGCTTTAATCCAAGACCACCAGTAAGGTGATAAAGTGTCCTCCCTTTCCCCCTTCACATCTACGCCCCTGTTCAGCATGAAGAAGCCAGAGTCTGCATCCAGTTCCCAAATCATTAAGACAGTTGGTTTAATCACCATTGGAATATGCTTACCATTTCCCTGTAGCATCTGGACCCCACTGGATCCTTTTCATTTCCTTCACCTGCTCCCCCCTCCAACCATATTGTGCAGCTCTGCAACTGCACCCCTGCAATTTTCATCCCTGCCCATCCTCACCCTTCTGCCCCCACCCCTCACCTCCTTGTACCCCCAATATGTTTCTCCCAGTAAAAAAAAAACCAACTGAAAATAAAAATACCATTTCACCCAGCAATTCCTCTACTGGAAATATACCCTGAAAAAACCAGAACTGCCACCCAAACAGATATATACACACCCATTTTTATCACGGTTTTGTTCACAATAGCAAAGAGTTGGAAACAACCCAAGTACCCCTCAACAAACAAATGGATGGAGAAGCTGTGGTATATTCACAGAACGGAATATTATGCACTGAAAAACAAAGAACTCATGAAATATTATACAAAATGGTTGACCATGGAGGATATTATGCTGAGTGAGATATCTCAGTCACAAAAAGACAAATACTGTATAATGTCACTGTTATAAACAGGACTGACAGGGAGGTTGGGGGGAAACTAAGAAAAGAGGGCACAAATAATGTGCATGGCATTGAAACAGACAAGGGAGAGAACTGTGTAAAAGGAAGATATGTTAGGCATTATTGGTGTGACAAGAGTCCAGAAAAAGGGCTGCATAGTAAATTTGTCTTCGGGGCGGGGGGGGGGGGCGCGCCTGTATAACAATGAAAGAATTTTTTTCCTAAAGAAAAAATAAACTGGGGGTAGGGGACAGGGAGAAAAATGTGCAACAATGAGTGAATGGAAATCTAAGTTCTTTATAAACTTACAATAAAATCTCAATTTAAAAAAAAGAAATGTTTCATTGGGAAGTCTGCACTCAAGGACTACTCCAAAGTGTGAAAGAGCAAGGAGATCTGCTTAAAGACAGAAGAAGAATTGATGCCTTTGAGTTGAGGTATCATAGAAGAGCCCCAAATATCCCCTAGACTGCCAAGAGAATAAAGACATATGTCTTGGATAGAATACAGCAAGGATGCGCCTTAAAGAAAAGGCTGGTTAAACTTAATCTCAAACATTTTTAAAATGTTTTTAGGAGACATCACTCCCTGGGGAAAAGTTATTTGTTGGGGGAGGCAAATCAGGTTAAAAAAAAAAAAACACCAAAAATCCTTAAACTCATTGTCATCAGGCTGTAAGTGATTCATAACTGGCCCTCCATTGGATGTCAGAGGCTATAAATTGCAAAAGGGGATGTTGTTCATCTTTTTTCCAACAATGGCTAGAGGACTGGAATGTTTGGAGAGATACAGCCTTTGGATTGGCAATGCAGCTATTCTGCTAGAGTGAAATTAAAATATCATAATATATGTAATGGGATTTATAAGTTTGAATGCAGAGAAGACTCAGGAATAGTAACTGAGAAGTGATAAAAGATAAAAGCCACCAGATTCAGAAAATGAGTCTTGAGAAAGATAAATAAAAATAAATCCACACTTTAAAGTTGTCAAACACCAAAGGAAAAGATATTAAAAATAACTGGAGAGAAAAGTTTTTTTTTTACTTATAAAGGAGAAGCAATGAAATTAAGAAACTTTACAAAAGCAATAAGAAAAAAGCAGAAATAATAGAATCATAGTTTTACAGTGCCTGGCGGTGTGGGGGGAGAGAAAATTATCCTTTACTTATCACTGGGGAAAAACTCCCGAGGTATGTACTTTCAATAGACTAAATTTAATTTCAAACAAAAAGACAAGAACACAACAAGGAGCTAAAATAGGCAAGAAATTTATAAATACATATCCCTTATTATGTATCTGAGAACTGGAAAATGAATAAGGGTGAAAGAAGAACTGGTATCTGAGTTTGTTGTTGGAGAAAAGTACTGAACATCCCATGAACTTCCAAAAGAATAAACAGATATGTCTTGGAAAAGATGCAGCCAGAGTGTTCCTTGAAGGCAAAGATGATAAAGCTTCATCTCATATACTTTGGGCATGTTGCTAGCAAAAGTTATTCCTTTTGGAAGACTATCATTCTGGTTAAGGTAGATGGACAGTGAAAGAGAGTAAGATCTTCAACTAGGTTGATTGACACAGCAATTACAGCGATGGGCTCAACTGTATCAAAGATTGTAAGGATGACACAGAATAGAAGAGATTTCAGATCTGTTCACAGGGTCATTGTGAGTGATATTTGACTGGATGAAACAGAACAACAATAACAAATAACTATAAAATAATAAAAACTATCAAACTGGGCAACATAAAAAATAAAGTGGAACTAAAAATATACTGGACAATACTTATATATTCTAAATATATATTATAATTATATATTCCTCCTAAACATTTCTCTCCATCTATTTCAATGAAGTATACCAGACGCTGCCCTGGATGTGCTCACTAGGTTGTGTCAGGAAATCTGGAGGACAGCCAGCTGGCCAACTGACTGGAAGAGATCAATATTTGTTTCCATTCCAAAGAAAGGTGACCCAACAGAGTGTGGAAATTATCAAACAATATCATTGATATCACATGCAAGCAAGATTTTGCTGAAAATTATCCCAAAATGTTTAGAACAATATGTCAACAGAGAACTGCCAGATGTGCAGGCTGGATTTAGAAGAGGTCGTGGTACTAGGGATATTATAGCAAATGTAAGATGGATCTTGGCAGAAAGCAAGGAATACCAGAAGAATGTCTATCTGTGCTTCCTTAACTATGCAAAGGCTTTTGGCTGTGTGGATCACAACAAGCTGTGGCTGAATCTGAGAAGAATTGGAATCTCAGAACATTTGATTGTGCTAATACGAAACCTGTACTTGGACCAAGAGGCCGTCGTCAGAACAGAGCAGGGAGACACTGAATGGTTCAAAATCAAGAAAGAGGTCCATCAGGGATGTATTTTGTCTCCATACCTTTTCAATCTGTATGCAGAACAGATCATTCGAGATGCTGGGCTGTATGAGAAAGAATGTGACATCAGGGTTGGTGGAAGAATTGTCAACAACCTGCGTTATGCAGATGACACAACCCTACTTGCTGAAACTGAGGAGGACCTGAAGCGCTTGCTGCAGAAGGTCAAGGACTGAAGTCTTCAATATGGATTGAAGCTCAATATCAAGAAAACAAAGATTCTCCCCACTGGGCTAATTGGCAGCATCAGTATGGATGGTGAAGAGATTGAGATAGTTAACAGTTTTAGTTTGCTTGACTCCACAATCAATACTCGTGGTACCTGCAGCCAGGAAATCGGGAGACGAATTGCATTGGGAAAGTCAGCTGTGAGGGACCTCTCAAGAGTACTGAAGTTCAATGACGTCAGGCTGGAGACTAATGTGTGCCTGATCCAGGCTACAGTCTTTGCAATTACATGCTATGCATCGGAGAGTTGGACAGTGAATAGGGATGATAGAAAGAGGATTGATGCCTTTGAGTTGTGGTGCTGGAGAAGAGTGTTGAATATACCATGGACTGCTAGGAGAACAAACAGGTTTGTCCTAGAGAGGGTGAAGCCAGAATGTTCCCTGGAGTCAAGGATTCTGAAGCTTCGTCTGACATAGTTTGGGCATGTTGCAAGGAGGGACTGGTCCTTGGAGAGGGACATCATGTTTGGCAGAGTGGAGGGACGGCGTAGGAGAGGAAGACCCTTGATGAGATGGATCGATTCTGTGAGTGGAGTGGTCGGAATGAATGTGTTTGAGACAGCGAGATTGGCACAGGATAGAACGGCATTTAGGGCTCTTGTACACAGGGTTGCTATGAGTCGCAAATGACTTGATGGCACATAACAACATACCTTTTTTATCCCCACTTAGTTTCCCCCAATTCCAATGTCATTCCCAATTTACAAGAGTGGCACTATGCAGTATTTGCCCTTTTGTGACTGAGATATTTCACTCAGCATAATGTCCTACATGGTCAACTATCTTTTATAATATTTCTAGTTCCTTGTTTTTCAATGCAGCGTAGTATTCCATTGTATGAATATACCAGAGCTTATCTATCCTTTCATTTGCTGATAGACACTTGGGTTGTTTCCAACTCTTTGCTATTGTGAACAAAGCCACAATAAACCTTAACTGTGCATATATCTGCTTGGGTGGCAGTTATAGTTTCTTTAGGATATATTCCTAGTAGTGGAATTGCTGGGTCAAATGGCATTTCTATTTTCAACTTTTTGAGAAAGCACCATACAGCCTTCCATAACGGTTGCACCATTTTACGCTCCCCGCAACGTTCTCCACAACCTCAACAGCATTTGATGTTTGCAATTCTGTTAAATTTTGCTATTCTGACTGGGATGAGATGATATCTCATAGTTGTTTTGATCTGCATCTCTCTTAGAGCTAGGGATTTTGGACATTTTTTCATATGTTTGTTTGCCATCTGAGTGTCATCTTTGGTGAAGTGTCTTCATATCCTGAACCCATTTTTCAATTGGATTGTTTACCTTTATCTTCTTGTGCTACTCAAGCATTTTATAAATTCTAGATATAAGTCCCTTATCAGACATGTCATCACCAAATATTGTCATGACAAGAGTTCAGAATGAAAGCTGCATAGTGGAGTGGACTGGGGGATATTGTATAACAATGAAAGAATTTTTTTTTCACTTTTCAAAGAGAAAAGTGAACTGGGGGAAGAGGTGGGCACTTTCATGAAAATAATATCTAATATATATACACACACACACACCCCTATATACACCTATATACATGTATATGTGTACATATATGTGTATGTATATACATACACATACATATATAAGACTACAGCCTTAAATATGGATTGAATCTCAATGTCAAGAAAACAAAAATTCTCACCACTGGACATAGAGGCAACATCATGGTAGATGGACAGAAGACTGAAACTGTCACCAACTTCATCTTACTTGGATCCACAATCAATACAGTTGGTACTAGAAAGTCAGGAAATCAGGAGAAATATTGTACTGTGAAAGTCTGCAATTAGGGATCTGTCCAAATTACTGAGACACAAGGATGTTTTCTTTGAGGACTAAGGTGTGCCTTATGAAGGCCATGGTCTTTTCAATCTGCTGCAACCGCCACACAGCAATTCTAAAAATATTATGCTATATCTATAAAATGGAATATTATTTAGCTATAAGAAGAAAGATGTACTAATGCATGCTACAACATGGCTCGACCTTAAAACATACTAAATGAAAGAAACTGGACACAAAGTCCACATAACTGGCAGTACTACGGGAGCTTTTTTGGAAGCAGGAGTGGCATCCACTTCCTAAACAACATGCCTCTGGAAACTCTATGAACTTTGAGAAATGACGATAGTTATAGAAAGGCTTCAGGTCATTTGTTCATAGTGTCACTATGAGTCATGCTCGACTCAAAGCAATCAACAACACGGGAGTTTTGTCACATTGACCTAAAGCTTCTAAAGGTCAAAGATCCTGTGGGCATGCTTGAAAAGATGTCCTGACTGAAGAATTGTATCCTATTTTCAACCTAAATTGTAATCTCTTAACTTTCTTAATAAATCCCATAATCCTAAACGTAATCTGAGTTCTGTGTGACGACTGCTATGGATTAGCGGACCCAATAGCACAGCAGTTAGAGCCCTGGGAGGAATGGTTGGTTTTAGAATTGATAGAAGTAGATATGGGGAATATGGGAACATGACTGGACTTATAAAAATTGGTTTTACCATACATGCAAAAATCCTGAATAAAATAATAATGGGCACAGAGTATGAACAGACACATCATCAAAGAAGACATTCAGATGGTGAACAAACACATGAAGAAATGTTCAAAATCCCTAGCTCTAAGAGAGATGCAAATCAAAACAAAGATATCGTCTCACCCCAGTAACTATAGCAAAATTCAACAGAGCAGCAAACAACAAATGCTGCCAAAGTTGTGGAGAATCCAAAACCCTTATTCACTATTGGTGGGAGTGTAAAGTGGTGCAACCACTTATGGAAGGTTATATGGTGCTTTCTCAAAAAGTTGGAAATAGAAATACCATTTGATCCAGAAATCCCACTATTGGGAATATACCCTAAAGAAACCAGAACTGCCACCCAAACAGATATATGCATAACTCATGTTTATCGCTGCTTTGTACACAATAGCAAAGAGTTAGAAACAACCCAAGCACTCATCAACAAACAAATGGATAGAGAAGCTGTGGTATATTCACACAATAGAATACTATGCCGCATTAAAAAAAACAAGGAACTCATGAAATATTATACAAAATGACTGACTATAGAAAACATCATGCTGAGTGAAATACCTCAGTCACAAAAAGACAAATAGTACATAATGTCACTTTTATAAAACAGGACTGACAGGGGGCTGGGGGAAAACTAAGAAAAGAAGGGAAAAATAATGTACATAGCATTGAAACAGACAAGGGAGAGAACTGTATAAAATGAATATATGATTAGGTATTACTGGCATGACAAGAGTTCAAAGTAAGAACTGCATAGTAGAGTAGTCACAGTGGGGGAACCTGTATAATAATGAAAGAACTTTTTTTCCAAAGCAAAAAGCAAACTGGAAGGGAGAGGGGGCAGGGAGGAAAATTCAATGAATGAATGGAAATCCAAGTTCTTTATAAACTTTCATTAAAATCTCAATAAAAACCATGTTTCCTGATTATGATGCAATTAATGGAAATTATTAAGTCATTAAAAACAGAAAGATAAGTGAGGACTATGTAACTGAAATCTGTAACTCTGAATAGTGCAAAAGTAAAAAAAAAAAAGCTGTAGTAGTAATTATAAAATATCCTAAATTGTTAGACCTATATCTGCATACATTACTGTATTATACCAACCTACTCCTCACATTTAGCCTATGCTGTTATCTGACATTTCATATTTATGACATAGTAAAAACCTGACTAATTTGTACATTAAAGATATACATCTGGCAGAAGCAAATGTGACATAATTTGGTAGTCACATAATAATGTAGTTATCTTCATTTTTTCATGTGACATGATCATCCTCAACTTTTACAAAAACTAATTTTTTATAAGAATCTGGTGTTGGGAACAAAATCATGTTAATAAGTAAGAAGTAGATATTTTCTTTTATCTATACTTTTTTTCCTTTTATCTATTCTGTCAATAAAACACAGATATCCTTCCAGTAGTCTGTTTCCTGCCAAGATTCACCTGACATCAACAATGATAGCCCTGGTGTCATAGCTTCTTCTAAATCAAATTTAAATTTCTGGCAATTCTCGGTTTATGTATTGCTCTAATTATTTCTGAATAATCTTCAGCAATATTTTCTTGCTATGCATCCAAGCAATTATGGTTTATGATTATGACTCCACAAACAACCAGCAGGCAAGAAATTAAAAGATTAATTGTATTGGGGAAAGTCTGCTGTCAGAGACCTCTCTAAAGTATTGAAGGGCAACAGTGTCAGTCTGAAGACTAAGGTATGCCTGATTTAGGCCATAATCTTTGCAATTACTTGCTATGTGTCATAAAGCTGGACAAGGGCTAGGGATGATAAGAGAATTTATGCCTTTGAGCTGTGATGCTGGAGAAGAGTATTGAATATACCAACGACTGCTAGGAGAACAAACAGGTTGATTCTAGAGAGGGTGAGACCAGGCTGTTCCTTGGAGTCAAGGATTCTGAAGCTTTTACTTACTTTAGGCATGTTGCAAGGAGGGACCTGTCCTTGGAGAGGGACATCATTCTTGGGAGGGTGGAGGAACAGCACAAGAGAGAAAGACTGTCGATGAGATGGATTGATTCAGTGATTGGGGTAATTGGGGTAGGTGTGTCAGAGACAATAAGTTTGGCACAGGATAGAACAGGGTATATGGCTACACACAGGGTCACCTGAGTAGCAAGCAACTCAGCAGCATATAACAACAACATGCATTCAAGAACTGGACAATAACTAAGGATGATAGTAGAAGGATCGATACCTTTGAGTTGTGGTGTTGAAGATCATTGAATACACCATGGAATGCCAGGAGAATGAACAGGTCTGTCCTGGAGAGGGTAAAACCAACCTGCTTGCTCCATGGAGGCACAGATTCTGAAGCTCTAGCTCACATACTTTGGGCATGTAGCCAGGAGGGACTTGTCTTTGGAGAGGGCACCATGGTTGGAAGGGTGGAGGAACAGTACAGGAGAGGAAGACCCAGGATAAGATGGACTGACTCAGTAACAGAAGAAATGGAACTAGTTGTGTAGATGATGATTGGCTCAGGATAGGGCAGGGTTCAGAGCTAATGTACATAGGGTCACTATGAGTAGCAGGTTACTCAATAGCACATAACAACAACAACATGTGATACTAATGACAATGTTCAGTGATTTCCACATTCTATCAAATTCTACCCTACCTTTCTTGGGAATGGAAACAAATATGGATCTCTTCCAGTCAGTTAGCCACAAAGTTATTTTCCATATTTCTTGCGAAATCCTGAAGAACACGTCCAGGACTATATTTCTTTGCTGGAACATATCCATTGGTTTTCCATCAATTGTTTTTGTTGTTCTTGTAGTTATTGATTACCTTCAAGTCAAGCATGACTCATAGCACCTCTATGAACAAAAGGCCTGAAGCCCCTCTACAACTATCAACATTTGTCAAAGTTCACAGAATTTCCAGAGGCATGTTATTTAGGAAGTGGATGCCACCCCTGCTCCCAAACCTGTCACAGTGTGTTATTGTTGTTATGTGTCATTGAGTCTTCTGTGATGTATAGCAACCCTATGAACAGCAACTCTGAATCCTTCTGTCCTGAGCCAGCCTCACTAACTCAGACACACCAACCCCCATCGCCCCAGTTACTGTATCAATCCATCTCATCCAGGTCTCCCTCTCCTACTTTGTCCGTCCACCCATCCAAGCATGATGTCTTTCTCCAAGGACCAATCTCTCCTGGCCACATGCCCGAAGTAAGTCAGACCGAATTTCAAAATCCTAGCCTCCAAGGAGAGACTTGGTTTCACCCTCTCCAAGACAGACCTATTTGTTTTCTTGGCAGTTCATGGTATGTTTACTGGGGCCTTATTTTTTGTTAATACTTTCAATGAAGCTTGAACCTCTTCCTTTTTAACATGGGTTCTTGATTGTATACTATTGCTTCAAATGGTTCTGTGTCAGTCTATTCGTTATGGCACAGTGACTTCATGTATTCCTTCCAACTTCTTTTGATGCTTCATGGATCATTCACAATTTTGCCCATGTTGTTGTTGCTGTTATGTGTTATCAAATTGCCTATGAGCAATCCTATATACAATAACTCTGAATCCTGCCATCTCCTAGGCCAATCTCATCATCTCTAGCAGACCTAATCCTATTTCTCCAGTCACTGAGTCAATCCATCTCATCCTCGGTCTTCCTCCTCTGTGCTGTCCCTCCACCCTTCCAAGCATGAAGTCTTTCTCCAAGGACTGGTCGCTCCAAGCCATGTGCCCAAAGTCTGTGTGATGGAGCTTCAAAATCCTTACTTCCAGTGAGCAGCTTACTTTCACCCTCTCAGGGACAGACCTGTTTGTTCTCCTGGCAGTCCACAGTATGTTCAACACTCTTCAACAACACATCTCAAAGACATCAATCTATCATCTTTAGTCATTGTCCATCTCTCTGACACACAGCAAGTAATTGCAAAGGTCATGGCCTCAATCCAGTGTACCTTAGTCTCTGACTAACACCATTGTTCCTCAGTACTCTAGAGAGGTTCCTTACAGTAGACTTTCCCAATGTAATTCATCTTTTGATTTCCTGGAGCTGGTGGCAAGAGTGATAATTGTGGAGCCAAGCAAGCTGAAGCTGTTAACAATCTCAATCCCTTCTCCATCTATCATGAAGCTGCCAATTGGCCCAGTGGTGAGAATCTTTGCCTTCTTGATGCTGAGCTTCAATCCATATTGAAGACTACAGTCCTTGACCTTCTGCAGCAAGCACTTCAAGTCCTCCTTAATTTCAGCAAGCAAGGTTGTGTCATCCGTATAATGTAAGTTGCTGTTGAGTCTTCCTCCAATTCTGATGCCACATTCCTGCCATAAAGTCTAGCCTACCAGATAATCTGTTTTGTATATAGGTCAAAAAGGTATTGCCCATCGCATCCTTCAAATATTGCAACTCAAGGTTTGAATTTGTTCTTGCATTTTATTTGATAAATGAGTTCTCTCTTTTTCATTTTCCACCTCCAGCTCTTTTCACATCTCATTATACTTTGCTTTGTCTTTTCAAGCTGCTCTTTGTGAATAAAAACGTATTCACAAGAAACAAATGCCTACATTCAACTATTTTACTTCATTTGTTCTCTTTGTTTTGGTTTCTCCATGTTCTAGTACAATTTCAAGAGTTTCTTCCAAGAACCATTTGAACTTTCCTTTCTCCCCTCTCTTTGTAATAACTTTTTGTTTTCTTCAAGGCTGTTGTCTTTGATGTCATGCCACAGCTCATCTGGTTTTCCATCATTAGTAGTCAATGCCTTGAACCTATTCTTAAGCTGGTTTATAAATTCACCAGTGGGATAGACTCAATATCCTCTTTTGGTTCTTGTGGGCTTGTTTCCATTTCCTTCAGCTTCAGTTTGACTTTGAATATTCATGGCTGCTGGACTGTTCCACAGTCAGCCCCTGTCCTGGTTTTGACTGCTGAGCTCCACCAAGTCTTTCCACAAAATTAATCCTGTATGATGCTGTTGTTGTTATGTGCCTTCGAGTTGTTTGCGACTCATAGTGACCCTATGTACAACTGCCCTAAACCCCGCTCTATCCTGTGCCAATCGCGCTACCTCTGACACACCCATCCCGATTACCCCAGTCACTGAATCAATCTACCTCATAGAGGGTCTTCCCCTCTTGCGCCATCCCTCCACCCTCCCAAGCATGATGTCCCTCTCCAAGGACCTGTCCCTCCTTGCAACATGCCCAAAGTATGTCAGATGAAGCCCCAGAATC
>NW_006399814.1:14295933-14298259 GCF_000299155.1 Elephantulus edwardii
GGAATCTTCTGTTCTGCTCTTTAATATCTTGAATTCTTCCTTGTGCTTTGGCTTCTCTATGCTCCAGTGCAATCTTCAGAGTTTCTTCTGACATCCATTTTGCTCTTTTCTTCCTCTTCTGTCTTTGTAATGACCGTTTGCAGTCTTCCTGGATGATACATTTAACATCCTCCCACAACTCATCTGGTCTTCACTCATTAGTGTTCAAGGCTTCAAACCTGTTCCTGAGATGGTTCTGAAATTCAGGTGGGATAGACTCAAGGTCATATTTTGGTTGCCTCGGATTTTGGTTTAATTTTCTTCAGCTTCAGCTTGAACTTGCATATGAGTAGTTGGTGGTCCATTCCACAATCATCTCCTAGCCTAGTTTTCACAGCTGATATTGAGCTTCTCCAGCAGTTTTTTTGCAGATGTAATAGATCTGATTCCTATGCATACCATCAGGTGAAATCCATGTGTATAGCCTGCATTTATGTTTCTTATAAAACATATTTGCAATGAGGAAGTCATTGACTGTACAAAATTCAATCATTCTATCTCCAGCTTCATTTCTGTCACCGAGTCTATGTTTTCCAACTACTGATTCTTCTTCTCTGTTCCCAACTTTTGCGTTCCAGTCACCCATTATTATTAATGCATCCTGATTGCATGTTCAACATATCTCCGACTTTAAAAGTTGGTAGAAATCATCTATTTCTTCTTCTTTGGCTCTGGTTGTTGGTACATATATCTGAATGATAGCGGTATTCACTGGGCTTCCTTGGAAGGATATGGATATAATCCTGTAGTTTCCACAAAACAAAAGTTCCCTGTGTTCACCAGGTGAAGTTTGTGTACATAATCACTGTTTGTGGTTTTTTTGCAAAAGGTATTTTCTATGAATAATCAGTAACTGTAAAAAGCTCAATCATTCTATCTCCTACGTCATTTCTATCTTTAAGTCCGTCATTCCTAACTACCAGTACTTCTTCCTTGTTCCCAACTTTTGCAGTCTGGTCAGCAATTATTATTAAAGCATTCTGATTGCACATGATCCAAACCATGGTCTTCTCAACTGCTTGTTATGCATGTTAATACTGGGCAATGGCCAGAATGGTAAAAGAGAACTGAGTATTTCACAGACTACCTAGAGAATAAACAGGTCTGTCTTGGAGGAAGTGAACTCAGAATGCTCCTTGGAAGCAAGTTTGGTGAAATTCTGTCACATGTATGTTGGGCATGTTGTTTGGAAGGGTCAGTCCTTTGAAAAAGACATGTTGGAAAAATGAAGTATCAATGTAAGCTAGGAAGCTTACAAGATAGATTGAACTAGTGACTCTAACAATGGGCTCAAGTGTGTTAGAGATGGTGAAGATGGCACAGGACAGGGTAGGTTTCAAATAAGTTGTTCTTAAAGTCATTGTGAGTCACAGTTGACTAGACAGCAAATAACAATAACAAAGATTCTGTCTCAGTTATCTAGTACTGCTCTAACAGAAATGTCAAAAGTGGATGACTTTTATAAATACGAATTTCTTTTCTTACTGTTAAGAAGCTAGATGTCTGACCTCAGAGTGCCAGCTCTAGAGGAAGCCTCTCTTCTTCTGCATCCTGGTTGTAAGAAGGTTTCTACTACAAGGACTGAGTCCAGTGGACACACTCTGCTCTTAGTTCATCTTTGTCCCACTCGCTCTGCTTACTTCTCTCTCCTTCTACCACTTGTAAAATAAAGGGTGATGCAGGATACATCCCAGAGAAACTCCCCTTTATTGTGACCTGACTAAGAGTATAGCATCTCACTCTAATCCCCCCTACACTGAATCAGGTCTATGGCCTGAATACAGGTGTTTTATGTTGTCCTAATCCCTTTCTCTCAGATCAGAACTGATCACACCAGATCACATCACAAGGCATGATTACATCATTGCATCACTGTCACATCATTACACACCTGGCAGTCCATTCAGAATCAAAACCTTGTTCAAGCTGATACACCTTTATGGAAATGCACAAATGAATCCTAGATACATAAAAAGATAGATATAATTATATAGGTGTCGATATATGCAAATATATATTGTTGTTGTTGTTGTTATGTGTCATCGAGTCACTTGCGACTAATAGCAATCCTATGTACAACAGCCTTAAACACTGCTCTGTCCTATGCCAATCGCACTGTCTCCAACACACCCATCCCGATTACTCCAGTCACTGAATCAACCTACCTCATAGAGGGCCTTCCCCTCCTGTGCTGTCCCTCCACCCTCCCAAGCATGATGCCCCTCTCCAAGGACCTCCTTACAACATGTCCAAAGTATGTCAGATGAAGCCTCAGAATCCTTGCCTC
>NW_006399814.1:14298854-14301868 GCF_000299155.1 Elephantulus edwardii
ATGTCAGTATTTGTCTGGTATAAACTAGGTGAAAATTTATTCATTATAAAAGAATTCCTACATTGTTGTTGTTTTGTGCCATCAAGTTGCCTGTGACTCATAACAACTCTATGTACATAAATGTCTCCAACGCATCTACTTCCATTACTCCAGTTACTGTGTCAGTTCATCTCATCTGGGGTCATCTTCTCCTATGCTATCCTTCCATCCTTCCAAGCATGATGTCATTCTCCAATGACTGGTCCCTCCTGGCAACATGCCCAAAATGTGTCAGTCAGAGCTTCAAAATCCTTGCCTCCAAGGATCAGCTTGGTATCACCCTCTCTAGGACAAACCTGTCTATTCTCTTGGCAGTCCATGGTATGTTCAATACCATTCTCCAGCACCAAATAGACATTACTGTTAATTGCTGTCAATTCAAACTCATAGCTCCCCGAAATGTACAGAGTAGAACTGCATTCAAATGGGTTTTCAAAGTTGGAATTTTCAGAAGCAAATCACCAGTCCTTACTTCCAAGCCATGTCAGCTTTTGTTTCATGATACAGCACTTGACCAAGTACACCTCCCAAGGACTCCTGTGCCCACGTTAGAAAATAACCAAAGGCTGCACATCAGAGATCTGAGCATCTAAGTCAAGAAGTTACAAAAAAAAAAGAACAAAGTAAATCCAAAGAAAATAGGAGACGGAAAACAGGGCGAGATCAGAAGCTTTAAAATACAGATGGTTAAAAGGATTGATAACACTAAAAGCTGTTTCTTGGAGGAAGGAAAAAACCAGACAAAACCCACAGCACTATTGATCAGGAGAGAATATAGTACTGAGAATGAAAAGGAGGACATAACAATCAGACTTAGCAGAGATTTTTTTTAAGGTAACAATACTATAAAACAACTTTATGCAATTCTTGTGGAATCGTAAATGGAATAGAACATTTCCTAGAAAAATTATTTTTGCCAAAACTAACTCAATAAGAAATGGAAAACCTGGATAAACCTACAAAGAAAGCAAATCAATAGTCAATCTACTTGTAGAAACAAAACAGACCGTGAGGCCCAGACGGTTTAACAAGCAATTCTATCTTACACAAAATGTTTCAGAAAGCAGAAAAGAAGGAAAAGCTCCTCAATTTACTTTAAGGTGCTAGTAAAACTTTGAAACAAGAGCCAAATGAGAGCAGCAAAAGAAATCAAAATTATGGGCTAATCTCACTTATAAGCACTAGACAAAAATTTCTAAATAAAACCTAGACAACCAGAGATTTCAGAGATAACACTTTATAACCAAGAAAAGCATAGCCTAGTTACTCATACATAAACTTTAGAAGATCCGTTAATGCAATTCACTACATGAGCCAGCTAAAAAAGACAAATCTATGATCACTGCAGTAGATTCAGAAAAAAGCATACAGCCGTATTGTTGCAGGGATAAATAAGAACACCAATGGAAGCTGGTAGAGCTCCCAGAAACAGATTCATTTTACATGTGAGAGCTACTACATTCCACAAGAAGTAGCATTAAAAAAATTCTAGGAGAAAAGATGCACAATTCAATAAAAGTACTGAGACAATTAATTATTCATAGTTTTAAAGACGATACAATTGTAAAACTTTTAGACAAAAACATGGCAGAATATCCTTAAAATTAAGAATTTTCTCTTAAACAAGTAGCTAAAACCACAATCTATAAAATAAAATATAAATATATTTTACTACATCCTATGTAGAGACAAATATTTATTTACGCTAGGTTGTCAGTACACATATAAGGAAATTGAGGAAGGTTGTTTTAAAGACTGAATGACAGTCCTGGTGCAGGTGGGCAGAAGGGACTGGATGGATAAGAAAGAAGAGTAGGGAGAAACATTAATATTTACATACACTATTAGCTATACGGCTACATTACTTATTTTTACAACAAATTCTTTTAAATGTCTATATTTGAAAAGACACCATAAAGTAAAAAGACAAGTTATCTGAGAAAAGACATGACAAATTAATAGTATTCAGACTACAAAAAGAAATTATTAAGAAAAAAATAATTCAACACGAAGTAGACAGTGATATGAACATGCAATTCACAGAAATAAAACTTGAATGGCCAATACATAAATGAAAAGCTACTCAATCTCATTAATAATCAGGAAATGCAATTTAAATTTATGTTGCAATGCAATTTCAGTACCATAAGAGTGGCAGTAATTAACAAGTCCAATAACACCCAGTGTTGATGAGCTCCTGGGGAAATAGGGTTTCTGATACACTTCTAGTGGAAGCGCAAATTGGCACCACCTCTTTGGAGTCATTTGGCCAAATCTAATTAAGTTCAAGGTGTGAATTCCCTGTTATCCAGCAGTTCCTCTTCTAGGTATATATACTCTAGAGAAACTCCAGCATGTATCTACTAAGAAATACTTAAATGTTAGTAACATTTATATTTCTAATAAAGAAAAATTAGAAGCAATATGAAAGGATCATAAGCAAAAGAGCAGATAATTATGAAATAGAGGCAGTCCCCCAATTATGAAGGCCTGGTTTATGGACAATCAACAGTTATGAGTCAGTTATTGCTTGGTTTGGAGTAAGCTCTAACTCAGTGATCCATGTACAACAGATCTAAACCACTGATGTCCATTATGGGTGCTCTGGTGACCTAGTACATAAGGAGTTATGCTGCCACTGCAAAGGCAGGGAATTAGAATCCACCATCTCCTCCAATGCAATTTATAGCCTCTGAAAACCCACTAGTCAGTTATGGCTCAGTTTCAACTCAAAGGCTTACAACAAGACTTGTATTGATATGGATAAATCTCAGAAATATGGTAGCAAATTGCATGACCTAGTGGTAAGGACTTGCACTGGCAACACAAATGTATGTGGTTCGAATCCACCAGGTGCTCTGCAGAAAAAAGTTGGGTAGCCTTCTCCTGTGTGATTAACTTGCTTCTGAAAATCCACTGGAAGGTCAGCTATGAGTCAGCTCCAACTTGATGGTACACAACAACAACATTCACAA
>NW_006399814.1:14305578-14310619 GCF_000299155.1 Elephantulus edwardii
ACGATTGCTTTTACAACGGCATCTAAAACAATAAAATGATGTCTTTAAATTGTGGTGTTAGCAAACATTATTCAATATATCATGGATTGCCCAAAGGACAAACAAATCTTTCTTGGAATAAGTAGACAAAGTGCTCCTTTAGAAGCAAGGATGACACAGATTTTCTCTCCTGTGCTTTGGGAAAATTATCAAGAGGGACCAGCCCCTGAAGAAAGACATCACATTTGAAAAAAGAAAGAATCCGAGAAAAGGAGAAGTAATAAGTATTAACACAGTGACTGTGATAATGGACTTAATCCCAGCAGACTGTGAGGACAGCACAGGACCGAGCAGGGCTCCATTATTGTGTGTAAAGCCACTAAGAGGCAGGGCTGACTCCGTAGCACCTAACAACAACCACAAGTAGGAATACATTTAACCAGGAAAGTGAAAAATTTGTACACTGAAAACAACGATCTTGTTGAAAGACATTAAAGATGACTTAATAAACAGAAGTAGATCCTACATTCATAGGAAGATCAGGTCGTATTGCTGAGACATCATTACCACGCAGTGATCTATAGACTTAATTTTTTTAAAGCAAAAAAAATTAATATATTCTCTAAAGAAAACCATAATACATGAGAATGATTGAAACACAATGTGAATGAAGAATAGTGTGAAACACAAAGTATATGAACTTTGTAAGCAAACCAATTAAAAAATATATAAATAAATATCTTTCAGAGAGAAATGAAAACCATAGAATATGTAAAGATGTCTATTATCTTCCCTCCAAGAAGCGTAAGCAAAAACCCAATAAGTTTCTCTCCGACTTCTGAATCTAGGCTTAATTTAAGGAAGCTCTGGTGGCCTGCCAAGTAAAAAATTACACTGCAATCCTGAAGGCATGCTGTTTGAATCCACCAGCTGCTCCTTGGGAGAAAGATAATGAAAAGTCTTCAAATTCACATGAAATTGCAAGGAGCCTGGACTAGTTAAACAATCTCAAAACATTCCTTGTTTCAAAGCTTTGTAATGAAAAAGCTACATTAATCATCTCCACCCTCTCAGCTCTACTTTGAAAGGCATCAGACTGTATTTAAATAACCTAGGAGTTAGAAACATTATGGTATCCTAATGTTGTTGTTGTTGTTGTTGTTGTTTACCACAGAGTTGGAACAGACCCATAGCTGGCCCGCCAGGGAGCTTTCAGAGTCAGTTAATTGCATGGGAGGAGATTGCCCATCCTTCTCCTGTGGAGCAGCTGGTGGCCTCAAACAGCTGCCTTCTGGATTCCAGTGCAGCTTTTTGCCACTAAGCCACCATTTAAATAAAACTTTAAAACTTAAAAAAAAAAAAGCTACAGTAATCAAAACAGTGTGGTACTGGCATAAAAATAGACATTTAAGTCTATGGACTAGAAATAAGAAAATGGCCAGGAAACTTTTGATGGGGGTCAAATAGAAGGCAATGAAAGTGGAAAATCTCAAAGAATCCTAATAAAGCCACCAAAGCTAATGAATGAACTCAGTAAAATGTCAGGGTCCAAGATAAAAACAAATCAGTAATGTCTCATACAACAACAATGAGCCACCTCAAAAAGAATTTGAGTTTTCTGCAGGTGGAAGTCCAGTTTTGCCAGCACCATTTGTTGAAGAGGATATCATTTCTCCATTTGATAGCTTTGATTTCCTTATTGATTATCAGCTGATCATAGTTAGCTGGGTCTATTTCTGGGTTCTCAATTCTCTTCCATTGGTCATTGTACCAGTACCATGCTGTTTTGGTTACTGCTGCTGTGTAGTAGGTTTTGAGGTCAGAGAGTGATATGCCTCCAACCTCATTTTTATTTCTCAGAAGTGTTTTGCTTATTCGGGGTCTCTTGTCTCTCCAAATTTGATCATTTCCATTTCGATCTCCTTGAAAAATGAATTTGGTATCTGGATTGAGATTGCTCTGAACATGTAGATTGCTTTTGGTAGGACTGTCATTTTCACAATATTGAGTCTTCCTATCCATGAACAGGGCACATTTTTCCACTTTAGGTCTTTTGTCTTGCAGAAATGCTTTGTAGTTTTCTTTGTATAGGTCTTTTGTATCTCTAGTTACATTCATTCTCAAGTATCTCAATTTGTGGTTGGCTACTGTAAATGGTATTGCTTTCCTGAGTTCCTTCTCTGAATTCTCTTTGTTACTGTAAAGGAATTCTGTTGACTTTGGGATATTGATCTTAAATTGGCCTATTAAGCATAAGAGGTTTTGTGTTGAGTCTTTGGGGTTTTCTGTGTACATATCATATAATCTGCATATAGCGAGAGTTTAACCATCTCTTTGCCAATCCAGGTGCCTTTTATTTCTTTTTCTTGTCTTATTGCCCTAACAAGCACTTCCAATACCATATTGAATTGGCGACAGTGGACATCCTTGTCTGGTCCCTGTTAGCAATGAAAATGTTTTCAGTCTTTATCCATTGAGAATGATGTTGGCTCTTGATTTTGCATATATACTTTTCACTATGTTGAGGAAATTTCCTTCTATTCCAATTTTGCTAAGTGTCTTTATAAGGAAGGAGTGTTGGATTTTGTCAGATGCCTTTTCTGCATCGGTTGCTAAGATCATCTGGTTCTTGTTATTTACTTTGTTAATATAGCAAAAAATATTGATGATTTTTCTTATGTTGAACCATCCTTGCGTATCTGTTATGAATCCCACGTGGTCATGGTGAATTATTTTTTAATGAGGTTTTGGATTCTATTGGCTAGGATTTTGTTAAAGATTTTTATATCTATATTCATAAGATATATTGGTCTGTTGTTTTCTTTCTTGGTAATATCTTTGCCTGGTTTTAGTATTAGGGTTATGCTTGCTTCATAGAATGACTCTGGAAGTGTTTCTTCTTTTTCAAGTTTTCTAAATAATTTAAGTAGAATGGGTGTTAAATCCTCTCCGAATGTTTGATAGAATTCAGCTGTGAAGCCATCTGGTCCAGGACTTTTCTTATGGGGAAGTCTTTTTCTGACCTTTTAAATTTCTCTTGATGAGTCTGTTCAAGTATTCTATATCTGTCCTTATAAATCTGAAACAGGATCCACATTTCACACCATACACAAAAATCAATGCAAGGTGGACCAGAGATCTGGGAGTAAAGCCCAAAACTATAACGTTCATAAAAGACAAACTCGGATCAAGCTTCAAAGCATTAGTCCAAGGTATAAAGAATCTGCCAAATACAACCAGAAATGTACAATCTGAAGAGAATAAAATTGATGCATGGGACCTTCTAAAGATTAAATCTATCTGTGCATCAAAAACTTTCCAACAAGATGAAAAGAAAACCTACAGACTGGGAACAAACATTTGGTAATACCATCTCAGACAAGTCTTATAACAAAAGTTTACAGAATACTCCTTGGCCTCCAAAAGAAAAAGACTGATAACCCAATTATAAAATGGGCAAAAGACATGGAAGGAATTTTCACAGAAGAAGAAATCTGAATGGTAAACAGACACATGAAGAAATCACTAGCAATAAGAGAGATGTAAATCAAAATCACAATAAGACACCATCTCACTCCAGTTACAGTGGCAAAGTTTAACAGGGCAGCAAGTAATAAATGTTGAAAGGGATGTGGTGAAAAAGGAACTCTTATACAACGCTGGTGGGATTGTAAAATGGTATAACCATCTGGAAGGTAGTTTGGCACTTCCTCAAAGAGCTGAACATAGAAATTCTATATGATCCAACTATTCCACTGCTTGGAATATACCCAGAGAAAATCAGAACTGAGGCACAGATGAACATTTGTACACAAGTGTTCATAGCAGCATTATTCACCATCGCAAGAACATGGAGATAGCCCAAATGTACAACCACAAACAAATGGATTGAGAAATTATGGTCCATTCACACAATGAAATACTATGCAGTATGCAGGAGCAATAACTTTATAAATTATTACCTAACATGGGAGGGACTAGAGAGCTTTATGCTGAGGGAACTCAGCCCCAGAAGGATAAATATTGTATAAAACCATTATTGTAGAATAAAAGTGGGATGGAAGAGATAGGAAGCAGAGGGATGAGGATGTGCCAAGGCCATCCATGGTGTCAAGACTATTTAACAGGGAAAGAATAGTGTCTGTGATAATTGTTGCTGGGCCAACTGGATGCTCCCATGAAAAATTCTCTGCGTTGTCTTCAACAAAGGAGTGAGAACTTACCTTTAATGGGGAGATGAGAGGTTATGAAGACTCAAGAGGAATCTGTGACTCAGACATCCCTCAGTTTTTGAGCGGGGTCATCACTTCTGTTCTAGAGAGGAAAAAAGACACCACAGAGTCACGCATACTCTGTAGAGACATTTTTATTAAGCTTTAAAGAAGACAAGAGAAAGCTAAATCATTTCAGAATGAAGGAATCCATTAGCATGAGGCCAAAGGAGCTCCATTGAACCACAGCCATAATTTTCGTTTCTAAGACAAAAAACAAAGAAAATCATCACAAAATTATGATTAGTGATGAATTAGGTAGAATCCATTATTACTGAAAATGCAACTACAGCAGCATGATCATGATAGAGACAGTTTTTTAAAGCTTGGGTTGGTTCTGAAGCTTTTAACGTGTAAGACCTTCCGGCTTTTATGATTAATCGTCAGTGTGCGATTCATCACCCTCAGCTTTTCTGCAGTACGTCTTGTGCCTCCAATAATAGCCACAGTTCTTAAAAGTACTGTTTCCTCCCCATCCTCAGAAATTACCCACCTCCCCTCCCTGCTTAGTTGCTGTACAGCCAATTTCAATTCATGGCCCTCCCATGTGTGACAGAAAGGAACTACTCCAAAAGGTTTTCTTGGCTACAATGCACTTCACAGGCAATTTCTCCCACAATCCTACTGGGTGGGATCAAATCCTCTGCCTTTACTTTGACTGATTACAAACCACTTGTGTCAACCAGGTTCCTCAGACCAAACCAATAATTAAGATTAAGTCACAGAATAACCCAGACAGTGAAGTGCAGGGAAGCTAACAGAGGAAAGAAACTGTGCCCCAAAAGGGCTGC
>NW_006399814.1:14310719-14322792 GCF_000299155.1 Elephantulus edwardii
GAGATTGTTCCTCCTTCTCCAGCAGAGCATCTGGTGGATTCGAACCGTGCATCTCTGAGACTGCAGTTGCAGCTTCTTGCCACTAGGCCACCAGAGCTCGCCAATCATATCATTTTTAAAAACACAGAAATATTCAGCACTATATATTGATTCTTGCTAAAGTTGTAGTTTTAAGATAATAAACTAGAAAAATCCCAGAGACTTCTGCTCCTATGCAAATTCATGGATGTGTTGGAAAATGTCTGAATAACAAATATATATGTTTGCTCACAGTGGAGGAGCCCTCATGACAGTGCATCATGTGTTGTTTTAACAGGAGGGTTCAAATCTACCAGGCAGTAAGAAAGTACAGGCACGTGGTTCAAATCCACCAGCTTCTTGGCGGGAGACGGATGGGCAGTATCCTCCCATGCAATTAACTGCTCTGAAGACTCACTGGAAGGTCAGCTCTGGGTCAGTTCTGACTCGATGGTACACAATGACAACAACAAGGCTTTGCAGGAGAAAGATGAGCCGTCTCTTCCTGTAAGGATTTACAGCCTGGGAAATGTGATGCAAGGTCACCATGAGTTGAAGTTGACTTTAAAGCAGTAAATCTCCTGTTGTTGTTGTTGTTGGGTGCCACTGAGTTGAGTATGACTCATAGTGGCCCTTTGGACAACAGATCTAAACCCCCATAACAAAAAGGGCAGCTCTGGCTGACCATATAATGTGAGGAATTGCTGAAAGGTCTGGGGCTTTTCATAGAATGTTTAAGGGGAAAGCTACAAAAGAGTATCTTTGGCCATGATCCAAAACTATTTCGTTGTCCAAGGAAAAGTTGAGGGCAAAATAAAACACACTTCATGGTCCAGAGCAGAATGGGTCACCATACCAAGAATACAGCCAAATTCAGATATATGTAACCCCGCACATGCCTGCTAACACAGGAGCCACGTATTGGGGTAAAGGATGTCTGCCTCTAACAAGAAACAGTGAATGCAGAAACTTAGCTGAGACAAGACAAGGTGGTTTCTCAAATAGACAGTGAATAAAAAAGTAACAAGACTCACTCATGCCCAGAATGATGTTGTACACGGTTGAGTCAGAATTGACCTATAGCTGACCCTCCAGTGGGTTTTCAAAAGTGGCTAATTATATGGAGGAGATTGTCCATCTTTCTCCCACAGAACAGCTGGTGGCCTTCAATCACATGCCTTTGGGATTGCAGTGCAGCTTCTTGCCACTAGGCTACCAAAGCTCCAGAATAATACTCCACAAAATATTCATCTCAATACAAGAATAGTAGCTACCCTCCTAATAACACACCCCCTGTACTACACAGAGGCAGCAGGCACATGCAAAAGAACTCTCAGCTTAAAGAGGCATATAATGATGGCTCTCCAAACATTTAAGGAAGACCAACACCACAAGAGATGAACTTAGTAAATGAGAACCCTTACTCATGTGCTTAAGAAGGGAATACATTTCTTTTATGGACATGGAAGCTCTGTATTGGGAATCCATCACGACCTTATTCCATGTATCTCTTCATTTGTATCATTTTTTATATTACAAAATTATAATCCTAAGTATAATTCTTTCTATGAGCTTTATAAATTATTCTGGCAAATTCTCAAACCCAAAAGAATAGTTGACATCAGCCGGTAAGGGGAGAGAGGAACTGGGAATCCCCGAGCTTGTGACTGAAATCCTGAAGGAGCAGTGTAAAGAAAGCCCAGCAGGTCAGAAAGCGAGGGTGTCAACAGATCTCAGAAGCTTGTTGGGCAGACGTAGCAGTCTGCAGAAACACTTCTTTTAACTTGTGAGCTTGAACCCGTACTGCATGGGCGGCTGAAGTTGGAACAAAAGTAGACAGAAGTTAAAAGTTAGAGATTTTATTTTGTTTCTATCTTCATAATGCACAGTAGTTAATCTCAGGAGTGCAAGAGTGATGAAACATAAGAAAAAAAAAACAGGCAATGTAATATACCACATCAATGAGATAAAGGAAAAAAACACATTATCATTTCAATTGATGCAGAAAAGGCATTTGACAAAAATCCAACACTCCTTTATGATTAAAACTCTTCTCTAGGAAGAGAAAGGAAATTTCTCAATGTGATATAGGAAAACTATGCAAAGCTCATAGTTAACATTATACTCAATAGTGAAAGATTAAAGCTTTCTCCTTAAGATCAAAAATAAAACGAGGATATCTGCTCTCATGGCTGCCGTTCAACAGTGTACTGAAACTCCTAGTCAGATGTATTAACAATAAAATAAAGGCACTCAAAATAGAAAAAAGTAAAACTGTGTCTAGTCACAAATTACATAATCCTATTAATGCATCTTGAAGCACTTGCCTTCAACATGGATTGCATCTCAACATAAAAAAAAATTTCAGAAATTCTCACACTCAACCTATAGGTAATGTCATGATAGATGGAGAAAAGATTGAGATTGCCAATTACTTCATCTTCCTTGGCTCCACAATCAATACACTTGGTATCAGTAGTTAAGAGATCAGGTGATGTTTTGCCCTGGAGAAGTCTGCAGTCAGGGACATCAGTAGTTACGAGATCAGGTGAAGTTTTGCACTGGAGAAGTCTTCAGTCAGGGACTTCTCCAAATTAGCAGTGATGTTAGTTTCAGGACTGAGGTGTACCTGATGCAGGCCATGGTCTTTTTTCAATTTTATTTTATTAATTTTAATGAACACTTACAGAGATTTTGGATTCTCATTCATTCATTGTTGCACTTTTTTTCTTTACCCCCCCCCCCCCAGTTCACTCCTCTCTTTGAAAAGCAGACCATGGTCTTTTCAATCACTTGCTATACTGCTGAGAGCTGGAAAATGAACAAAGTTGACAGAAGAATTGATGTCTTCTTTACAACTCTTCTATAAAGCTATTATATTTCAAAACAATAAATTCTGTAAATAATGGCAATAATAAACAATGATGTCACAATGCAAACAAAAAAAATAATTGATGTCTTTGAATTGTGGTAAGGACAGTATTGACGATCCCCTGAACTGCCAAAAGAAGAAATTACTTTGGGCATATTGCTAGGAGAGGCTATTCCTTGGAGAAGAACATAATGCTTGGGGAAAAGGAGGGAGTGTGAAAGAGAGGAAGATCCTTAACCAACTGTTTTGACACAGTGACTGGCAATGAGCTCAAGTGTGTCAGAGATTGTGACGATGACACAGGAAAGGACAGAGTTCAGATCAGCTGTTCATAGGGTCCTTATAAATCAGAGTCAACTCAATGACATGTAGGCGACTCATAGCAACCCTATGAACCAAAGACCAGGACACCTGTATAACTTTCATCCTTTCTCCTGTTTCATAGGGTTTCCAGAAGCAAGCTATTACGGAAGTGGATGCCACTCCTGCTTCCAAGTTTGTTTCAATCAGGGTCTCCACCAAACACTGCCCACCATGGGTAACCATTCTCACATTTGACTCATCAGTGTTACAGTGTTTGGCTTCATGGCAACCACGAGTTACCTCTGTACAGCAAGTTGTATAACAGGGCTACTATACATATATGTATTAGAAAATCTCCAAGAATCCATAGTAAAACTACTAAAGCTAATTAGTGAATCTAGTAAAATTTCAGGGAACACAATCAACAACAACAAAGAATCAGCAATGTCCGCCATTCACCAACAATGAACAACCCAAAAAGGAAAATTAACGATTGCTTTTACAACGGCATCTAAAACAATAAAATGATGTCTTTAAATTGTGGTGTTAGCAAACATTATTCAATATATCATGGATTGCCCAAACCAATAATTAAGATTAAGTCACAGAATAACCCAGACAGTGAAGTGCAGGGAAGCTAACAGAGGAAAGAAACTGTGCCCCAAAAGGGCTGCTGCAAGTCCCAGCTGATGTGACTGGAATCACAGGGTCCTGGATCCAGGCGGACAGAACATAAAGTCTAATAGGGAGAATGTGGGTGTGGGAGCACCTTCTTGGGCTACGGGAATTAACAACTTGGCAAGGACCCCTGAGGTTGGGGCTAGCATGCTGCTCAAATGGCTCTCCAAAAAGGTTTCCAGTCAGTCCATTCTGGTTCTGCCCTTTTCTCACAATTTGCCTCTCAACCCAAGTTACAATGAATTCAGTTCAACAAAATCCCCAGATGGCTCTTATCGACCCCCAAGATCTTGATTAAATGTATCTTCTGATTCAGTGTATCTGGGATGGAAATGCAAATGCTCATCAGAGAATCGAATCACAGAACACTGATTTGAAGCTCTGCTTGGATGCTTAGAGATCCAGAATATTCGTCCTCCTCCAGCTGCTAGGACTACTAGCATGATCAGCCAAGGCCAGCGCAGGACAAAAGGCTTGGCCCTGCCTCCTTCTCTGAAGGACCCCCCAGCTCTAAACGCACTGCCATCCATCCCGAGACTGGTCACAGCCTCTGTTGCAAGCTGCACCATTACAACCACAACTTCTCTCTCTCTTCAGTCCTGTGTCCCTCACACCACAGCAGGCTTTGTTCCTAAGAGAGCTCCACACAAACTCCATTTGAATGTGCATGCATGCATGTACACACACACACACACAGGCAAAGACTGCAAAACAGTAATTCTTAAAAGGGTAAACACGAAGTCAAAAACACTAGGAAAATATGCTTAGCCTCACTAGTAATCAAACAAATGCAGATTAAGAGCATAGAATCTTTCTTATAAAATTAGCAAAAATAAACTTTTTAAAAAACTTAAAAGTTTTAAATATTTACAAAAGTATGCATAAACTGGCTCCCATATAGCACAAACTATGATGAAAATGTAAAATAGCAAAGTCTCTTGGAAGGCAATCTGTCCATCCTCAAATACTCTTTAAGGCCAGAAATTTCAACTCTTGGTGTCTTTTCAGAATCAAAAACACCAGAAAATATGGTCGCTCCTTAACATATTTTTCCCAGATATAATACTCTCCAAATACAAATAATAGACCCAAAGAGACAGTTCAATACTGAAAATATACAGATGGCAAATAAGCCTATGAAAAGATATTCAACATCATTAGCCAGGAGAGAAATGCAAATTAATTCCATGATGAGATATCACCACACACCTATTAGGACAGCTACATTAGAAACAGTCACCAACTGGAACAAAGAAAAGTGAAGACAACCAAAGACACATGAAAGCAATTAGACCAAAGAGTCATACAAACTCGAGCCTTCCTGGCCAAGAGACCAGAAGAGCTAGATAGTACCCAGTAACACTGACCCTTGCTCTCTCTGCAAAGGATCATAACAGGAGGCTCCAGGCAGAAGTCAAAATTATTTTTTTAAAAAAGATTACTCTGACTGAGACTGGTAGAAACCCTTTAACTTAAGACACCCTTCAAGCCTAGAACTTAACTCATCCCCTTGCTTCAACTTCCAGTCAAACAATAAACAGGCCTATGAGGTGAACAGTTAATACCAGGAACATTTGCACCCACAACAACAACCAAGTCTAAGATATCAAAGGTGCACCTTTGTCTGGGATAAAACTCAGAAAGCAAGAAGTTATAGGAGGGGAAAGAAAGCTAAGGAGGAAGTGAGAAGAATTGATTGTAGGGGTTGTAATCAATGTCACAAATCAAAATGTTTATTAATTGTTGAAGTAAATTTTCTCTATAAACTTTCACCCACATCACAATAAGAGATTTTAAAAATAAGACAGAAAACCATGTTAATGGCAAAGATTGGCAAGAACAGTGAATCTCTCTCTCATGCCATTGCTTATGAAGATGTTTAATGGTAGTCACTCTTGCAAATAATTTTGCAGTTTCTACCATATGACTCAGAAATCTCAGAAATAAACTTATTCCCACATAACACCTTTACACAGTTGTTCACAGCAGCTTTATTTATAATGGTCAGAAATGGAAAACAACCAACATATCTCTTAATAAGTGAGGAGTTAAGCTACAATATATCCACACTACAGCACAATTGTCATCAATAAAAGGAATGAACAACTGTTGCATGCAACACAACAATTTGGATGGAACTCAAGAGCATTAAGCTGAATGATAGAAGCCAATCTCAAAGGGTCACATACTGTGTGATTCCATTTTCTGAACTTTCTCGTATTGACAAAAGTATATAGATCCAGAAAACAGTCTCACCTTTTGGCAATCTAGTGGCCAGGGCCAGGGACGACGGACCACGAGAGGGAAGCATTGGGGAGATTTGGTCAGCGATGGAACAGGCTGTGTTGATTGCAGTGATGATGCTCTACAGAACTGCACACACTGCTTGCTCCAATATCACTGTCCTGGGGAAAATGAATAACAGTACATGGGGCATAAATTATAGATGAGCCATCTTAGCAACTTCCTGTGAATCTAAATTTTTTTTCAAAACAAAGTTAAAAACATAAAAATAGACAAAAACAAATACTAAAAGCAATGCTAAACCATATCACCAAACTTACATATGTGCATAAAATAGCCTCTTTCTAGATTTTCTGATTGCAGTCTGTTTCATTAACAGTTTGTTTTTGGAGTCCCGGCTGGACCGAACAGTGACTGGAAATGATAGCCTAACCACACTACTTCTAGTTAATCTTTTTTTTTTAGACTGTCACTTATAAACAGTGAAATAAAATTAGTGGCTAGGAACCATCATTCACTTGGAATGAAATAAAGTAGCCTAGAAAATATGAGAAGGCAACATATGTAATAACAGCAGTTTCAGTTACATTTTACTTGTGAGTATACACACTGGTCACTGAAATGGTTAATGTTAGGTTCCACCTTGGCTAAATTTGATCCCCAGTCCTATGTGGTCCACCAATTACACTGTCAATTCTAACCTCTGTATTTTAATGGAAGCTGTGGTGACATGGTAAGCTATTTGCTAGACTGCTAATTGAAAGGTTGGTGGTCAACTCCACCAGCTGTTCCAGAGGGAAATGATGAAGCGGTCTCCACCTGTAAAGGTTTAAGAACTTAAGCACCATCAACATGGGGAAAAGCATATCACACTCTTGTGGTGGGGGGAGTGAAAGTTTGCAAAGCAAGTTAGGTTTTCATTTAACTGTTCAAACATACTTTGCTCTCCAATATTAATCACAGTATCTACAATGTAATCCCACTCTTTCACTTCCTCCCTGTAAGTTCTCATTTCCATTAACTTTAATCCTTCATCTTCCTGCCTTCTGGCTTTACACTTGGGCAAATGCTGCTCTTCTGACCTTTTGCGCTTGGTTATTCTAAGGCATGAGTGCCTCCCCAATGTCCTTATTCAACTTCAGCCAAAAACCATATTCACTTTCTACTACTGCTGTAACAAACTATCACAAATTTAATGGCTTAAAAAACAACGCACATTTCTTTTCTTACAATTCTGGAGGTCAGAAGTCCTATACGGGTCTTCTACAAAAGTCAGGGCACCCACAGGCTGTGTTCCTTTCTGGAGGCTTTGGGAAGAATCCATTTCCTGCTCATTCAGGTTGCTGATGGAACTCAGTGCCTTGCGGTTTGAAGACGTAGGTCCTGCAGTTTCTCTCTGGCTGTAAACTCATGATGGTTCACAGCTTCTAGAGGTCATCATACTTCTTCTTTCCTCAATCTTCAAAGTTAGCAAATTCAGGTCCTGCTCACATCGCATGTCTCTGACCCACTCTCCTGCCTTTCTTTGCCACATCTAAGGACTAAGGGATCAGATTGAGCCCAGCTGGATATTCAAAAACAATCCCCCCCTCCCCCTCGGATCTCAAGGGCCCTTACCTTAATTATGCACCTGGAAAAGGCCCTCTTGCCCTGTCAGGAATCAAACTCAGGTTCCAAGAATTAGAGTGTGTTTGTCTTAAGGGATGGGGAGAAGTATTCTGCCTACCCCAAATATGAAGGCATTTGTTTTTTACAGATAGACTTCTGTGTAGATGGAAGATCTATCAACAATGTTGGTTATGCAGATGACACAACCCTGCTTGCTGAAACTGAGGAGGACCTAAAGTGCTTGCTACAGAGGGTCAAGCACTGCAGCCTTCAACATGGATTGAGGTTCAATGTCAAGAAGACAAAGATTCTCACCACTAGAACAATTGGCAGCATCAGGATGGATGGTGACGAGATTGAGATTGTTCACAGCTTTAGTCTGCTTGGCTCCACAATCAACAATCTTGGCACCAGCAGCCAGGAAATTAAAAGACATATTGTGATGGGAAAGTATTGAAGAGCAATGGTATCTCTCTGGAGACTAAGGTGAGTCTGGTACAGGCCATGGTCTTTGCTATCACTTGTTATGCGTCAGAGAGTTGGACAATGACTAAGGAAGATAGAAGGAGAATTGATACCTTTGAGCTTTAGTGTTGGAGAAGAGTATAGAGTATTGAGGGTACCATGGACTGCTAAGAAAGCAAACAGATTCTTCCTTGAGAAGGTTAAACCGGACTGCCCCTTGGAGGCAAGGGTTCTGAGGCTCCGTCTAACATATTTTGGTCATGTTGTAAGGAGGGACCGGTCCTTGGAGAAGGACATCATGCTTGGGAGGGTGGAGGGCAGGCGCAGGAGGGGAAGGCTCTCTAGGAGGTGGATTGATTCAGTGACTGGGGTAATCGGAATGAGTGTGTCGGAGACAGTAAGATTGGCACAGGACAGAGCAGAGTTTAGGGCTGTTGTACATAGGGTTGCTATGAGTCGCAAGCGACTTGACGGCACATAATAACAAGTTGTCACAGATGAGGGGAAGAACTTTCCAAAAGAAATATATGATTAGACGTTATATGTATGAAAATAATCTGGAACAAGGGGTGCATTGTGGGATGGGGTGGGGCAAGGGGAAGAGGGGGAAATGAAAATTGTTCAACAATGGGAAAAAAATACTACTAAAAGAAAGTAAGTTGTCACAAAAGGATAAATATTGCATAACACCACTGTTATAGCAGGGTTGACATGGGAGGTTTGGGGGAGAATACGAAAAGAGTGGCAATGAACTCTGCATTGCACTGAACAAGATGAGAGAAAGAACTGTTTAAAAGGAATATAGGATTGGGCATTATATGTATGATAGCAATCCAGGATAAGAGATGCACTGCAAAGTGGACTAGAGGAAAGGGAGGGGGTGAAGTAAGGAAATTGTGCAACAATGAATGCTTAAAAAAATAACCAACTAAAGTGAACTGGGAGAAAGGAAAGAGAGGGGGAGGGAGGAAAATGTACAAAAATAAAGCAATGAAAATCCAACTTTTCTGTAAACTTTCATTAAAATCACCACAAAATAAAGTATATTTTTTTAAAAAAGCAAGTTGTACAATACATGTTATACATTATACTGTTGTTGTTTGATGCCATCGAGTTGTAGACGACTCATAGCAACCCTATGAACGAACAGCCTGAGCACTATACATTACACTACTTCTTGTGTTTTTAGACAGGTGCACATGTACAACAGCTTTTCCATGGCCGTATGTTCCCAGAATAAAGCTCTGGAAGGATATGTACTAAACTATTCAATCTGTACACAGAACAAATCATTCAAGAGGCTGGATTTTATAAAGAAGAATATGGCATCAGGATTGGATGAAAGAAGACTTATTAACAACCTACATATGCAAATGATACAACCTTGATTACTGAAAGTGGGAAGGCCTTGTTAAAACATTTCCTATACCGAATCAAAGACTACAGACTTGAATAAGGGTTACATCATTTTTTTTCTAAAATTTTTTATTTTTATTGTGATTTTAATGAAAGTTTTTAAATCCATGTCCACAGTATTCTCTGTGAAGGTCGGAAAAACACCAAGACTGAGGTGATCAGATACTCCAGCCTCATTCAAGATATTTTCCCTTCCAAAAGTAAGAATATATTCATCTGTGTAGCATTAGTATATTAAAAATTATTTAAAATAAAAGGTTTTTTAGGCCACTTAATGACTCCAAGGAGATAAGTATAGGTTGATTTCCTTTTTGTGGTCCTGCATTAACAAGTCAAGGCTTTTTAAATTTTATTTTGCATATTAAGTAGAGGGGAACAAGTAGGGTAAACACCTCCAGGGGAAAAAATGCCAACCCCAATGAATGCCAGCCTAAATATTCTCTTTTCCATAGCACCAGCGCCTCAAGAGTAGGCCTGAGCATCAGCCATGAAAGCAGACCTGCTGCCCAGCCAAGGTTTTGACAGCTCTGATTTCAATGTCAACACTATGCTCTGGACAAATCAATACAGATTCTGCAAGATCTCCTCCCACTCTTCGCCTGGACCAACTCACTCTCTGCCATCACAGGAGCAAAGCACCCAAGTGCCCTCGGCCTTCTAGTCACATCAAAGAAATCTGGGTCAAAGGAAGCCCGGTACCTCTTCAGGAAAAGAAATAAAGAAACGAACAGGTTCGTCCTAGAAAGGGCTAAACCAAGCTGCTTCTTGGAAGCAAGGATTCTGACATACTTTGGATATGTTGCAAGGAAGGACCATCCTTGGAGAAGAACGTCATACATGGGAGGGTGGAGGGGCAGCACAGGAGAGAAAGACCCTCTATTGATTGATTGATTGATTGGTGGATTGATTCATCAACTGGGGAAGTCAGGGTAGGTGTGTCGAAGATGGTGAGATTGGTGCAGGATAGAGCAGGATTAAGGGCTGTTGTACATAAGGTCACTATGAGTTGCAGGTGACTCAATGGCACATAAAACAACAACAACAACATAGAACAGATACCCAGAGTAAAGAACTAAGGCTACATAGGAATCAGATTGATTTCATCTGTGGAATGAATCATCGAAGAAGTTCACTATCAGCTGTCAAGACCAGGCCAGGTGCTGCCTGTGGAACAGATTGTGGAACTAGTTATGTGCACATTCAAACTGAAGATAAAGAAAATTAAAACAAACCTACAAGGAGCAAAATAGGACCTTGAGTCTATCCCACTTGAATTTAAAAACCTTCTCAAGAACATGTTTGAGGCATTGAATACTAGTGAACAAAGACCAGATGAGCTATGGGATGATATCAAGAATATCATCCATGAAGAAAGAAAAAAAATACTATAGACAAGAGGAAGAGGAAGAAGACACCAAAATGGATGTCAGAAGAGATTCTGAATATTGCAAAGAACACCAAGAAGTCAAAAGAAAGGAAAGTTTCTGGGGATGGGGGGGGGAACCCTTCCTGAAAAAAAATGCAAACCGAAGGGAAGAGTTAAAGAGTTGAGCAGAGGATTTTAAGCAAAGCAAAGCAAAGCAAAGTATTAAAATTAAATGTGCATCTACAACCAGGAGAAGATAAAATAGATGAATGGGACCTTCTAAGAATCAAATCAAAATCTTCTCCAACAGGGTAAAAAGGGAAGCCACAGACTGGGGAAAAGTATTTGGTAATGACATGTCAGATAAGGGACTTATATCTAGAATTTATAAAATACTTGAGCACCACAAGATAAAGGTAAATAATCCAATTGTAAAATGGGCACAGGATATGAACAGACACTTCACCCAAAGAAGACATTCAGATGGTCAACAGCACATGAAGAAATGTTCAAAATCCCTAGCTCTAAGAGAGATGCAAATCAAAACAACTATGAGATATCATCTCACCCCAGTCAGAATAGCAAAATTTAACAGAACAGCAAGCAACAAATGCTGGCGAGGTTGTGGAGAAACTGGAACCCTTATTCACTCTTGGTGGGAGTGTAAAATGGTGCAACCCCTGTGGAAGGCGGTATGGCGTTTTCTCAAAAAGTTGCAAATAGAGATACCATTTGACCCAGCAATTCCACTACTGGGAATATATCCCAGAGAGACCATAACTGACATCCGAGCAGATATATGCACACCCATGTTTATCGCAGCTCTGTTCACAATAACAAGGAGTTGGAAACAACCCAGGTGCCCATCAACAAATGAATGGCTAGAGAAGCTGTGGTATATTCACATAATGGAATACTATGCTGCGTGGGAAAACAAGGAACTCATGCAATATTATTCAAAATGTGTGAGCCTGGAGGAAATTATGCTGAGTGAAATATCTCAGTCACAAAAGGACAAATATTGCATGGTACCACTGCCGTAAAATGGGACTGATATCAGGGTGGGATTAAGACTGAGAAAAACTGGATAAATTGTGTATACT
>NW_006399814.1:14323483-14331636 GCF_000299155.1 Elephantulus edwardii
ATGTATATAAACTTTGTAAGCAAACCAATAAAAAAGTAAAATAGAATGTAGATGAATGTATGAAACAAATTAAATGAAAGGTTGTACAAGACATAATGTATATGAATGAAATATAATGTCAATTATTATACGAAAACCAATAAAACTATTTTAAAATTTAAAAAAATTAAATGTGCAAAGAGCTGGAATCAAAAATCCAGGTTGGCTGAAACAGGACCCATATCTCATACCATACACAAAAATCAGCTCAAGGTGGACCAGAGATCTGAGAGTAAAGCCCAAAATCATGAAGTTCATAAGAGACAAAATGGGACCAAGCTTCGAAGGCCTGGGACCAATCTTAGGAGGCCTAGAGGCTCACAAATACAGCCAGAAATTCACACTCTGGAGAGGATAAAATTGATTAATAGGACTTTCTAAAGACTAAATCTCTGTGCTCATCAAAAACATTTTCCAACAAGATGAATAGAAAACCTACCAACTGGAGAAAAAAAAACATTTGGCAATACCATCTCAGTCAAGGGTCTCAAAAACAAAAGTTTACGGAATACTCCTGGGCCTCCACAAGAAAAAGACTGATAACCCAATTACACAATGGAAAAAATATATGGAAAGACTTTTCTACAGAGGAAGACATTCAGATGGCTTGCAGACATATGAAGAAATCTCAAAATCACTGGCAGTAAGAGAGATGCAAATCAAAACCACAATGGGATACAATCTCACCCCAGCAGCAGTGGCAAAGTTTAGCAGGGAAGCAAGTAATAAATATTGGGAAGGATGTGGAGAGGTGGGAAGCACATTCTGTTGCATCACCTTTCTTAGGAATGAGAACAAATATGAACCTCTTCCACTCAGTTGGCCAAGCAGCTCTCCTCCAAATTTCCTGGGGTGGACTGGTGAGTGCATCTGTTAGCTGAAATATGTCAATTGGTATCCCATCAATTCCTGGAACTTTTTTTTTTTTTACCAATTCCTTCAGAGAAGCTTGGAGCCACCAAAAAGCTGAAAGAGGCAAGGAATAGCTCTCCCCTTGAGTTTCTGGAGAAAAGTGCAACTCTGCCAATTCTTTTTCATTTCAATGTCTAGTCTTCAGAATTATAGAGCATAAAATTTTTTGCTGTATACAATTATTGACCTAGTGGTAATTTGTATGTAGTCACTAATACACAGCCAACAAGCATCTGCGCTTGCATGAAACTCTCCTGTAATTTCTTCCTTTAACACTGCTGTGCAGGAGAGTGTTTAAGTCCTGGAAGGAATCAGAAGTGGAGGCAAATTTCTGTCCTTAACTCTAAAAGTAAGACCTTTCAATGTGTAGAATAAAATTCAAATGTTGTAAAGGGGGGGGGGTGTAAAAGCCCACAGTTTTAAAATATCAAATAAACTTGGAAAGCTAATATATCAATATATGCAACAAAGGATAAACTAATTTATCAAGACTCATCATTAAGGAAAACACAATCCTATAGAAAAATGAGCAACAGATGTGAAGCATTTACAGGGGAGGAAATACAGCTGGTCAATTTACACTGCCTATTTTCCAGCACCCTTGCCTGTTCTGGCTACTGCACAATTATATCTATCAGAATAAAAAGTTCATATTCCCTTTGACCTAGTAATTGCACTGCTAGGAATTTATTTTGAACTAACTTGCAAAAATTTCCTGAGACGTATATGGATAAAACCATTACAGCATTGGTTGTAATAGCAAAACATCAGAAACTATGACACTAAATAAATTATAGCACTTTTATACTTGGCCCATGATGCAGCTATAAATAATAATGAAATGGAATTGTCTGCATTGATAAGGCAAATCTCCACAACTAATTATTATTTGAAATAAAAAGAAGGTACAGAAAAATTCTCTCCTTTTGAGTCTCAAGAAGAAAATAACATATAAATCTACATATTCAATTAGATATATAATTTTGCCCAAGATAATCCATAAGAAACCATTAACAATGATTAAACATAAGGGAACAAGAACCCCAACAGCATGATGGTTAAGCCTTAGGCTGCTAATCAAGCCATTTAAAGCCCCTTAGCAGGTCCATTGAGGGAGCTCTGGTGACTTAGTGGTAAAGAATTGTGCTTCCAACGCAAAAGTAGGCAGTTCGAACCTACCACAGGAGAAATATGGGCAAGCTTCTCCAGTGAGATTTACTGCCTCTGAAAACCCACTGGAGGGTCAGCTTTGACAACACAAGACGACGACGACAAGGAGCAGCTCCAAAGGAGAGAGACATGGTGATTTGTAGTCTACAGCCTAGAAGATCCGGGAGGCAATTCTACTGCAACATGAGGTCACTATGAATTAGGACAACTCATCAGTACCTAGCAACATACAAAGGACAGGGTAAAAGGAGGCTCTGAGACTTCATTGGTCCTTTTTTAAAATCTTAGTTGAATTTTTCTGACCTTAAAAAAGTTTGGCACTCACTCGTCATCAGTGAGTTGGAACTGACTCATAGCTGACAGTCCCACAGGTTTTGGGGGACTGTAAATAGCACAGGAGAGATTGTCCATCTTTCCTCTGTGGAGCTGCTGCAGATTTGAACCACAAGGGAGCCGGCACCTTTAGATCAGCAGTGCAACCTCCTATGGACCACACCCTCAGAAATGGTACTTCTAAAAGAATGTCTACCTTGAGCTTAGTGCTCTCTTGTTTGTTTTTTACTTTTTTAATTATTACTAATTTTAATGAAAGTTTACAGAGACTTGGGGTTTCCATTCATTCATTGTTGCACTTTTCTCCCTGCCCACCCCTCACCCCCACCCAGTTCACTCTTCTCTTTGAAAAGTAAAAGAAAAATTCTTTCAATGTTATATGCTAATTGAGTAAGGGAAATTCAGAAACAAAGAGTGGAAACGGCTGGAAAACCTTACAAAATAGAACCAGTGTCACTGAAATTAAATTCATTTCTTACTCTTTTTTATAATATCAACAGAAATTTATCCAGATGAGAATGTGGTTCCTTGTTTGGGGAGTAACCTTTTTAGGTCACTGAATCAAAAGAAAAACATGCTGTATGCGTTGTTTTGAAATCTTCTGCTCAGCTCTTTTAATTCAGCATCTTTTCCCTTTATTTTAGTCTCTCAATGCTCTAGTGCAATTTCCATATTCTCTTGTAACATTTTGGGGGTTTTCTTTCTTCCCTTTTGGCTCTCTTAATGGATGATATCCTTGATGTCAACCCACAACTCATGTGGTCTTTGATCATTAGTCTTCAATACCCTAAACCAATTCCTAAGATGATTTTAAGATTCATGTGAGATAGACTCGGGGTATGTTTTGGTTCCTGAAAACTGGTTTTCATTTAATTCAGCCTCAATTTGAGCTTGCAGATAAGGAATTGATGATCCATTGCACAAGTCAGCACATAGCTTAGTTTTGACTGCTGATATTGAGCTTCTCCAATGATTCTTTCCACAAGTGTAGTCAATCTGATTCCTATGCACACCATCAAGTGTGGTCACCATTTGTGGTTTTGTGGGTTTTTAAAAAAAAAAAAAAAAGAGAGTATCTGCAATGAATAAATCACTGAGCATACAAAATGCTTTCTATTTCTGGCTTCATTTCTGTCACCAAGTCCTTACTTTCTGACTATCATCCTTTCTTTGTTGTTTCCACATTTTGCATTCCAATCACCTATTATTAATTCATCTTGATTGTATGTTTGATTCATTTCCAATTGCAAAATTGGTAAAAACCTTATTTAATGTATATCTCTTTGGCTTTAGCTGTTGGTATGCATATTTAACTAATAGTCATATGAACAGGTCTTACTTGTAAGCATATGAATGGAATCCTATCACTTACAACATTGTAATTCAGAACAAAACTTGAAATTGTCTTTTAACTATGAATGCAATACCATTTTTCCTCTGTTTTTCATTACTGGCATGGTATATTATGGGATTGTCTGCTTCAAAGTGATCAATGCCAGTCCATCTCATTTCACTAATGCCTAGATTGTCAATATTCATTTCACTTTTTTGTAATTCTAGTTTCTCTACACTCATACTATGTACATTCCACATTCCTATTATTAAAGAACATTTGCAGCAGTTACTCCTCATTTTGATTGGCTTCCCATCTACGCTCTACCTCTAAAACTATTGGAGGTTCGTCATAGGACCATTAGGCAACATTATAATAAATGAAGAAAAGATTGAAATTGTCAATGATTTCATTTTACTTTTCTCCACAATCAACACGCTTGATACTAGTCAGGAGATCAGGAGGCACCTTGTGTTCAGAAATCAGAAACCTCTCTAAATTACTGACGAGCAATTATATCTGTTTAAAGATTAAGGTACTTGCTACGCTGTTGAGAGCTGGACAAGGAAAAAGGATGACAGAAGAAGAATTAATGTCTTTTAGCTGTTGTGTTGAAGAAAAGTACTAAACGTATCATGGACTGCCAAAAGATATGTCTTGGAGAAAGTGCAGCCTGAGTGCTCCTTTGTGGCAAAGATGACAAACTTTCACCTCACATTCTTTGTGTATGTTGTTAGGAGAGGCTATTCCTTTGAAAGAGACATCATGCTTAGAAAGGTAGATGGTCAGTGAAAGAAATGAAGAACTTCAACCAGATGGATTGACACAGTGACTACAGTAGTGGGCTCACATGTGTTAGAAATAATGAGACGGCACAGCATAGTTTAGGGTTCAGATCTATTCTTCATAGGTTCGCTATGAGTTGGCCTGACTTTCTGATACCTAACAACATGTTATGTGTGTGTGTGAGGAAGAGATGTTTTGAAGGTGTTGCTAACCCCTCCCAGCATCCATTGGTTTACTGTTTACTGAATTCCTGTTCCTGAATTATGAGGTTGTGAATTTCCATCCAAATTATAAAACCTTCTACTCTGTTCTGAAGAGCAATGACATCAGTCTGGAGACTCAGGTGTGCCTGACCAGGCCATAGTCTTCGCAGTTATGTGCTTTGTGTCAGAGAGCTGGACAACAACTAGGGATGATAGAAAGAGAATTGATGCTTTAGAACTGTGGTTCTGGAGAATAGTATTGAATATACCCTGGACTGCCAGGAGAACAAACAGGTTCATCCTAGAGATGGTGAAACCAGGCTGCTCCTTGGAGGCAAGGATTCTGAGGCTTCATATGACATATTTTGGGCATATTGCAAGGAGGGACCAGTCCTTGGAGAGGAGCATCATGCTTAGAAGGGTGGAGGGACAACGGAAGACTGATTCAGTGGACTGGGGTAGTGAGGGTAGACAATAATGTTGGCACAAGATAGAGCAGGACATAGGGTCACTATGAGTCACAAGTGACTCAATAGCACATTACAATAACAACAACCCTGTTCTAGAGATATGGCTCCTGGTCCACTCTCCTAGTCCCAATCTGCAGGTAGGACATTATTACCTTGCCCTAACATTGCCTGAGAAAAACGAAAGGGCCAAGACAGCCTCCCAATCGGTTCTGACCCAGTGAACTCCACTCCTCACACTAATAAGAGAAGTGTTTTCTTCCTTGACTAAGGAGTTGGCTCCCTGCTGGCCAAGTGCCTGGAGTGAGGAGTCTGACCAGAAAGATGACACTCTAATCAAATGATTCTCCTCAGCCTTTTCCAGACAGAAGCTCAGCACCTGGTACAGGACTAAGCACTTAAAAAAGCAGAGACATAAGAATTTTTGGCTCCCTTTGCTCACGTTGGTAAAGGTAAAATAGACGCCTGAAAACTCAGCTTCCTTTGAAGACATTCATCAGCTCCTTGGGCACTTTCTTCACTCTAATTCCATGCTCTGATTGTGGCACTTAAATTGATTTTTCTGGAAATTATAGGTATTAGCTGAATCTCCATTATGTCCCCTTGCATCAAATGGTATTAAGCTCCAGGTTGGTGTGATGTCCTGGTTCTGATGCCCGTGTGCCCGCCTGCCTGGCCTGCACACTGCACTTTGATGGTATTTGATTGTCAAACCTGTGTCTCCCTCCTCAGATACGGGCCCCAAAGGCATTTGTCTTGATTATTGTTCCTGTCCTTATTTTCCAGTTCTGAGGCTCTGGGACATTTTCTTTCTAAAATACTGGTGTCCCTCCCCCTCCAAAATATCCTCTGTCTAAACACCATCATTAATTCCCAGCAGTGGTCGGCGCCAGCAGAGCAGATGACATGAGGTTCGCAATGAAACAGAACTGGCACTGCGACCCACAAGCTGAAGAGAGGGGCAAGACACAGGCAAACTGGAGGGACCTCAAGGTGGGGCTTACAGTACTCAAAAAGAAACTGTAGAAACCACACTTCAAAAAGCCCTCTGGAGGTTAAATCAAACTAAAATTTAAAAAAAAAAATGAAAAAAACCTCACATCCTTTACTATCTAGTCAGAATCAGCTCATAGCTGACATTTTCCCCCATAACTCCTGCAAGGAGGTTTTCTGAGACTGAAAATCACGTGGGGAAAGATTGCCAGTCTATCTTCCACAGAGTGGATTCGAGCCACTGGAAGTGCACCAAATCTTGGGGTTAGCAGCACAAATCCCTATGGACTAGGCCACCAGAGCTCCCTGAAAAGAGTGAGGTCAGCACATAATGATCAAGGCAGAGGAAGACACTTAGAGGAGCACAAGAGTTAAAGAAAGCAAAGCAAACCACTGAATCCTGTAACAGCAGGAATAATAAACACCCATGTGTGAAAACAATACCTAGACAGACACACGTGTAGGAAGAAAAGACATAATGTACGTTCATGAAGATAGAGAGACATGATACTTCTACCTATGTACTTATATGTGCTGCAAATATATTCATGAATACAGGAGAGCACACAGGAGCAAAGTGGTGAAAGCACGCTATTGTCAGGTGTCATGGAGTCAGCTCCAGTTCACAGCAAGCCTCCGAACAACAGAGTGAAATCCTGCATCAACCTTCAGTCTCTGCCAAGCTTCAGCCCATGTGGCAGTCACTGGGTCAGCCTATCTCCTGGAGAATCCTCTTTTACCATCATACTCTGCTTTTCTGTGGACTCGTCCCTCCTGACAACAAGGTCAAAGGATGTGAGCTAAGATCTCACCATTCTCACCCCTTAGGTGCACTCTAATTATACTTCTTCCAAGACAAGACTGTTCTTTGGACAGTTCATGGTATATTTAATGGCCTTCACCAAAACTATTCAAAGTTCTCAATTTTCCTTTAGTCTTCTTTATTCACTGCCCAACATGCATTGTTGTTGTTGTTGTGTACTGTCAAGTCAGAACTGACCCATAGCAGACCCTCCGGTGGGTTTTCAAAGGCAATTAATCACACGGGAGGAGATTGCCCACCCCTCTGCTGCAGAGGCTGGTGGACTTTAACCGCGTGCCTTCCTGCCACTAGGCCACCAGACCTCCCTGTTTCACATATACTCTATCATTTAATAAGGGAGGGTGTGTGCATGTATATTTATATATTAAACATGTGTACATACATTTATATGCTATCAATATTATTAATGACTTCTCAAAAAAATTAATTGAGGTAAAAAATTACTGTCTAAAACACAGTAGTGATTTTTTTAAAAAGGACCTATTGAAACTACTTCTCTAAATAATAAAAGAAGCCTAAACCAGAAATAGGCAGAGTCAAAATTAGACATTCTTTTTTTTTCTTCCTTTTAAACTTAGTCTACTAGGTCATCAAACCAAAGAACCACACTCACTACCTTCAAGTCAATTCTGACTCAAAATAACATGACAGGGCAGAGCAGAAGCACCCTGATGGGGTCTGGAAGGCTAGAAACCTCTACAGAAGTACACCGCCAGGTCTTCCTCCTGTGCAGAAGCAATTAAAAATACCATCACTCCACTCACTGCCACAGAATCAATTCCAACACACAGCAATCCTCCCTTTGGTTCTAAGCTGCAAATCTTTACAGGATCTGACTGCTCATCTTTCTCCAAAGAAACACGGGATGGATTTGAACTGTTCACCTCATGTTTAGCAACCTGACTTATCATGCACTAAGCCATCAGGGTTAATTAAACTCAACTTCACTGTCACCAAATCAATTCTGACTCATGTTGTTGTTAAATGCCATCAAGTAAGACTCATAGCAACCCTATGAGCAACAGATCTGAACTCTGTCCTGTCCTGTGCCATCCTCACAATCTCTGAAGCACTTGAACGCATTGCTTTACTCA
>NW_006399814.1:14334761-14344445 GCF_000299155.1 Elephantulus edwardii
GAAACGACTCGATGGCACATAACAACAACAACAGCAGCGTCCTCAAAGTATGTGAAGCAAAGTTTAATCATCTTTGCCTCTAAGGAGCACTCTGGCTGCATCTTCTCCATGACATATCTGTTTGTTCTTTTGGCAGTCCATGGGATGTTCAGTGCTCTTCTCCAACACCACAGTTCAAAGGCATCAATTATTCTTCTGTCATCCTTATTCGTTTTCTAGCTCTCAGAAGCATAGCAAGTAATTGGCTGAATAAGGTGCACCTTAGTCCTCAGACTAACATCATTGCTCCTCAATAATTTCAACATGTCCCTGACTGCAGACTCTAAGTGCAATATATCTTCTGATTTCCTCACAGCTGGTCCCAAGTGTAATAAATGTGAATTCAAGTAAGGTTAAGTCACTGATAGTTTCAATCTCTTCTTCCTCTGTCATGATGTTGCTTACAGTCCAGTGGTGAGAATTTTTGTTTTACATCTTGATGGTGAGATGTAATCCAAATTGAAGGCTGTAGTCTTTGATCTTATGCAGCAATCTCTTCAAGTTCTCCTCACTTTCAGCAAACAAGGTTATGTCAACTGTATAGTGAAGGTTATTGATGAGTCTTCCTCCAGTCCTGATACCATGTTCCTCTTCAGAGTCCATATTCTTGAATAATTTCCTCAGCATACATATTGAAATACATATGGAGAAAGGATACAACTCTGACACACACCTTTCCTAATTTTAAACTATGCCATGTTCTCTTGTTCTGTTCAGACAACTTCTTCTTACTCTAGGCATAGATTTCCAATGAGCACAATTAAGTGTTCTGGGATCCACATTCTTCTCAATGTTAGCTATAACTTATTATGATGAACATAGTGAAATACCTTTGCATAATTAATAAGCCACAAATAGATATTCTTCTGGTATTCTTTGCTTTCATCCAGTATCCATCTACATCAGCAATGATATCCCTAGTGCTACAACCTCTTCTAAATCCAGCCTAAACGTCTGGCAGCTCTGTCTATGCACTGTCGTAGTTGTTTTTTAATGACCTTCAACTTTATTTTGCTTGCACGTGATATTGATAATGTTATTTGATACTTTCCACATTCTGTTGAATGTGGAATGGGAATTGGAATAAATATGGATCTCTTGCAGTTAGCCTGACAAATAGCTGTCTTCCATATTTCCTGGCATAGAGTCATAGGGACTTTCAATTGAATTTCTGAAGATGTAATCTTAACAGGAAGAGACCATCCATCTTTATCCCAAGGAGTAACTAATGAATTCAAACTGATAGAGACGACCAACCTTTTGGTAGCAACAAAACATGTTACCAACTACATTGTCATGACTTAACCCGAGCCAAATACCTTAAGGGAGTGAGTTGCTGGGTCTTGGGGCCCAGGACCATAGTCTTAGGGGACATCAGGGTCATTTGGCACAACATAGTTCACAAAGAAGATGTTCTACATCAGGGCTTAGTATCAACTAGAGTGTTAAATGCTTGTGAATGGCCACTTACCGGTCTCTCCCCATTTAGTGCAAAGAAGACTAGAGAAAATTAACGATGCCTGGAAAAGTAATGAAGGTTAGCCCAAAGGACTAACTAACTATGCAAACCTAGGCATCCCTGATGAACCAGATGATGTCTAGCCACAGTTACTATATTGGAGCTTTAACTCTGAAGCACATGGCTTGTGGGAGGCTACAGTCTGTAGTAAATTCCTAACTCTATATTGATTCTTGACATAGGTTCAGACACCATTCAAACACTGTTTAAGTTCTTTCTGACTAGTAAACCAGCCACCATGCTTTGCTCTCAGGAATAGTGTAGCTGAGCTGAAATGGATTCCAACTGCATTCATAGGGTTTCCAAACACTCTTTTTCTTTTTCTTTTTTTTAAGTGGATGACTAGTCTTGCTTCTTAATCTGTCTTGGTCTGGAAGCTCATTGAAACCTGTCCACCAGGGGTTATGCTAGTGGCATTTAAACTATCAGTGGTATTGTTCCAACATCAAAGTAGCATGCAAGTCACCACGGTACAATAAACTAATACCAAACACCAACAGGGAAGGCCAGTTCACTGCCAGGTCTTCACAGATGCCCAGTGAACTGGGAATTCTTCAAGGATTTCATAAGTCACAGCTTCAACCACTTAACCAAAACAAATCTTGGAAACTTTTTCACTTGAAATTTTGTATTTATACCAACCACTCAGAAAGGGATCACAATGGCAGGTCCTGAGGAAAATTTTTAAAAAAATCAAAATAATAAATACGACTAGACTCACTGGTCTGATCGAGATTGGTGGGACCCTAGACAATGGGCCTTATAGTCTGAAACTGTACACATATCTGCAGTTCAACTTTTAGACAAATAATGGACAGGACAGTTTAATGGGTAAGGAACTGTACTGCCAATCCAAAGTCTTCTACTCAGGAGAAAAATAGGCAGTCTCCCTCCATGTAACTTAATTTACAGTCTCTGAAAGCCCAAAAGCTGTTAGCTGGTCCTGAGTCAACAGCAATGAAAGAAATAAGATGACCAATAACATTAAGGAAGTACACCTGGACCATCGGCCACACAAAATCATAAAGGCAGAGTTTTCCCAGGAATAAAGTTCAGAAGACAGGCAAGGATAGGAGAGAAAAGTAAATGGAAATGGGAAACACAGGGAGGGAGCAGGAATTCTGAAGTTACAATATGGAGATTGTAACTAATGTCATAAAACAAAATGTGTATACTTGGTTGAATAGAACACCTGTTTTTTCTGTGAAATTTCACTTGAGTCACAATCAAAACATTAATGAAAAAAGAAGGAAAGACGAGAAACTAGAGAAAGTGGTGGCCCAGGATATTCAGGAAGGAGGTCTGGGAGCAGAGGCTTGTCATCAGCACAGGGCACCCTCTCTCCGGCTCAGCCATCACTTTCCTTTCTCTGGGGAATGGACTTTGCCAGGTACTTGGATTCTAACCATAGCTAACACAAGGTCAGACAGTCTCTGTAGTGAGAGCAAGGGTCCTCCAAGTTATGGTGGCCAGTCATCCTGTTTGCCTGGGACTGAGAGGTTTCCTAGACCTGAGACTTTCAGAGTTAAAATCAGATAAGCCCAAAGAAAGCTGGGACAGACTCCAGGGGGAATCAGGAATCTAAGAGAAGCTCTCTAATCTCACTTCCCACTGGTAAATTTCTTACTTTTCTCTTCTGCTTATATAATCCCAAAATTTACTGAATCGTGGGTCTTAAGCCAAGCTCATATTGCCAAGCCCCAGGAGATGTCTTCATCCTGGTAACCAAGTTCTTCTTTGTAAATCTGCTTCTCATGAGAAAAGTGACAAAATTCCCAAGTTCTCTGTGACTTTGAAACTGCCGTCTCTCTAGTCCCTAGAACGGACCTGGTCCTTATCAACGCTCTTCATTGCTGCTATTTGCCTTGACACAAAAAAAGACGCAGCTCTGAGATGTTACATGCAAATACTAATTGGTAGGGCAAGTATTTCTGTGCAGTGGAGGTATTTTGTGGAATAGGGTTGGCTTAGGAAAAAGGTGAAAATCAGTGACAAGGCATAGTTGCTTTCCAGGCCAGCAACCCTGTAAGCTTTGGCAAAGTGATCCACAATGAGCCTGCACTACCATGCTGAGCACACTGCTCACATAAAAGACCACAGCCTGACTCTCAACTCCAGGAATAAGGGTGGGGACACAGGGGAATGAAAAGCCAGTTGTACATCTGTCACCAGCTCTTCAAGTCCAGGCAAGTGCCAGAGGAAACCCAGTGAAGGTGGATATGGGTTTTGCAGATGAGCAGCCATGCTTCAGTTGTGAGAGTTTTGTGAAGACCACTGTGAGTACGGATAGATTCTGTGTCCGGAATTCCATTTGTTAACCAGTCAGGTGTTACAGAAAAAAAGTGTCCCTGAGGCTAGTAGGCGATTGGATGTCTTGACCTTCAGTTCCACTTTACTAGAGCAAGTCACACCACATTGATTTGATATATGAATGCAGAAAAAAGAAAGCAATGAAATATTCTTCAAGACAAATAAGATTTTGCAAAGCTAGATAAACTAAATGGAAATCTTACCCTTCAATACATTTTCTACTTTCACTTGTCTTAATTACCTTGTTTGTTTTAAGAAAACCAGCTGCTGAGGTCTCTGAAGAAAAATAATATTCTCGATTCACAGTGGGGGGAAAAAATAAAAGACTAAGAATTTTTGAGCTACCCAGTAAATCAGGCTGGGATGTTTTAAGAAGGGAGAGATGGGCATCTCAGGTGAATTTGCTAGCCTTCCCTCATACTTCCCAGGATCTCTTTAGAACAAAGGAGAATTGTCTCTCCAGTGAGAGAAAATGAAACCACCGAAAGCTGAATGCAGAGCACAGGAGGATTTCACATACTTGTTTCCTCTGACTCCAGAAAAAGCAGAGTGGTGCCGCAACTTCTCACGGGGTTAGAACATTGGGTGTACTCAAAAGCACCCCAGTGGTGAAATGGTCACTCAGCTACTACCTGAAAGATTAGTGGTTCAAGCCCACCACAAGGCACCTTGGAAGAATGACCGACAGTCATTGAAAACCCTGTAGGGCACCGTACTACACTAACACTTGTGAGGTGGAATTGGCTTGGCGGCAACTGAGGGTTTTTTGTTGTTTTTTGGTGTACCCTGTGCTTCATGCACCTTCAGTAAAGGCAGGTTTGAGTTGAGCTTCTCACCTAGTTTACTCCATAAGACCAAATGGCTCTGCAGTCAAGAGCTAAAGGGACCTTCCAATTAGAGATAATAGCTTGGCCACAAGGCAAGGTCGGAGAGGTACAGTGGTCACACAACAAGGGAGCTCCAGGGCCTGACAACCCGGCGCAGCTCCTGCCCTCTGCCTCCCCTCACCCAGGGTGCTGTTTATGTGCTTTAAGAACCAGCAGGGCTGAGATAGAATGGAGAGGGGAGAGTACTTACAGACACTTCAACACACAACTTCCTCCAGATTCTTGATGCTCAAAAAACAACTTGAGGGCCCCACAGGGTGACTGCACAGCTGGTTATCGTACCATTATCGATGAAATGTGTTGAATTGGTGGCAGATGACTATCTCCAGGCCTCTGGATTATCTGCCCATTAAATCAGATTGCTAATAAAGAGGTTTTAATGTAGAGTATGAATCTTTGAGCAGTAACTGCTTACCTCAAGTTTTTGTACTAAATACTCCAAAATGAATCTCTAAACAAAAGAACATCTGTCACAGCAGCAGCTTCAGTCAACATGAGACAGCTGGGCCAATCCCAGACCCCCAGCAGGCATAACGAGGCCTTCTTGGCCACACACATGCCCACGAGCAGTTTTCTCCTGCTGAGGAGCAAAGAGATGATGATACACAGGTACCTCCATACTTGTCAAAAAAAGTTCTTATCTCACCTGACCCAAGCAGGCACTGTGCCCTCAACCAAACCTAGCACACCTCCTCCTTTCCTGCTCATTTGGTGGAACACTTTCCCGCTGCCGTCAAGTGAATCTTGACTCATAGTGAGTGACCTTGTAGGACAGAATAGAACTGAATAAGCACTAGCGAAGGCTGTCATTTTTACAAAAGCAGACTGTCCGTCTTTCTCCCATGAAGCATTTCAAGTGGAGGGCATGTTGAACAACTACCCTGCATTCTGCCACGTGCATAACCACTGCACCACCAGGACACCTGTTTCATGTTGAACATTTTAGGCAGGGATCACAGGAGCAGAACAAAGTCTCCCCCAGGCTGGAAGACACAGACCTGGCTGGGATTGCTTACCAAACACTTACTTTAGTCACAGGGAAAATGAGTCTCGGAATCAGAGATGATCGTGACTCTGAGGAGATGAGAGAGAATATTGAGACCAGAGTCTGTCTGGTAGCCTGTGAGAGACTGAAATCTAAATTCCAATGTATGTTAGGAAAGAAAAATAACAACTGAATTGAAATAATATGATGATGTTGTTGTTGTTGTGATGTGTCATTGAGTCAAAACCGACCCATAGCTGATCCTCCAGCAAGTTTTCAGATGCAATAAATCACATGGGAGGAGACTGTCCATCTTTCTCCTGTGGACCAGCTGGTGGATTTGAACTGCATGCCTTTGGGTTGGCAGCACAACTCCTTACCATTAAGCCAGATCTCATTTTATTCTCACAACAATGCTCAGAAGTTGCAATTGCCATCAGTTTTATAGATGTGAAAACTAAGGTTCAGAGAGCTAAATAACATGTCAAAACTCACAGAGCTAATAAATGTTGAAAAGTTGGATTCCAATTTAAGCTGCCCTTTGTTCCTAAGTACTTCCCAGCAATGAGTGTTTGTCAGAGAATGCAGTAAATGAAAGGAGTAGTGGTGTCATTTCTGCCAGCATTGATGTCCATCAGGGGCCATGGGGCTTCTACTTCAAAGCCCTCCTACTGAAGGCTGGAACTTCGACTTTGCAACATCTCCTAGTCCTTGTGCAGTGGGTCAAGGGGCACACGCAGTATCTTGCACATAGATTCCACTGAGACTCGTGGCAGCTCCATGTGGGGGAGATTAGAGCTGCATTCCACGGGATTTCCAGAAGCTGCTTTTTCAGAGGTCAATCACCAGGCCTTTCTTCTGTGGTGCCTCTGAGTGGATTCGAACATCCAACTTTTCAGTTAGCAGCCTAGAAGGCTAGCCATAGAAACAACCACATAGGATGGTGGTTTTTTCTCACTGTTACTGAATTCATGTGACTTTTCTTGTTATTATCAATGCTATGAATGAATGTATTTGGCATTAATGTTCCTTAAGCATTGATAGAGTTTCTATTGCAGTTAAGTATTAATTAACTTAACGATCACTATACAATCACCATTATAACTGAGCATCATGGATTTTCATATTCAAGTTCAGTTTCCCTTTCCATTGCTTACTCACATCTCCCACAATAAGCTGTTTACCGTTACAATTATTTTCGTTCCAACCACTGTGATCACAGTACTTAAAATTCAATCAGGCTTCTAATTTTAAGCATCTTTTTTGTGTATAGCGCCAACAATTGACAAGCGTCCTGAATTTAACATCTGTTCCCAGCAGTAAATGGTTTTAAATTTGAGAACTGAAAACACATATAAGGCAATTATGAGCAACTCGCGCGCTGTGATTCATGGCGATGCCCCAGCATCTTCTTCCACGACAGCTATGGTGCTGAGAGAGGGCGCCCACAGCCAACAGCAGTCACGCAAAAAGTCTGAACAAACAGCACAGACACCTGGCTACTGCAGGAATGCCTTTGGGCTAACAACAAAACAGCCTACTGTGCACCAGTCACCTCCTAGGCATTTTTCTAGGCTCCTTCTTACTTAATCTCTGAGTAAAATCATTTCCCCAGAATTCTGAGTAAAAGGAGGGTTTCTGGAAAAGCTTTCAAAAGCTCAGGCAACCTTCTCTGGGGGGCTTGCTGATGTCCACAGTTAAGAACCCATCTGAGGCTGGATCCTCACCCCACCCCAGCTTCCAGCGATCTCTGAGATCTAGGAGTTGTTCTGGATATGGGCCCCTGTCTGGACTCGTAGACTCAGGAGTGCACTTTTGGAAGGAAGTGAGGAGGGTGACAATGACAGCAGAGATGTTTTCACTCAGAGATGGGTGGAGCCACACTAACTGAAATAACAGTGGGTTCATTGAGTGTAGAGAAATGAAGCAGCAATATTTTTGCTTTGATCAGACTCTAATTATACTTAAATCACTAAACTACGAAGGGAAATGATGTTAGGACTTTTAGTATTTGTACTTCTTTAGAACAGAGTTCTCCGAACACTCCAGCCTTTGCTGAGTCTTCTAGAACTTGAACAACATACTTCAAAACCTCTCCAGTGTCATTAGTCTCTCTTCAAGAGCCCACCTGCCTCTTCCACTTGACTGAACCCTGGCTTTCCAAGGAGAATGCCATTTCTATAGGCCCTCAGGATGGGGAATGGGGGTTCCTCTCCTCCCTGTTCTCATATCACTACATCTTTACCCCAGTAGTCTCTTCTTTGTGTCACCTATTGCTGATATAAAATGGATCCTGGCTAAAAGCAGAGAATACCAGAAAAAATGTTTACTTGTGTTTTATTGACAATGCAAAGGCATTTGACTGTATGGACCTTATTAAATTATGGATAACAATGCAACAAGTAGGAATTCCAGAACACTTAATCTTGATCATGCAAAATCTTTAAACAGCCAAAGAAGCAATTGTGCAAACAGAATAAGAAAATGTTGTTGTTGCTATTGTTGTTGGTTTTATGTGCTGTCAAATCACCCACGACTCACAGCAACCCTATGTACAAGAGCCCTAAACTCTACTCTATCCTGTGCCAATCTTGTCTCTGACACACCAACTCCTATTACCCCTGTCACTGAATAAATCCATCTCATCAAGGGTCTTCCTCTCTTGCACTGTTCCTCCACACTCCCAAGTATAATGTCCCTCTCCAAAGATTGATTATTGATCCCTCCTTGCAACATGTACAAAGTATGTCAGACGAAGCTTCAGAATCCTTGCCTCCAAGGAGCAGCCTGGTTTCACCTCTCTAGGATGAACTTTTTTGTTCTCTTAGAAGTCCATGGCATATTCAATACTTCTCCAGCACTACAGCTCAAAGGCATCAATCCTCCTTCTATCATACCCCTAGTCATGGTCCAGATTTCTGATGCATAGCAAGTAATTGCAAAGACTATGGCCTGTATCAGGTGTACCTGAATCTACAGACTGACATTGTTGCTCTTCAGTACTTTGGAGAGGTCTCTGACAGCAGACTTTCCCAATGCAATTCATCTTTTAATTCCTTGGTTGCTGGTACCAAAAGCATTGATTGTGGAGTCAAGCAAACTAAAGCTGTTAATAATCTCAATCTCTTCACCATCTATCATGAGGCTGCCAATCAGACCAATGGTGAGAATCTTTGTTTTCTTGATGTTGAACTTCAATCTATATTTAAGGCTGCAGTCTTTGACATTCTGCAGCAAGCGCTTCAGGTCCTCCTCAGTTTCAGCAAGAAGGATAGTGTCACCTGCATAACACAGATTGTTGATGAGTCTTCCTCCAATCCTGATGCCACATTCCTCCTCATAGAGCCCACCTTCCTGGATAATCTGCTCTGCATATAGATTGAAAAGGTATGAAGATAGGACACGTCCCTGGTGTACACCCTTCCCAATTTTGAGCAGTGTTTCCTTGCTCTAACAATTGTCTCTAGTACAAATATAAATTTCACATAAGCACAATCAAGTGTTCTGGAATTCCCATTCTTGTCAAAGTTAGTCACAGTTTGTTGTGATCCACACAGTCAAATGCTTTTATGTAGTCAATGAAACACAGATAGTCAATCCTCTGGTACTCCTTGCTTTCAGCCAAGATCCATCTAATATAAGCTGTAATATCCCTGGTACCATGACCTCTTCTAAACCCAGCCTGTACTTCTGGCAGTTCTCTGTTGATGTGCTATCGGAAAAATATGCATCAAGGTTGAATCCTTTCTCCATATCTATTTAACCCGTTTAGTGAGCAAATAACTCAAGGAGTTGGGCTATACAAATGTGGCATCTGTACTGGAAGAAAACTTATCAACAACCTACATTATGCACAGGACAAACCTTATTTGCATTTACTGAAGATCACCTTAAAGTACTTACTGAAAATCAAAGTCTTCAATGTGGATTACATCTTAACATCA
>NW_006399814.1:14344545-14348718 GCF_000299155.1 Elephantulus edwardii
TGCATTTACTGAAGATCACCTTAAAGTACTTACTGAAAATCAAAGTCTTCAATGTGGATTACATCTTAACATCACGGCGCTGGGGGTGGAGGGGGACAGGGGGGCGGGGGGAGAAACTCTTCATAACTGGACCAATAGACAACATCATAATAAATGAAGAAAAGATTGAAATTGACAATTTTTATTTTACATAGATTCACAATCAACAACCATGGCAGCAGCATTCAAGACAGCAAAACACGTGTTAAACTGGAAAAATCTGCTGCCAAATACCTCTTTAAAGTGGTGCAAAGATGTCACTGTAATGACTGAGGTGTGCCTGGCCCAAGTCATGGTCTTTCTAATTGTTTAATATGTAATGAAAGTTGGACAATGAATAAAAAGGCTGGAGGAGAATTGATGCTTTAGAACTGTAGTGTTGGCATAGAGTATTGAACAAGTACCACAGACTGCCAAAAGAACGAACAAATCTGTAGTGGGGGAAATGTAACTCGGGTGCTTCTGAGAGGCAAGAATGGTGAAACCTGATCTGATATAATTCAGGTGTGTTGTCAGGAGGCACCAGTCCTTTGAAAAAGATATTATGCTGGTAAAGTAAAAGGTCTGTGAAAGAGAGGAGGACTTTGGCTGCACCAATGGACTTGAACATTGTGGAGATCATGAAGATGGTGCAGAATACGGCAAGGTTTTGACCTGTTGTTCACGGGTCACTGCAGCACCTAATAATAACAACAAAGTTGTTACTTGCTGACCATGCAGCAAATACAACTCACAGGATGGCTATGAGTTGTAGTCAACTCAACAGCACATTAACAACAACAAGGCAATAATAAATATGCATCACAAGCTAAAAGAAGAACAGCAAGGAGGCAGTGTAACTGAACCAGAGGCAAAAAGAGAGAGAACAGAGAAGGAAATGGCAGGCAGAGGCAAACTGTGGCAGGTCTTTCTTCCATGTGAGGACCACAGCTTTCACTATGATTGAGAGGGGAACCAGGGGGGAATTTTGAGCAGATTCTTCTTACATTTGGAAAGGCTCCCTCTGCCTGCTGGATTCAGAATGGGGCTATGGAAATACTTCAAGTAAGAGGTGGATACAAGGAGGCAGAAGGAATGAAACTAGCTAGATTCTAAGGATGGTGCATAGTGAAGAGTGTGGCCAGTAATACCTTTATCTCACTGGAGATAAAAGAGTTCCTCCTCTTTTTAAAAGCCAGTGAAAAGGAATAGGGAGGCTCAATACCACAGAGAAATAATTACCAGGAGTGGACTGTGACTTCTTGGACCCCCTGCACCATGTAACTCCTTGACATTGAGGAAGACCAGAACACATGGTCTTCAGGGAAAGCCAGGCCTCCAGATGCTGAGGGAAACAAGGCTTTTCCTCCACAACTGACAAAGATAGAAAGTCTTTGTAATTCTTGAATTTCTTATTCTCGCCTCTTAAACTTTAGGAGAATTTGTTTGTTAAAGAGATACAAACAGAAATCCACTTAGTGAATAACTAAGACAGGACCCAAACAATCAGATTACACCTAAAAGTTCTCTTCAACTTTGGACTTATTTCTTAAGCTAAACAACCCAATAGGAGTCCCATGGCTTCTCTGAGCCTAACTGATCAGACAGGGGGACAAAACTTATTCCAAGAATAAAGACAAATTAATGATTGAAATAATGCACATAGCATCCAGCTCACAGACACCCAGAGCGTATTTGCTCCTTTGTCCTCCCTAATGATTCCAGTCAAGTCCAAGGAGGTGAGATGGCTTCCAATGACTGAAAAACAAAACTCAAATTCATTTCCATCCAGTCAGAATCACCTCACAGCTGACCCTCCACTGGGTCTCTGAAGCTACACACCATGTAGGAGAGATTGCCCGCCCACCTTTCCCTGCAGAGTCAATGTTGCATTCCACAACCGCCTACAGACTAAGCTACCAGGGAGCACCCCACCCCCATTGGCTCAGAGGGCCCTGTATTCCCAGGCATCAGGGAGGCAGGAAGGCTGCTGGGCTAACAGGGACTCCAGCCAGCGTACCCACCCAAAAGAAGTGAGGATCTCTCTCTCTCTCAGGAACAAAAGGCAGAGCTTATACCCCCAGACTAACTCTAGAGAAAGGCAAAGAGAGACACAGACATGGCCCCGTCCAGCTAGAGACTTCAAAAAATGGCCTAACTCCCAACAATTTCAAGTCAAGGTCAGAAGTTCTTGACAATGTGTAAGTCTCCTCACTTGGCTTGGGAGAAAACCGTGGGATAGGGAAGAAGAGCTCAATACCATTCATCTAAAATCTCTCACACTTTCGGAGAAGCTATAAAATGTACATGCTCTTGCCAAATGGATGTCGAAAAAGCTTTGATCTCCACTCTGGCCGGAAATGATCCGTTTCCTTCCTAATGCAGATATATGGTTTCTGTACCTCCAATCTGCCCAGTCAGATGCAGAGCACATTCTTAATTATTTTAAAATTATTAAAAACAGAGCCATAAATCTATACTTTGACATGACATGGTGATTTGACCTCCAGACACATCGCAATGGGTTATTAACAATGCTTCCCAAATCTATTGAAATTTTTTTCCAAAGCTGCTCACTAATTAATAGCTGTTCCCACAACGATCACTTTTGAGTAATTATGAAATTGTGCCGCATTATTTTGTGAAGAGGGCATAATCATGTCCATTAAAATTATTTGTATCGTTTTTAACCTTCTGCCAGAAATAAATGAGGCCCGTCTAAAAGTAACACAAACTTCATGACAATTCCTAGAGGTGATCTTCTCTGCATCGCTTGCTTCCTAAAGTTTACTTTGGAGTTCAGAAACTTGGAATTCGTCCTTCAGTCTTTCTAGAGAGCTGAGTGCAGCTGAAAACAAGAATGTGGTTGGGAGGGATGGTCCTTGTGACCTCACCTACCTCCTGCCCTCGACTCAGTGACCATGGGCTGTCCCTCCTGGTCTCTGGTCATCACCAGCTCTGCTCGTGTCCCCCACCCCCAGCTCATTTCTGGCTCATCCTCTAGGTTGAGCCCCTGACACCCTGGCCCTGTGCATGTGCCTCACATCCTTTAAATGATGCAGTCTCCTAGAAGACAAGAGCTCACTTCATCCACCTGTGTCCACAGAACCTAAGAAACTCAGTGTGCCATGTGCAAATTCCAAGTTTGCTTAGTCCACATTCGCATTTGAGGAGCAGGATGGGCTATGAAGCCAGGGCCCAGCCTTGCTGTTTCATGGCTAAAGATGTTTTGCTGAAACTGTGCTGGTGTGTTAAGTGTTGAGGAGAGAGTAGCCTACTCAATGAGTTGTTCTAAAAGTCTCCCACCTCACACAAGAAACAGTGGTTGCTATTAAAGAGTATAAGGCATAAACTGATAAACGCATGTAGAATTGCTCCCTCGGGTTTTCTTTGCTGTGATCTTTACAAAAGCCAACCAACAGGCTTTCTTCTGCGATGCCCCTTGTTATTGTTGCTGTTGTGTGCTGTCATGTCAGCTGTGATTCAGCAACTCTGTACAACAGGACGAAGGCCTGCCCAGTCCTGCGCCATCCTCACAATCACTGCTGCATGTAAACCCATTGTGGTGCTCACTGTATCTTAGGCTGGGTTCTCTAGATAAGCAAGTCCAATGGCGTTTATATTAGATAGATGATAGATAGATAGATAGATAGATAGATAGATAGATAGATAGATAGAAGATAGACAGAGTGAGAAAGAGAGATTTGTTTCAAAGAAATAGCCTACATGCTTGTAAAGGTTAGCAAGCTCCAAGTCACAGGTCAGACCTCAAAAGAGAGGCATCTGGAGAGCTTGAATGGTCCAGGTCATCAGGCAGGCAGGGTCACGGGCTACTGGTGTTAGATGCTGCCAGATTCAGAGGTGAACAAGACTAAAGGTCATTTGGGGAAAGCAGGGGGCCGCAGACAGCTTGCTATGGATACTGACAAGGCCAAAGTCAGAAGGTACAGCAGGTCACTGGTTCAAGTCTGGAGACCACAAATCAGATCAGCCAAATGTAGAGCAGACAAACACTCTCTGGCTTTTCTGCCAGAGTCCAATCATACATCTAAGACAGGTCACATCCCTGAGGAGATGTCTCCTTAACCAGATAAAACTGATCATGTCTTTGAAGATCCTGTTTCATTAATATCATCACGGTTAGAATTTAAAATA
>NW_006399814.1:14350144-14358049 GCF_000299155.1 Elephantulus edwardii
GACTCGATGGCACATAACAAAAACAACAACAGGCCATTGACAGCCTGAGGATCACCATGAGGTTGGCACACAATGTCAACCATCACCCGGCATGATCCCCTCTTGTTGAGGGTCTTCCTCTCCTTCAATGACACTTCCAAACACAATGTCCTCTTCAAGGGACACTAGATTGATTCAAACCACCAACCTTTAGGACAGTACAAACTGTTTGCACCACCCAGGGGCCTTCTCCTGCCTTGTTGCTGTTAGGAGCTGTCAAATTGACAATGCATAGACCCTACGGACAACAGATCTCAACCTTGTCCTCTCCAGCACCGTGCTCACCGTACCACCCTCAAGCGCCGTTGTGGTGGTCTCTCTGACATTCTGTCTTACTGAAGGTCTTCCTCTCCCTCGCTGACCCTCTACCTTTCCCATCTTTTTCCAACAACTGGCCCCTCCTAACTACATGCTCAGAGTAAGATGAACTTTCACCATCATTGTTTTAAAGAGCGCTTTTGTTGGGCTTCCTTCAAGACCTATTTATTTGTTCCTTTGACAGCCTATCCTCTTCTCCAGCACCACAACTATGCCTTAGAACTGGATAAATCAGGAAGTTATAAATTATAGGGACAAATGTATAGAAAAAAAATTTGTCATTTATCAGAAATTCTGGTTTAAGTGGCATCTTGTCTTTTTCTCCAGTAACCCTCAATAGAGGCGAGATGGAAGCTGCTGTCAACATCTCCTGGGTCACCTACCTGACCAGCCCAGGTGCTTTTCCTCATTAACAAAGCACAGTTAGTGAGGGGCTCAGAGCCACAGTCACCCTCACCCTCAGTAACCACAGGTTAGGTCATCTGGTTCACGCTCAGAGCTCCCCAGTATTAGACATCAGACCCAGAAATCTCTTTCATTAAACTGTTCTTTTTGTGCCAACCCTTGACCCAAGATCCTTTCTCTTTCCAGATCTTTCATCCTAATGACTTCCCTCCTTCCTTCACCTTCTCTAGCTTCCAGGAGATAGCCTTCTCTTTCCAACCTTCAGACTCCCGCTAGCATCTATACCAGTGGGCTAAAAAGTCACCAAATGGCCCCTAACACTGGTGACCACAAACCAGATCTCACCTGCACTGTGGCTGTGGGTGGGGGAGCCAGGGAGTGGTGGTCAAACTTATACCCTGAAAATGAGACTTCTGACAGCTCCTACCAGCTCCCCACTTTTACACTTGACCAACAGATGGTACCCCTACTACGAGCTCAACTCTATTCCGGACATTTAAGATACTGCAGAGAGAACAGGAATGAGGAGCCTTTCATCAGAGCATTTATTCACAGAACAATGTGTCCAGAAACGTCAGATTCAACAGCAAAACTGTCACAACTTAAATCAGAAGCCACACTTCCATCATCTGTGTGAAAACCTGGATGGAAAGCATTACAGAAAGGGGGGGGGGTGTTTTTAAAGAAAACTGTGTTCTACGAAAAACTGAAGAATGTTAAATTAATGAATTTTAAAATAACAAATTGTTGTGTTTGGGGCCATCAGATTGACATTGACTCACAGGGATCCTATGTGCAGCAGATTGAAACCTTGCCTAATCCTGCACTTTCCTACTGATTTCTCCTGTGCTTAAACCTCTTGTTACTGTCACCATGTCAATCTCTCTTGAGTGCTGAGTGTTTTCCTCTTCTTCAACAGCCCTCCACCTTTCCAAGCACATCATTCTTCAAAGACTGGCATCAACACACTGGCTGCTCTTCTTCCAAGATAAATGTGTTCATTCTTTTGGCTGTCAGAACATATTCAACACTCTGAACCAACACCACAACTCAAAGACATCATCAATTCTCCTTCATTCTTCCTTATTCTTTGTTCAACTTTCACAAGTACATGAAATGATTGAAAACACCATATCTTGGGTCAGGCGCACCTTGGACTCTAAAGTGGCACCTTCGCTCTTGAGTACTTTGAAGAGGTCCTTTGCCCAAAGCAACACATCTTTTGATGTCTTGATTGCTGCTTCCATGATTGTTGATTGTTGTTGTTGTTAAGTGACATTGAGTTGTAGGTGACTCATAGCGACCCTATGAACAGAAGATCTGGACACTTGTATAATTTTCATCCTTTCTCCAGGTTCATAGGGTTTCTGGAGGCAAGCTATTTCGGAAATGGATGTCACTCCTGCTTCCACGCTTGTTTTAAAACACTGTAGATAAAATTATTTTTATTACTTTTTTGTTATTATTGTTATTTGGAAATAGCAAAACAAAAACCATTTAAAACACATTCAGTGTTCTTCTTTATGGGGGAAAAATCAGACTGGAAATAGACCTTTAGCAAATATAAATTTAAATCATAACATTTTAAGTCACAAATGATAACACAAGTACAAAGGAAACTGTTCAAATTGTAAGGTGTTTATCGGCTCTAATTTTTGCTAATGAGTTCGAGGATCTCAATGAAATTGTTGCTTTTTCTGGATGAAATATAAATTATCAGAATTATTCCTGTATGAATTTTGTAATTCAAGGAAAAAGTTATCAAGTAATGACCTCCGCCAAAGACTCCAGTCCTAGAAGTTGAATTTAACTTTCAAGAAAATGGTAATTTCCCTGTCATGAATTGCTCTATCACATGAGAAAAGATGGACATCATCAATTCACCTTATGAAACTACCATAATCTTAAAACCAACATTTGAAACGACTTTTTAAAAATTCATAGCCATCAAATCAGCAGGACCCAGAGCTGGCCTTTGATTGCCTTTCAGGTTGTACATCACACAGAAGGTGCTTGCTCATCTTTCTCTCCATTTGCTGCTGGTGGATTTAAACTATCCGAGAGGTGCAGTCTTTGAGTTAGCACCCCAACTCCCCAGTGACTTTACCACCAGAATTCCTTTCAAGTAGGGGTGGGGGAACCAAAAAAGCTGCAACTCACCCTCACTTATGAAAACAGGTGTAATATACCTAAATAAAGGACACTCTCTCTCTCTCCCATTGCCATCAAATCAGAAGCAGCTCATAGCTAACCCTCCAGTGGGTTTTCAAGAGGCTGTAAATTGCATGGGAAGAGATTGCCTATCTTTCTCCCAAGCAGCTGCTAATGGACTAAAACTGCCAGAGAGAAACCACCTCTGGGTTAGCAGCACAACAAAACAGATTATTAAAGAATAATATAGAACAAAAAGTGTGGATTTTTACAAAAATTAGTTTAAGGTTATGAAATTATTCATATTACCTGTCACATCACACCATCAATTTTTTGAATGATCACCTTATGCTTAGACTTGTTAAATTTAACCACTATTCCTTACAAAGATTCTAAAAATTGGGAACAGAATTATTACGTTCAAGTGCTGAACGCAATACAGTGTATATTATATAAAGCCTTCATCTTCCATGAGCATAGGGTTACATCAACTGTGTTTTTAAACACATAACAGTATCAATGGGAATATACATACATATGTGTATAATTTAAACAAAACATACACACATGAACACAGGTACATATACATAAAATACCTTGGTTATTCTACATTTTATTTATGCTTAACATTGCTGAAATAAGCATATTTTTGCATTGATGTACAAGGTTAATATTAAGTAATTCTTTTCTTCCTCCACTCAACCCTAAAAAGCTACAATTTAGCTGTTGGTGATTCTTACAAACACTATTTTAAATTTCAGGAAGAAAGATATAGATCAAATGAACAATTCACAAGATGCTTACCATTGTTAGACTAAAGTTTTCATGTTAAAACCAACAACAGGAACAAGACGGTGGTGGTGGTGGTGGTGGTGGTGGTGGTTAGGTGCCATCCGGTATGATTCATGGTGACCCTGTGAACAACACATCTGAACCTTGTCCTATCCTGTGCCATCCTCACACTTCCTGACAAAATAGCAGTCATGTCAATCTACCTAGTCAAAGGTCTTCCTCTCCTTCACTGACCCTCCATGCTTTCTAGCATCATGTCCCTCTCCAAAGAGAAGCCCCTCCTAGCAACATTCCCAAAGTATGTGAGGTGAAGCTTCATCATCCTTGCCTTCAACGAGCACTCCAGCTACACCTTCTCCAAGACATATCTGTTTGTTCTTCTGGCCTTCCATGGGATGATCAATGCTCTTCTCCAACACCACAGCTCAAAGGCATCAATTCTTCTGGCATCCTTATTCATTGTCCAGCTCTCAGATGCGTTGCAAGTGATCAGAAAGACTATGGCCTGAATCAAACAATCTTTAGCCCTCGAGGTGACATCATTACTCCTCAATAATTTGGAGAGGTCCCTAACTGCACACTTTTCAAGTACAATGTGTCTTCTAAGTTCCTGACTGCTGGTACCAAGGGTATTAATTGTGGATCCAAGTAAGATGAAGTTGTTGACAGTTTCAATCTTTTCTCCATTCATAATGATGTTGCCTATGGGACCAGTGGTAAGAATCTTTGCTTTCATGACATTGAGAGGCAAGTGCTTCAAATCTTCCTCGCTTTCAGCAAAGCAAAGTTGTATCATCTGCATAACACTGATTATTGATGAGTCTCCCTCCAATTCTGATGCCACATTCTTCTCCACAGAGTCCAGCTTCTCAAATAATTTGTTCAGTAAACATCTTGAATAGGCATGTAGAGAGAATACAACCCTGATACACTATCTTCTTTTTAAACCATCTAGTGTTCCCCTGTTCTCTTTGCACAACAGCCTTCCTGATCCAGGTATAGTTTTCACATGAGCACAGTTAAGTGCTCTGGGACTCCCATTCTTCACAATATCAGCCACAACTTGTTATGATCCACACAGTCAAATGCCTTTGCATAGTCAATAAAGCACAAATAGACAACATTCTTCTGGTGTTCCTTACTTTCAGCCAGGATCCATCTGACATCAGCAATGATGTTCCTGATGTTCATTATCAATATCAACATTATTACTTTGTGCTATTGAAGAAAGTTCAATCAATAAGAACTTAAAAAAAACATTCAAAATGAGACTATATGGTTCTTTTTATTCATTCACTTACGACATGATGGTATGCCCACAAAATTCAATAAAATGTATTTTTTTAAAAATTCAGAATTAAAAAGAAGGTTCATTATCATGGTCATAAATAAACATACAAATCCACTGCTGGATTTCCAACTCCTAATGGGAATTCCAATGGGAATATACATACATATGTGTATAATTTATACAAAACATTTCCAACTCCTAACAAACCTAGGGCACAAAGAAGAACTGTCCACAGGGTCTCCAGGGCTAGAAATCTTTACAGAAGCAAACAGCCACATTTTCTCGTGTAGTGGTTTAGAACCACTAAACTTTCAGGTGGCAGTGGAGTGCTTTGAACACTGTGAAACTATGACGCTTGATTAGCTGTCAAGAATGTGGCAAAATATGCACACTCAAATGCTGTTCAAAAATGTTAAGAAATAATTTGGCAACATATATATCAGAAATCTTAAAAATTTCATCCGAATAATAACAATTTACTAGCTTTTATGGCAGATACTAAATGACGTTTGTCATTGTTTTTCCTCATTTCAACTAACTTTCAATCTGGGCTCTACCACTACACTATTATAACTATCCACATTCCTCTAGAGGTCATAGGGTTTTCAAAGGCCTATTACTTAAGAAGTGGATGGCCAATCCTGCTTCTTAGTCTGTCTTAATCTGGGAGCTTTATTGACACCTGTCCACCATGGGTAACCCTTATGGCATTTGACACACCTGTGACAAACACAGTTTGACAAACATCATTTAACAATTGAAACATGGAATATACATAGCTTGAATGTTGAAAAATCTTGGAAAGCTGGAAATTGTTAAAACAAAGAAACACATGAGCATCAACATAGTAGGCATTAATGAGATGAGATGGACCAGCTTTGGCCACATTGAATCAGATAATCATGGTATACTAGGCCAGGGAGGCTGATAGGTGAAATGGTTGGATTCTGAAAGATGGGACCTCTTGTTTTGGTTGAGTGTTGGGTGTGTACTGTTTGGTTGGTTGTTTTTTGTTTAAGCCTCTTGTTTACAGTCAACAGGACCTGGAGGAAGTTGTGTGTATTTAAGGTCTGGCCGTAAGTTTCCAGTTTGGAGGCTGATGGGTGAAATGGTTGGATTCTGAAAGGTAGGCTCTCTTATGTTAATTGAGGGTAGGGTGTGGACTAGTTGGTTGTTGTTTTTTATTTAAGACTCTTGTTTAGAGTCAACAGGACCTGGTGGAGGGTCTTTGTGTTAAAAAGTCAATTGGGCCCTCAGGCCTAGTGTTATTTTATTTTGGAGGAACAGTCTTCTAAGTGGTATAGCACTGGTCTCTCAATTTGCTGTATTGACGTAACCTGATATAAGGTTAAACCCTGTGCCACTGGTATGTCAAATGCCATAATGGTTACCCTTGGTGGACAAGATTTGGTGGAGCTCCCAGATTAAAACAGATTTGGAAACAGGAGTGGCATCCACTTCCAAGACAACATGCCTCTGGAAACTCTATGAACTTAGAAAAACAACGATAGTTATAGAACAGGGTGCAGGTCTTTTGTTCATAAGGTTGATATGAATCGTGCTCAACTCAGTGGCAATCAGCAACAACAACATACTAGGCTGGGAATCAAAAACAGAAGAAGAATGTTGTTGCATTTATAGTCAAAAAGTCAATGTCAAATTCTATCCCGAAATACAATGTTGTGAGTGACAGAATACTATTCATACAGATACAAGGAAAACCCATTAACATGACTATTATTCAAATATATGCTCCTACATCTAGAGGTAAAAAAGGAAGAAATTGATAATTTTTACCAAATCTTGCAGTCTGAAAATGACCAAACATGCACTCAAGAGACATTAACAATACTTAGTGACTGGAGTGCAAAAGTTATAAACAGTGAAGAAGGAATATTGTTGTTATGTGCCATCAAGTTGCCTGCAACTCATAGCAAGCCTATGTACATTGGCTCTGAAATCTGTCCTACCTTGAGCCAATCTCATCATCTCCAACATACCTAATCCCATTTCTCCAGTCACTGAGTCAATCGATCTCATCCTGGGTCTTCCTCTCTTGTGCTGTCCCTCTAACCTTCCATGCATGATGTCTCACTCTAAGGACTGATCCCTCCTGGCCACATGCCCAAAGAATATGAAATGGAACTTCAAAATCCTTGCCTTCAGGGAGAACCCAGTTTCACTCTCTCCAGGACATACCTGTTTGTTCTCCTGGCTGCCCATGTTATGTTCAATACTCTTCTCCAAGACCACAACTCAAAGGCATCAATCCATCTTCTATCATCCTTAGTCATTGTCCAGCTTTCTGATGCATGGCAAGTATTTGTGAAGACCATGGCCTGGATTAGGAGCCCCTTAATCTCCAGACTAACATTATTGCTCTTCAGTACTCTAGAAAGATTCCTGACAGCAGACTTTCCCAATGCAATTCATCTTTTGATTTCATGACTGCTGGCTGGTACCAAAAGTGTTGTTTGTGGAACCAAGTAAACTGAACTTATTAACAATCTCAATCTTTGCTCTGTCTATCATAAAGCAGCTAATTGACACAACAGTGAGGATCTTTGTTTTCTTGGTGTTGAGCTTCAATCCATATTGAAGACTACAGTCCTTGACCTTCTGTAGCAAACGTCTCATGTCCTCTTGGGTTTCAGCATGCAACATTGTGTCATCTGCATAATGCAGATTGTTGATGAGTCTTCCTTCAATCCTGATGCCACATTCCTCCTCATAAAATCCAACCTCCCAAATGATCTGTTCTGCATATAGATTGAAAGGTATGGAGGTAGAATTCATCCCTAACACATACCTTTCCTGATCCTGAACCATGTGGTGTTTCCCTGATCTGTTCTGACTACTGCTTACTGGCCCATGTAGAGGTTTCACCTGAGCACATTTAAGTGTTCTGG
>NW_006399814.1:14359205-14366666 GCF_000299155.1 Elephantulus edwardii
TTGTGGAGTGTTACCAAAGATATGATCAAGGAAGACAGGAAAAAAATCATTACAAAAACAAAGAAAGAAGGGAAAACTGAAATTGATGTCAGAAGAGACTATACAAATTGCACTGGAGCATTGAGAAACCAAAACAAAGGTGAAACATGCCAATGTAAAAGAGCTGAACAGAAAATGTCAAAGGGTAGCTGAAGAGGACAAAGAAAAGTATTATAATGGAATGTGCAGAGAGCTATAATTGGAGAACAAAAAAGGAAGAGCTCACTGTGCATTTCTCAAGCTCAGAAAATAAAACCAAAAAAACCCACACAAATTTAAGGGAGCTCTGATAGCCTAGTGGCAAGAAATTGAGTTGCAATGCCTTAGGCACTCTGTTTTAATCCACCAGATGCTCTGCTGTAGAAGGCAGGGCATTCTCCTGTGCCAGTCTGATCAGATTCGACAGCATACAACAAGGGGGGGTTCTTTCTTAAAAAAACAAATTTAAGCTCTATGTTGAAATCAAAAGATGCTATGGGCAACCTTCTTGGAACCAGCAGCCAGGAAATCAAGAGATGAATTGCACTGGAAAATTCTGCTGTCAGGGGCCCCTCCAGAGTACTGAAGAGCAAGAATGTCAGCCTAGAGACTAAGGTGTGCCATACCATGGTCTTCACAATTATTTACTATGCATCAGAAAGCTGGAAAATAACTAAGGATGATATAAGAAGGATTGATGCCTTTGAATTGTGGTGCTGGAGAAGTCTTGAATATACCATAGACTCCTAGGAGAACAAACAGGTTTGTCCTGGAGAGGGTGAAACTAGGCTGTTCCTCGGAAGCAAGGATTTTTAAGCTCCATCTGATATATTTTGGGCATGTTGCAAGGAGGGACCAGTCCTAGGAGAGGGATATCCTGCTTGAAAAGGTGGAGAGAGAACACAAGAGAGGAAGACCCTGGATAAGATGTATTGATTCAGTAATGGGGTTAGGTGTGTCAAAGACAATGAGGTTGGCTCAAGATAGAACAGGGTTCAGAGCTGTTGTAAATAGGGTCACCATGAGTTGCAAGAGACTCAACGGCACATAATAATAACATGGACAATATGCTGAATTACTCAGGAAGCATCAAAAGAACATGGACAGAATACACAGAATAACTATATCAGACACTGAAAAATTTTAGTAAGTCCCATATGACCAGAAGCCAATGGTAATGCAGGAGGAAGTGGAAGCTGTATTGAAGACACTGGCAAAAAATAAGGTCCCAGGAATTGATGGAGTAACAATAGGCTTGTTTTAATTAACACATATAACCTTGGATGCTCTCCCCCATCTATGCCAGTAAATTTGGAGGATAGCTATTTGGCCAATGGGGAAGAGGTCTGTATTCGTTCCCACCCCAAAAAAAAGGTGATCCAACAGAATGTGGAAACTAGTAAGCAATATCATTAATATCTCATACAAGCAAAATACTGCTGAAGGTCATTAAAAAATGGCTAGAACAGTACATAGATAAGGAATTGCTAGAAGTTCAATCAGGATTTAGAAGAGGCTGTGGCACCAGGGATATCATTGCTGATGTCATATGAATCCTAGCTGAAAGTAAGGAATACCAAAATAATGTCTATTTGTGCTTTATTGACTATGCAAAGGCATCTGACTGTGTTGATCATAACAAGTTATGGCTGACATTGAGAAGAACGGGAGTCTCAGAGCACTTATCTGGTGCCTATACAAAAACGATACCTGGACCAGAAAGCTATTGTGCAAACAGAGCAGGGAAACATTAGATGGTTTAAAATGAAGAAGGGGATGTGTCAGGGTTGTACTCTCTCTCCATGCCTATTCAATCTGCTTACTGAACAAATTACTTGAGAAGCTGGATTCTGTGGCGAAGAATGTGGTATCAAGATCAGAGGGAGACTCATCAATAACCTGCATTATGCATATGGCACAACCTTGCTTGCTGAAAGCAAGGAAGACTCGAAGCATTCGTTGCAGAAGATCAAGGAATACAGCCTTCAGTATGGATTATGTCTCAATGTCAAGGAAGCAAATATTCTTACCACTGGGCCCATAACAACATCATTATAAATGGAGAAAAGATTGAAACTGTCAACAACTTCATCTTACTTAGATACACAATTAACACCCTTGGTACCAGCAATCAGAAAGTTAGAAGACACATTGTACTGAAAAAGTGTGCAGTTAGGGACCTCTTCAAATTACTGAGGACTAATGATGTCCGTTTGAGAACTAAGATTCATCTGATTCAGGCCATAGTCTTTCTGATCACTTACAATGCATCTGAGAGCTGAATAATGAATAAGGATGACAGAAAAATTGATGCCTTCGAGCTGTGGTGTTGGAGAAGAGCACTGAACATTCCATCAACAGTTAAGAGAACGAACAGATATAAGGTACAGCTGGAGTGCTCTTTGGAGGCAAGAATGATGAGACTTCACCTCACATACTCTGGGCATGTTGCTAGGAAGGGCTCGAGTATATTGTTTGGAGAAGGACATGATGCTGGGAAGGGTGGAGGGTCGGCGAAGGAGAAGAAGACCCTCAACCAGATGCACTGACATAGTGACTGCAGCAGTGGGCTCTATTGTGTCAGGAAGTATGAGGATGACACAAGACAGGACAGGATTCAGATTAGTTGTCCATAGGGTCGCTATGAGTCGTACTCAATTCTATGGCACTGAGCAACAACAAGGCAGATATTATGACCTTCCAAAACCTATTTCTGCTTCTGTCCTACTAGCAGAATCTAACTTTTCTTTGAGAAGAAAATCTCCAGCCCAGCCTGAAAGTAAACTTGGTAGGCCTGTTACTTTTTGCCAGTTACTTTTTATCAGTTAAGAGATCAGGCTGGACAGCAGTGAGTTAACTTTGGTCATACTGGTTAACCAGAACGGCCACATCATTGGCTCCCATCACTGAGCTGGTCAAGGTAAAAGGTCAAAAGGAAGACAGAAACGAGTCAGGTAGACTAAAGTCATCTACCTAGGAATGAATGGATGTGTCTTTACTGGAAGGAAAAGAAAAATTCTGGAACTAGAAATTGCCTGGAAATACTTGTCCAGAGCCAGAAACAGTGGTAAAAAAGAAAGCCAGCCCAGGGATTGGGCAATTTGGAGAGATAGCAAAGAGCTGAGCAGCTGCTAAAAGATGCAGTCTTCACAACACTAAGTGGAGAAAAGAGAACATTTAGGGAGTTTGCTGTGTAACCCCTGCTGGCAGACTCCTCAAGAAAGCCTTCAGTACAAGTTTATTTGTTACTCTCTCTCGTCAAGGCTTCTGGAGTCAGAATTGCATTACTTTCAGATGCGTAATTGTCCTGGGAGTGATTAATGAAAGGAGGTCCAGTTTTACTCTCGTTTCACAGCAGGAAATATTGATCTGTGCGTTAGTTGGAGCCTTGAGGATGAGTTTGGTGGTCATAATCCCAACACTGAGAGGAAAGGGAGTCAGGAAAAGGTCTGTACATGCTCTGAGTGAACACTGCCAGTGACAGCACGTTCAGATCGCTCCCCAGGGCGTGAAAGAAGCCATGGTGTGCAGGAAGGCCTTGGTCATCCTTCTGCACCATTTGCAATGGAATCTCTCCAGGAATACTGCTTGAAATGTAATTCAATTAATGGTGATGAGTTGACTACTGATCAAAATGATTAAAGCCTTTGCTCATGCAGAAAATCCTGAGCTGAGAAAGGGCCAGAATGGGTATGTTTCCCCTTACTGCTCTGACCAGCAGAGGAAAGAGGGCTGTTCCACTCCAGCATCCTCAGGGCCTGACACGACTGATACAACGAACTACCCATCTCAAGAGCCACCACTTCTAACTCCCAAACACTGGTTCAAACCCAGAGATCCAAGGACACGCTATCTTCTCTCTAAAACTCACTTTCCCTACAGAAGACTTGGGCTTTTCCATGCCACCTCCCAAAACCACTGGGAAAGAACTTTCTGGAAGGTTTATGCCTTCACATATGAGAATAGTCATTATATTTCCACATGGATCGGGCATATTATCTTAAAAAGAAATCCCTTTTGGGAATCAGCCATGAGTCCGTTGAGAGAGAGAAAGAAAAGAATATTTGCTGGACAAGAGTCTCTCTGGAGAAGGCAGGAGAGCATTCTGGAACCAGAAAAGATAAGCATACAAGTCAGCACCCAGCTGGTCTGAATGCACAAGTGGTAGAGGAGTCTTGTGAAACAGCAGGACAGAGATGGTCCGTTATAAGGCTTCTACACTGTCCGAAGGTCCTGCCTCAGAGGCCAATCCTTTTCCTTTTTTCACCCTCGTATTCTCATATTTCACCCCTCATATCCGTATTCCCACCAGACATCTTTCTCTCTTCCTAAGTACTTTTCTGGCTAGCCCATATATTTCAACCCCTATCAGTCTTTTTTTCTGGTGGCCTAGTGATAAGAATCTGCACTGTAATCTCAAAGGCACATGGTTCGAATCCACCTGCTGCTCCATAGCAGAAGGATGGGCAATCTCTTTCCATGTGATTAACTGCCTATAAAGGGTCAGCTGAAAGGTCAGCTTTGGGTCGGCTCCAACTCAATGGCACACAACAACAACAACAACATGAGTCTTTTCAATCACTTGCTATGCATCTGAGAGCTGGACAATGAGTAAGGGTAACAGAAGAAGAATTGATGCCTTTGAGCTGTGGTGTTGGAGACGAGTACTGAATATGAGTACTGAATATCTCCCGAAAGAACCAAGTGCAGTCAGAGTGCTCCTTGGAGGCAAAGATGACAAAGTTTCATTTCATATACTTTGGGCATGTTGTTCAGAGAGGCTGTTCCATGGGAAAAGACATCAGGCTTGGAAAGGTGGAGGGTCAGCGAAAGAGAGGAAGACCCTCAATGAGGTGGACTGACGCAGTGACTGCAGCAGTGGGCACAAGGGTGTCAGAGATGGCGGGGATGCACAGGGTAGGACAGGGATCAGATCTATTGTTCACAGAGTCGCTAGGGCCATACTCAACTGGAGGGTACCTAACAACAACACACGTGCCTCAAGGCAGAGAAGGGGCTCAGAAAGGAGAACAGAGTGGGTGCAAAGAGATCTGCCTGAAGTCTGACGACTGAGGTGCAACCTCAGCAATGGAACCCCGTGGAAACTATGAGGAGGAAACCATTAAATATGCTCATGGGGTGGTTTTAGGAGCCAGCGGCTAATAAAAATCAACAGAATAATGTAAAAAAAAGAAAAGAAATCCCTTTGTATCTTGTCTCCCCTCTCCCTTTAACTCAGAATCCTTGGAGATGCTTCCTTCTCTCCCGTCCTCTCTCATTCACACTCTTTTATTTCCTGGTTATTTGAAAAGTCCTAAGAGATTTACATAAAAACATCCTTGATCTGGCATTAAAAAACTTCCCACACCCAATCTAACCAAACAACCCATCTTCTTCCCCCACAGTACATATCATGTCCCAACCTGCCCCCCAAAACTGACAAAGGTAGTCCACCAGGGAACTGACAGTTCTAATTAGGGAGAAAGGCTTGATTAGCACAGCTATAGCAATGAGAACTCTGGAGAATCAAAAAAAAGGACTGAAAAAGCTCCAAACATGTCTGGACTTAGCACAAATCGCAGGAGAAGAGAAATATGCTGCATGCAGACATAAGGGGAGGTCCTCAACCAAAGCCTGAGTGGTAATGAGCCCCTTGTTTACCCAATCTCTATCTTGCATCAAGCCCGTCTGCTTAACCATGCATCTGCCTAGTCATCTATCCTCCTTTATCCACTCCTCCATCCATCCACACATTCAGATATTTATCCCCACATCTTCCATCTTTCAAATGCACAGATTTACCATCCTCTATTTTCATCCATTCTTTTATTCACCCATCTTCCTACCCAACCGCCATGTGTCCATCTGTCTGAGCTCCAGCCAATTACCTATTCATCCACCTGACCCTTTGGCCTGTGTCCTCCAGAAATCATCCTATAACACATCTACTCACCCATTTATCTATTCAGCCAGCCATTCAACTAAATACAGCATCTGTGCAAGAATCTATAACTACAGAAATTCATCTGAGCTTCCCCACTGCAAGCCCTGAAGACCTCTCCATCTAGTGACGTCCATTCAATGACCTCAGTGGAGCTGACTGTAGTCTTCATTGTTCTCCATCCTGAATCTTCAAGTTCTTTCAGGTTATCCCATGTCAGCCTCCACCAGCCTGGCCCAGAGATGGTTTTCTGCCAGGTTCAAAATGAAGAAGCAGAAAACAACCATTTACTGGGTGCCCAGCCTGCCAGAGTAGCTGCCATTCAAATGTCCCGACGCAGCAGGAGGGAGCACAAGGACTCCATGTCTATGAAGTTTTCTCTCTTCAACATCTAGGCCAGCATTGGCCAATCGAAATATAATAAGTCACTTAGGCAATTTTAAATTTTCAAATAGTTGCATTAAAAGAAATTATAGAGGAACATTAATTTTGTTGTAGTTGTTGTTATGTGACGTCAAGCCACTTGTGACTCATAGCGACCCTATGTACAAGAGACCTAAGCCCTGCTCTATCCTGTGCCAACCTCATTGTCTCTGACACACCTATTCCCACTACCCCAATCACTGAATCAATCCATCTTATCGAGGGTCTTCCTCTCCTGCACTGTCCCTCCACTCTCTCAAACATGATGTCCCTCTCCAAGGATTAGTCCCTCCTTGCAACATACCCAAAGTATGTCAGATGAAGCTTCAGAATCCTTGACCCCAAGAAGCAGCTCGATTTCACCCTCTCCAGGATGAACCTGTTGGTCTCCTAGCAGTCCATGATTTATTCAACACTTTTCCAGCACCACAGCTCAAAGGCATCAATTCTCTTTCTATCATCCTTAGTCATTGCTCAGCTCTCTGATGCATATCATGCAATTGCTAAGATTATGGCCTGGATCAGGTGCACCTTAGTTTCCAGCTTGATGTCATTGCTCTTCAGTACTCTGGAGAGGTCTCTGACATCAGACTTTCCCAGTGCAATTTGTCTCTTGATTTCCTGGCTGCTGGTACCAAGAGTGTTGATTGTGGACCCAAGCAAACTAAAACTGTTAACAATCTCAATCTTTTTACCATCTGTATTGATGCTGCCAATTGGCTCAGTGGTGAGAATCTTTGTTTTCTTGATGTTGAGGTTCAATCAATATTGAAGGCTGCAGTCCCTGACTTTCTGCAGCAAGTGCTTCAAAGTCTTCCTCTGTTTCAGCAAGCAGTGTTGTGTCATCTGCATAACACAGGTTGTTGATTAATCTTAGTAATAGATTTTATTTTACCTAATACATCTAAAATATTGTTTCAACAAATAAGAAGTAGGAAAATTTATTAATGAGATGTTGTTGTTTTTATGTGCCATCAAGTCATCTGTGACTTATAGCTAGCCTATGTACATTAGCTCTGAACCCTGTCCTATCCTAAGCCAATCTCATCATCTCTGACAGACCTAATCCCATTTCTCCA
>NW_006399814.1:14367256-14384853 GCF_000299155.1 Elephantulus edwardii
AAAAAAAAAAAAAAATAAAAAAATAAAGAATTGGCTGACATAGGAGAATTGAGGCAAATGCCTCATTCCCTCTTCAGTTTCAGTAAGCAAGGTTGTGTTATCTGCATAATACAGGCTGTTAACGAGTCTTCCTCCAAACCTAATGCCACATTCCTCCTCATAAAGTCCAGCCTCCTGAATGATCTGTTCCATATATAGATTTAAAAGGTATGGAGCTATAATGCATCCCTGACTCATACCTTTCCTGATCCTAAACCATACTGTATTTTCTTGCTCTATTCTGATGACTGCTTCCTGATCTAAGTATAGGTTTCACATAAGAACAATCAAGTATTCTGAGATCTCCACTTGTCTAAAGGTTAGCCCGATTTGTCAATGTCTTTGCATAGTCAATGAAACACAGACATTTTCCTCTGGTACTCTCTGCTTTCAGCCATGATCCATATGACATTGGCTCAGATGTCACTAGTGCCACAGCATCTTCCAAACTCAGCCTACCCATCTAGCAGTTCTCTGCTGTTGTACTGTTCCAGTCATTTCTAGATAATCTTCAGCAGGCTTGCATGTGATATTAGTGATACTGTTTGATAATTTCCACACTCTGTTGGGAACTTTTTTTGAAATGGGAATAAATCTAGATCTCTTCCAGTCAGTTGGCCATGTAGTTGTCTGCCAGATTTCTTGGCACAACCTGGTAAGCACATCCAGGATAGCATCTGTTTGCTGAAATATGTCAATTGGTATTCCACCAATACCTGGAGCCTTGTTTTTTGCAAATTCCTTCACAGCAGCTGACCTTTCTCTTTCATCAGCATCACCTCTTGATCATATGTTGTTTCATTAAGTTCTCCTATGTCAGCCAATTCTTTTTTTTTTTTGTTTTGGGCATTTGTTTGTTTATTTCGCCAATTCCATTTTTGTGTAGTGCCTGTGTGTACTCCTTCCATCTTCTTTTAATGTTTCCTGGGTCATTCAACATCCCGCCTTCAGCATCCTTCAGAATACTTGAGGCTTCAGTTCCTTCAGCTTAAGAAATGCTGAGCGACTTCGTCCACTTTGATTTTCGAACTCTAGCTCCTAACTCATTATAATACTTTGCTTCGTCTTCCCAAGCTGCCCTTTGGAGTCTTCTGTTCAGCTCCTTAACTTCTTGATTTCTTTCCTTTGCTTTGGCTTCTTGGCACTCTAGTGCAGTATTCAAAGTCTCTTCTGACATCCATCTTGGTCTTCTCTTTCTCCTCTTAGTAATGACTTTTTAGTTTACATTTTTATGTATTATTGTTGTTGTTGTTATGTGCCATCGAGCAGCCCACAAATCATAGTGACCCTGTGTACAACAGCTCTAAACCCTGCTCTAGCCTGTGCCAATCTTACTGTCTCTGACACACCTACCCCCATTACCCCAGTCACTGATTCAGTGGATTGATGGATTGATTCAATCTATCTCATCAAGGGTCTTCCTCTCTGTGCTGTCCCTCCACCCTCCCAAATATGATGTCCCTGTCCAAGAACTGGTCCCTCCTTGCAACATACCCAAAGTATGTCAGATGAAGCTTCAGAATCCTTGCCTCCAAGGAGTAACCTGGTTACACCCTCTCTAGGACAAACTTGTTTGTTCTCCTAGCTGCCCATGGTATATTCAATACTATTCTCCAGCACCACAGCTCAAAGGCATTCATTCTCCTTCTATCATCTCTAGTCATTGTCCAGCTTTCTACTGCATAGCAAGTAATTGCAAAGACCATGGACTGTATCAGGCACGCCTTAGTCTCCACACTGACATCATTGTTCTTTAGTGTTTTGGAGAGGTCTCAGACAGCAGACTTTCCCAATGCAATTCATCTTTAAAAGTGTAGTGTGTATCAATTTACTTTTGTTCTAGTACCATTTCAAGTCAAATATGACTAATGGTTGCCACATTGGGCAATACAGCTCTAGACCTTACCACTGTGATTTTAAGTTGAGATAAAGACAGAAGGTCAACTAAAAGTAGCTGGAGCAGTAGAGAATCAACAGAGAACTGCCAGAAGTTCAAGGTGGATTTATAAGAGGCTGTGGCACCAGAGATATCATCGCTAGGGTCAAATGGATCCTGGCTGAAAGCAGAGACTACAAAACAAATGTTTACTTGACTTTTATTGACTATGCAATGACATTTTACTGTTTGTGTCATAATAACTTTGGCTAATATTGAGAAGAATGAGAATCCAGAACACTTAAGTGCCCACAGTAAACCTAAAACTAAAACTGCTGTCCAAAGTGAGCAAGGGAAAACAGCATGGTTTAAAATTAAGTAAGATGAGTATCAGGGTTGTTTCCTTTCTCTATATCTACTTAATCAGTATGCTGAGCAAATCATTAAAGAATCTGGACTCTATAAGGAAGAATGTGGTATCAAGATTGGAGGAAGACTCATCAACAACCTGCATTATACAGATGACACAACCTTGCTTGCTGTAAGTGAAGAGGACTTAAAGTACTTGCTGCAGAAAATCAAAGAATACAGCCTTCAATATGGATGACATTGCACCATCAGGAAAATAAAAGTTCTCACCAATGGACTAATAGGCAACAGCATAATAGTTGGAGGAAAGCAAAACAACTATGAGATACCATCTCACCCCAGTAAGAATAGCAAAATTTAACAGAACAGCAAACAATAAATGCTGGTGAGGTTGTGGAGAAACTGGAACCCTTATTCACTGTTGGTGGGAGTGCAAAATGGTGCAACCACCATGGAAGGCAGTTTGCCATTTTCTCAAAAAGTTGAAAATAGAAATACCGTTTGACATGAACTTACGAAATATTATACAAAATGGGTGACCCTGGAGGACATTATGCTGAGTTAAATATCTCAGTCACAAAAGGACAAATACTGCATAGTGCCACTGTTGTAAAACGGAACTGACATTGGAATTGAGGGGAGACTGAGAGAAAGGGGATAAAAAATGTATACCTCATTGAAACAGATGAGGGAGAGAACTGTTTAAAAGGGATATATGATCAGGTTTAATTGTCATTACAGGAGTCCAAAATGAAAGCTGCACAGTTGAGTGAACTTAGAGGGAGGGATTGTATAACAATGAAAGAATTTTTCTTTTACTTTTTCAAAAAGAAGAGCGGATTGGGGGGGCAAGGAGAAAAGTGCAACAATTAATGAATGGAAATCCTACGTCTCTGTAAACTTTCATTAAAATTAATAATTAAAAAAAAATATCATTTGACCCAACAATTCCACTATTGGGAATATACCCTAAAGAAACCCGAACTGCCACCCAAGCAGATATATGCTCACCCATGTTTATTGCTGCTTTGTTCAAATTAATTGCAAAGAGTGGAAACAACCCAAATGCCCATCAACAAACAAATGGATAGAGAAACTGTGGTATAGTCACATAATGGAATACTATGCTGCATTGAAAAGCAAGGAATTCATGAAATATTATACAAAATGGTGACCCTGGAAGATATTATGCTGAGTGAAATATCTCAGTCACAAAAGGACAAATACTGCATAGTGAGTGCCACTGTTGCAAAATAGGACTGACTTCGGAGTTGGGGTAAAACTAAGAGGGGATAAATAATGTATACTGCATTGAAACAGATGAGGGAGAGAACCATTTAAGAGGAATATATGATTAGGTATTACTGTCATGAAAAGTGTCCAGAATGAAAGCTGCATAATGGAGTGAACTGACTGGGTTGGGAGGGATTGTATAACAATGATTTTTTTTTCTTTTCAAAGAGAAAAGTGAACTGGAGGGAAAGGGTGGGCAGGGAGGAAAGTGTGTAACTATGAAAGAATGGAAATCCAGTCTGTAAAATTTCATTAAAATAATTTTTAATTATTTCCTTTCTCTATATCTACTTAATCAGTATGCTGAGCAAATCATTAAAGAAGCTGGACTCTGTAAAGAAGAATGTGGTATCAAGATTGGAGGAAGACTCATCAACAACCTGCATCATGCAGATGACACAACCTTGCTTGCTGTAAGTGAAAAATTGAAATTGTCAACAATTTCATCTTACTTGGATCCACAATCAACACCCTTCTTACCAGCATTCAGAAAATCAGAAGATATATTGTACTGGGGAAGTCTGTAGTCAGAGACCTCCTCAAATTCCTGAGGAGCAAGGATGTCAGTTTGAAGTCTAAGGTGTGCCTGATTCAGGTTATAGTCTTTCTAATTACTTGCTATGAGTCTGAGAGCTGGACAATGAAAAAGAATGACAGAATAGATACCTTTGAATGATAGTGTTCCTTCATGGCCAAAGATGACAAAGCTTTGTCTCACATAATTTGGGCTTTTTGTTAGGAGAAGCTATACATTGGAGAAGGGGCATCATGCTTGGAAAAGTGGAGAATTGGCAAAAGAAAGGAAGACCCTCAACCAGGTGGAATGACACAGTGACTGTAGCAAGTCAGTCAGAAACTATGAAGATGTGTTAATTATTCATAGAGTCACTGTGAGTCTTAATCAACTTGATGGCACCTAACAACTACAGATGGAAAATACTACACCACCTTGCGAATTGAGGCCTTTTCAAATTTACAGTTGCTAAAACTGTGTTTATCAGCTAATGGAAGAAATAACTGAAAATTGTGTGTAGGAAGGATTAAAAAGAGAGACTCACAGCCCTCCTATATTGTCTGGAGCAATTACATTCTAGCTTCAAACTTGTCGACCTCTTCCAGCAGAACTCAGACCCTGCAGCTGCCACACTGGACTACTTCAAACATAATCCAGCCACCCATGGCAGGTGCTGAACTATGCCCCCTTGGAAGACTGTCTCCAATCCCAGAAGCACTCAGGGTCATTCCTCCCAACCATCTGCGATGCTTTCTGCAGAGACACTCTACACTGCAGCTTTCTCCATCTTCCTGCATAGCCAGGGCTATATCAAGTCCCCTCAAAGATCGGTCCAGGGAGCTGTCCAGTTATGCTCACGAGTTCTTCATCCAGATTTATAATCCAAATTTCTTAATCCAGATTCATCATCAGATTAATTCTTTCTTTGCCAGGATGAGCAGATAAATCTGGGGAAATAATGAAGGTGCTGATCTATGAGGCCAGAAATGTCCAATTCTTCTGTCCTCGGGGCTCTTGTGATTTCACAGGACCATGCTAGGAGCCTACGGTGTAGGAGGGGCATGGATTGCTGTCTCATAGATGAGGCAGAGAAGGAAACAGGCTGAAAGGGGCTGAGTGATTGATTTCTCCAAAATGACATCAAATTGGTAAAACTGATGTGTGGTAGATGAGATTCCAGATTGTCCACTTCCTGTCTACTGCTGCCTTCCCTGTCACCCATTTTTTTACAAGCAGCCCCTCTATTACAGAGGCTACATGGGGGAGAAAGGTCTCAGAGCGTCTCCTCCAGGGTCCTTACCCCAAGACTGATGTATGAGGTTCATCCCAAGCTCCAACTTATCACCCAGGCCCCTCACCATATGTCCCACCTTTCTCCATTCTTTCTCCCACCACATCTCTGTCCACTAAGGGTCGAGAAACCTTCCCTGCAGCCCTCAGTAGATAGAATGACTCCTCTCCCAAATGTTCCCATGACCAGTCCACATGCTGAGCTTCCCTGAAGGGCAGATGGAGGACCCATTACCTCAGAGCTGGGACGGAGGAAACACTTATTGAACAACTAGACAGGAGGTACATGGTTCATAGGCTTAGACTCTGTGACTCCGTCTTCCTCCAATTTCCTGGGATCCACGTGCACATGGAGCCCACTCAGCCTTAACTGCCAGATGTGGAGCAGACAAGCCACTGGGAAACCAACCCCTGCACACAACCGCAGTCCAGGGCCCTGCTGCCCGGCAGCACCTGACCTCCTCTCTAACTCTGCCCTCCTGGCTGCAGGCACCTCACCGCTCTGTAGCGTTCCCCTTCTCCACCCCACTTTCCAAAGTGACCTCCCCTTGGTTCTGGGTGGCAGTACCAAAAGTTGTAGGTAATTCAGCTTGTTCAAGAACATATTGGGAGAATATTTATCTGTGTTCTGTAGAAAATGAAGGCTATAGTAGATCTTACTGATTATATTACCCCACTGAGAGGCAGAAATAATCCTGAAGGTGGCAAGTTAAATCACTACTTTGTAATTTACTAAAACAAAACTAATACCCAAAGAAATGCTTTCTCTGCCACTTTATAGCAATTTCACCATTAAACTGTCTTTGATTGCAATTCATAACAATGAATAAAGAAAAGGAAAAAGGATATCTTCAGCCCTGCTGAGAAATTTATTCTTTTGAGCACTAATGATTTTCCCCATAAGCATAAACACTAAGCATCATTTCCAGAGTAGCATGGCACACCCAAAATGCTGAGGAGGGGTGACCAGGGTCACACTGCCTGAGCAAACGGCTTAATCTTCCCTCTGCTCCCCAGAGGAAGTCAACAAATGTCCTCTTGGCTGGAGCAGAGGCCTGACTGGCCTCTGTGGAGCAGCCCTCCAACAGGTCAGCCCAGCAGTATGAAGACAGGACTGTCGGACACCCTGGCTCTCTTGGAGTCACTATGTTTGGCCTCAGAATCTGATGTGTTTGGGCCTAAGGGCTCCTGGCTAGCGTGAGGGCAGCTCCCTAGAGGAGATGACCTCTAAAGGTCACACAGAGGATGCCCATGGGCGCTAGATGGGATTCCTGACTTTCTCTAGTCTCAGTCCCCACACTGAAGGAAACTACTTCTTGGTATCTGGTAAACTCCTGAGGCCGGTATCCTACCTGTACAGCTGCTGTATCCTCAAAGTCAGGAGTGTTCCATTGTTGGAGGAAGTCAGCAGCAAGGAACCCCAGGCATCCTCCTCAGCAGCAGGTCTCGGGCCTGCAGCTGACCCCTCCTGGATCCTTTATCACCGTGGCTCTCAGATGTCCACTCCAGCCACCTCTCTACTCTGAGCACCAATCTCAAAATTTCCAGTTCCACAGCTCCTCTTAGATGAAAGCGGAGCTCTGAACCAGTTCATTCTCGTGCAAGCCCTGCTGAAAATTTGTTTTTCTATCATAGAGAAACTGAATAAACATCTACATTTTAACAAGATCCCAGAAGTCTGAGAATCACCTGGGAATCTTTTTGAACTCTACAGATTCTGACTCAGTATATCTGAGGTGGTGGTTGTTGTTCTGTTCTGTTCTGTTCTGTTCTGTTCTGTTCTGTTGAGTGGGAACTGACCCATAGCTGTCCCTCCAGTGAGTTTTCAGAGCCAGTAAATCGCTAAGAGAGAGCTATCTGAGGTAGAAATGCAAAATCTCAGCAGGGGATCGAAAACAAGACAAACCAGTTAAATGCTCTGCTTCAAACTCATTTCAAACAAATAAGCATTTAAAACTCAAACCATCCGTTCTGGATTTAACTATGTACCCCAAAAATTTGAGTTGTAAATCCAAGCTCCTATATCATATACATTATAGCATTCATTGTTGTAACCCCACTGGGAATGGATTTTCTTTGCTATGTTAATGAGGCCCATTAGTGTAGGGTGTGTCGTGAATAAATCTCTTATGAGACATAAAAGAGCAAACAGAATAAGCAAGCAAGGAGAAATGGGAGCAGGAGATGCCATATCAGGTGATCACCAAAGAATTGAAGCTGAAAAGAGACAAAGATCTTCCCCTTCAGCCATAGAAAGAGAACACTTTCCCCTGGAACTGGAACCCTGAATTCAGACATCTAGCCTTCTAAACTTCAAAATTCCTGTTCATAAACATCATCCCCTTCTGATGTTTATGTTACAACAACACTAGACAATGAAGACATCATCCAAACCTAGACCAGTGCTTTCCTCCACCAAATCAAGTGTTCTTTGCTAAGAGACAGGCACCTCCGTCTCCTCCCCACTCCTGTCCTGCTGCCCAGACAAGGGAATCACCCTTGACACCTGCCCTTTCCTCACATCTCATCCCCAATCTCTTTCCAGGTCAGCTGATCCTGCTTCCTAAGTATCTCAAATATAAGTGCACTGCTTTCCACCCTGGGCCAAGTTACCACTATATTATCTGATATTTTCCACTTTTCCTCTTGGGCAAGTCAGGGTAAAAACATTGTCTACTTAAACCAGTGATTTTACAATAAAGACCAGATTTCCTCATCTGGTCTTCATGGCTCTGTGTAGCCAGATTTCCTCATCTGGTCTTCATGGCTCTGTGTAGCCGGAATCCGCTCTGCCTCTCCTTTCCCTCCTCCCACTCTCCACTCCAACCACCAACCTTCACTGGGTCTCTTCAACTCACCTTGCTCCCTCCTGACACAGGACCTTTCCACATCCTTTCTCTGTCTTACCCCTCATGGACAGCCATATCCTTTACAAAGGAAGATGTTGTTCTTAGGTGCCATCAACTCAAGTCTGACTCATAAAGACTCTATGAACAAGTCTAAACCCTGTCTTCACAATCTCTGACTCACAATCTCTGAATCTTGGACTCACTTGAGCCCAGTGGCTTTACATCAAAACCAAAGTGCTACCCTCCCACAGCACTGCAGTGCTACAGGACCAGGGCAGCATGGCTGTAGTGCCCCCTCTCCCATACAGATCCAGCCTCCACTTCTGTGTGAGCTCAGGCCACATGGGTGAACCTGAGTGCCCAAGAAGATGACTCTCTGAGCACATTCAGGAAAGGCTGTGCCGTCCAAAAGTGGTCCTGGGGTCCAAAAAGACATGGACCTGGAAGCAGGGTCCAAGGAACTTTTCAGGTCAGCAGATGATGCCCAGAGCCAGAGATGAGACCACAGCTACAAACACCACCAGGCTCCCTGCTCAACCTGTTCATAAACATGTGAAGTGATTGATGCACAAAATTTGGGGAGACCATGCTAGCTGAAAGCTGACTCTAGTCAGAGCCTAGACATGTAAGCCTAGACAGAGTTTAGATCCCCAATATTTAGCAAAATTTGTAAAATAAAAATGGTCCTCAGGGACTCAGACCTTCCAAATCTAAGTCCGGGGAGACAGGTTTATGGATCATTATCAAACTGCTGAGAAAAGGTATAAGCTGAGAGAATATTAGACATAAATCAGACAAATGAGGCTGCGGCCCCATTAGTAACCAGGAGAGTTGGACAAGGGCCAGCAGCACCTAAGTCTTCACAGGCACTTGGTTCAGAATGAGCAGAGCAGGGACAGGGGAGGGTGAAGGCCTGAGCTGCACCCCTCCCCACCCGGCCTGCCGGCTTGTGGGGAACCCTCTGCCTGTGGCTTGTGGGGAACCCTCTGCCTGTGGGCTGGAAGCGTAGAGCTGTGTGCTTGGTACCTCGCAGTGTAAGTGCACAATCCACATATTCTGATGAAGGGCCCAGCCAGGCCAGGGGACAGAGAGGGTCACAGCCCCCAAAGAGTGCTTTCTTGTGCCAGCCTCCTCTCCTGGGGAAGAAAGTAAAAAGATAATAGATGGGTTTCCAGTTATGAGATTTGTGCTGCCCCCCCCCGAAAAAAACCCCAACAGGACCCCAGATGTAATGGACACAGTTCCAAACACCTCAGCTAGAACTTAGCAAGGGGTGGCCAAGCAGCCCAACTCTCCACCCTGAACTCTTCCTGCTCAGAGATTAGGAGGATCTTTCGAAAAGGGGGTTCTTCAAAGGAGGAGGCGACTGTGGAGTGCCCCCTCCCAGAGGAAGGGTTGAGGGAGCACTTCTGTAATCCGCTTGTAAAGGTGGGAGTGGAGGCTGCACCTGCCCCCCTTCCCCTGGTCCCACCCCCATTCAGTCAACTGTGGAATCACAGGCCCTGGGGCAGCTGCAGGCCTGTGAGTGCAGTGAGGGAAAGGGGCAGAGGGGAGTTACAGACAGAGGCCATCTTAAACTCCAGAGGGCATGTGAAGGATGCCAGGGTGGACCCAGACACTTCTTTCACCTCTTGCCCAGGAAGCAGGTGCCAGAACCTCCTAGTATTCTTCCTACTTGCGCCATACATGCCCTGAGGGTACCTCCTGGCTATTGCCCCCCCCAGGGAAACAACATGGGATCATTCACTTCCTGAAATCTCCTCCGTTTTGTCCTTCTTACTACCTTCTCCCTCAGATCTGGAGCACCAGGCTGGGCTGCAGTGGGCACCAGGAGGAAGGCCAGGCAATCAGCCCAGCAAGAATCCTAGTACTAGTGGGTCAAAGGCAAGGCGTGTGGTACCCGATGATTCTCAACATTCCCCAGTTCAAGCGGTGTCTTGATTACAACACATGACCTTCTTGAAAAGCAAGGGAAGAATGAGCCTGACTTGGGCCTCTGTGCCCGTCCACCTCCACCACAGGTATGACACAGCCCAGTGTTAACACCTGAGTCGGCAAGGAAGGACAGTCTGCTTTTTATGTTATAAATTGTTTTCCTGAGAGAATATGTGGGATTGCACTGTACTTGTTGTTACGTGCCATCAAGCCAAGTAAGCCCCCCAGCAACCCTATGAACAACTGATCTGAACCCTGTCCTATCCTGTGCCATCCTCACACTTCCTGACACACTAGAGCCCATTACAGCAGTCACTGTGTCAATCCACCTGGTTGAGGGGCTTCCTCTCCTTTGCTGACCCGGCACCATTCCCAGCATCAAGTCCCTCTCCAAAGAATAGCTCCTCCTAGTAACCAAAGTATGTGAGGAAAAGCCTCATCATTTTTGCCTCCAAAGAGCACACCGGATGCCCCATCTCCAAGACACATCTATTTGGTTTTTCTTGGCAGTCCATGAAATGTTCAGTGCTCTTCTCCAACACCACAGTGGAAATGAGGAAAACATTGTTTAATAATTGGAATATGTGAAGTACATAGCTTAAATGTTGGAAAACTGGAAACTGTTGAAAATCAAATGGAATTGTAGAAATAGAAAACTAGTAAAACATGTATGAGGACCTAAGGGGGGAGCAGAGAGGTGAGGTTGGGCGGGGGGTGGGGGAATCATAGGGTCACACAATTTGATGGGTGGAAGGAGGGCTGGGTTAAGGAAATAGGAAAGATCTGGTATGGAAAACAATGCATACAAATTTTGTAAGTAAACCAGTATAACATGAAAATGTTATTAAAAATAAAAATGAAACAGAACACATGAACATTGACATCCTAGGCATTAGTGAGATGAGATGGATCAGCTTTGACCACTTTGAATCAGATAATCATATGGTTTACTATACTAGGAATGAAAAACAGAAGAAGAACGCTCTTGTATTCATAGTAAAAAAGTCAATTTCAAGTTCTATCCTGAAATACACTGTCATGAGTGATAGGATAATACCCATACGCATACAAGGAAGACCCATTAACACGACTCCTATTCAAATATATGCTCCCACATCTGCAGCCAAAGAGGAGGAAATTGAGGCTTTTTACCAAATCTTGCAGTCTGAAATTGACCGAACATGCAATCAAGATGTGTTAGTGATGATTGGTGACTGAAATGCAAAAGTGGGAAATAGTGAAGAAGGAACGGTAGTAGTTGAACTGGATTGGTTCGGTTAAAACTAGCCCAGAATGTCAGTGTGGCATAAACCAAGCTCAGCTCTGGAACAAACTCTGTGTGTCTGAGGCTGCGGCCCGCTCTGCATCCACTAGCTCCACAGTCTCTGCACCCCAATTAACAAGCACCGGCTGTTGCCTTAGTGGTACAGAATTGGGCTGCCAATGCAAAGGAGCATGGTTTGAATCCACCAGTGGCTCCATGGGAGGAAGATGGGCAGCCTCTCCTGTGCTATCACTGCCACTGAAAACCCACTGGAGGGTCAGCAAGGTACACAACATCAAGCGACACCCCAGGTGTCCGGTAGGTTTGGGGGCACAGCCACAAACACATCAGCTGTGGTTCTCACCCTCCTAGAGCTTACATCTAGTGGCAAGGACACTGGTAAACAACATAAGGGCAGACTGTGATAAGAAGAACTAATAGAGATTCCCTGAGTGCTGACTGTGTACCAGTCAAACTAAGTTATTCAGTTCTATGAAGAAATTTCTCTCAGTATTTCCATTTCACGTAAGAGACACAGAGAGGTTGAGTAACTTGTCAAGGTCACACAGCCATTAAGTGGAAGGATCAAGGACAACACATCCAAGCATGTCTGGTTCAAAGCCCCTCCCAATTTGGCACCACTTGTAAGAAACACACAGGGTGAAGGGGAAGAGTAATTGGCAGAAGCTGACTTTACTGAAGACAAGGCAGAACTCTGAAGAAGGTCAGAGACTTCTGTGAAAGGGTGAGCTGGTGGGGAACCTGGAGAAGGCACCTCCCTCCTAGACAGCACAAAGGGCAGCGCAAAGTCCCTGATGAAAAAATCAGCTTGGGCATGTTCAAAGAACGAGAAGTGGGGTAGTTAGTAAAAAGGGCAGGGGGAGAAGGTGGCATGGAGAGGAACAGCCCTCTCCTTGGTACGGGAGGATTAATTAATTCAAAGGGCAGAGGAAGCTGAGGGAGCTTTCATCGAAGACTAGCATCCTCTGACTCATCCTGGGTGCCCAGGGAAGGTGGTTCGGGTCTGGGTCCTGGGCACGAGGACTCCCAGGGCCCAGGTGACAAAGCTTTATTGTTGACAGAAAGTAAGGGTTTAGTGCATCCCTATGTGTTAGCTGAAAAGTGCTGGCAACCTGCCAGGGCAGCCACTCTCTGGTGCCATGTGGGTGGAGGGCATCACTCCCTGGTGAAAGACCCCGGCTCAGGACTGAGGTGAGAGTCCAACTGCCATGCTACCTCTGTGTCCAGTGCACAGACAATCTGGCAGAAGTCTCCCGCCAAGCTAACCTCCCCAGCCACTAATTCCCCATCTGACACCAAAAAATTAATGTCTTTTTCCTTCTATATCTGCAAGGACCTGAAAGCTAATTATACTATTCTTGGCTGGGCCATGAGGTGTTTGAAACGAGGGTGAGAAAACACCACAGATTCATACCAGACACTGGGAGCTTGAGGGGGGGGTGAAATTTTGTCACCAAGGTTCACGCGAAACACTGCTGGAACTGGTCTCCCACCCCAAATCCACACACAGCAGCCCTGAGTGGGGGAGATGAGAGCCAGAGGGCAAAAAAAATCCCATTTTACGGCCATCAGGTCGATTTCTGCTCGCATCAACCGTGCTTGGGGGTACTGAGGAGGCAAATCCCTACAGGAGGGGGCTGTTCAACTTTCTCCCTCAGAGCAGCTGGGGGACCTGAGCCACGAACCTGTCTGTAAGAAGCACAGTGCTAATACATTATGATGCCACCAAGGTTCCTGTTGGAAACAAGGAGTTGAGCTCCTTGAATGTGAGTGATAGCAGCAAGTAGCAATGAAGTTTACCTTTACTGAGGCTGACAGCCTCAGAGAATTCTTCAGTCCTTACATCTACCCTGTGAAATAGGGACTGTCCTATGCCCATGTTATAGATGAGAAAACTGAGCCCCTGGGGGAAGTACCTTCTCCAAGGTCACAGAGGTAGTAGAAGCAAAACTTGAGCCCGCACTTAATCTAACTCGAGAGTCAGTATTTTTTTTAATGCTTCATAAGAGTAGATTTTTACAACAGATACTTAAACTCACAGTTATAGAGTTGATTCTGATTCGTGGTGACCTTCCACTGGATTTCCAATGCGGTAAATCTTTATTAGAGAACTGCCCATCTTTCTCTTCCAGAACAGCGCTGGATTCAAACTGCTGACCTTTTGGTTATCAATCCAACATGCCATGACATGCTGTATATGTCTTATTACATGCCATGTTATCAGGGCTCCCAAAGAGAGACTCAGGTTGGGTTTAATGTCACACTAAATGTTAACGCCTCATTTAAGGTGAGAAAGAACAGTTAAACTTCTCATGTGCCAGGTACAGTGCTAAACACTTGGCTTCTATTATCGTGTTTAATCCTCACAGGTGTGTTCTATTATTACCTCTACCTCACAAATCAGGGAGATAAGATATGTGCAGCCTCCAGGAATAGGAAATTTGATGCCGGCATGTGGGCTCTGGGTTGAGTTGGAGCCAGCCTGCTTGATTCTGGGGAACCCATTACCCTGGGGTGCTCTGGGGCAGACAGGGGCCTAGGATTCCTCTTCATCCCACTAAAAAGGCCAGGTTGAGGACAGAAGTTTGAACAAAGGATTAGGAGTGAAACATGGCCTCCAAAGCACTGAAATGGAGCCCCAACTCAGCCTTGCAGGCCAAACAACAGTGTGTGATCAACAGCTTCCCTTCATTTGTGAGGACCCCCACCTGGTAATGGGAAAGAAGTCGTTTGGAACCATGGGTGAAACAATTCCTTCCACCCAGCAAACCCCAGCCCATCCCCACGGCCCTGAGTGACCTGCTTCCCAGCTGTGGCCACAGCCCTCGCTCTTCACATCTCCAGGGCTAATATTCCATTTACGGGTGGCTCTGTGTGTGCCCAGAGCAGTGCTGAAGTCTCACACACATTTTCTCACTAGCTCTCACAATCACCACAGGGGATAGAATTGTCGTCACCACCTCCATTTTATAGATGACAAAGCTGGGACACAGACAATGTACACGCGTTGACCATCACACACAATGTACATGCCCGGCCCATTGTCCCCTACCTCATGTGCGGTAGAGCTGCGACAGAAGCCAGGTGTCCAATCCCAAAACCCCACCTCTTGCAACACTGGCTAGCTCTGCACTGTGTACCGTGTCTCACAAGGACCAGACCGCCCGGGGATAGAGATGGGAAGCATCACTCACTGCCTCTTTTTCTCACTTCTCTCCTCCACACTTCCTGGCCCAGCAGCTCCTCAACAAAGTTGATAGACTCTCGGGCTGTGCAGGAACACCCTGACAGGTACACGCTCAGAAGCCCCCAGCTGCCTTCGCTACAGTGTGGCAGCATCAGGCTCCCCAAATGTTGTTTACTAATAAATCCCTGAGAATTTACAATGAAGTCGATGGGGCCTTACTGATGGATCCAGGACAAAAGGCAGCCAATTATCCAATACTCTCTGCTATGAGCTCAGAACAGATGTTTGCGTTTATAAAATCATGGCTTGTGGTTGAGATATGCAGATGCAATGCCAACCTTTCCTTTTACTGCCACTCCTAAGTGTTAAATGCAGCAGAATCGACATCTGAAATCCAGTTGTTGCCGTTTTGTCTCATGTTTCCGAAGCCAAGGCTCCATTTTGGGATCATTTCCTGGTCTACAACTCCTGCTCATTAACATTCGGGAAAGAACTCAATTCATAGTCTCCTGGCATTGAGCCTCCAGCCCCACCCAAGGATCATGCCAAAGTCCCTAAACCTGGTATGTATGAAATAATAAAAGGTTACCAGCATCCACCTCTCTCTACAGCTTTTCTGTTCTTGTTGTTATGTGCCATCAAGTCACCTGCAATTCATAGTGACACAATGTACAACAGCTCTAAAGCCTGCCCTGTCCTGAGACAGTCTCACTGATTCTGACATACCTACCCTCATTGCCCCAGTCACTGTATCAGTCCAGGGTCTTCCTCTCCTGTGCTGTCCCTCCACCCTTCCAAGCATGATGTCCTTCTCCAAAGACCAGTCTCTCCTAGCCACGTGCCCAAAATATGTGAGGCGGAGCTTCAAAATCCTAGCCTCCCAGGAGAAACTTGGTTTCACCCTCTCCAAGACGGACAGTCCCTGGTATGTTCAAGACTCTTCTCCAGCACCACAACTTGAAGGCCCCAATTCTTCAAATCTGGACCAACAGACTGGGCCCCTTCTACACTTCCAGAATCCAAACAAGCCAGACTCTGACCACATTTATATGGGCCAAGTAGGAAGCCAGGTTCCAAGATATACAGAGCACAACGACCCCCAAAGGCAGCTGTGCAACAAACTTTGCTCACAGAGCTAACTCCTCACACAACAGCCCCTGGAGGATATGGAAGGTGGGAGCAGTACAGGGAAAGGAGAACCAACATTCCTTGGAATTTTTCCTTCTAGGCCAGTGACCCTTCCCTACAAGCCAGCTGCTAGGCCTGCTCACTAGAAAGTTCTGGAAAAACCTCACCAACCCATCACATCTAAGAGCATGTGTGTCCTGGAAGTTCTAGAGAAGCCCACGATTGGCTGTTCAAACACCAAGGCCTGGAGTCCTCCAAGAAGAACCCTTTCACCTGAAAGAGCGCCCCCTACCAGAGGCGGTCCTGCCCACCAGCCAGGGGCCTAGCTGCAAAAAAAGGCTCCTATCCTGAGCCAGCTGTCCCCACACTGCTAGGGGCCACCCTGCGGCCACCATAAGGAACAAGGTCCTGAATTAGAGCCAGATGTCTCCTGACAGTTGCCACTCCCTGGGTGACACCAAGCAAGTCTGCCGCCTGATGCTGACTAGGTGACAGGTTGTCAGCAAGGTGCCCTAAAGCTAAAGGCCATCAGTTTTTTGAATCCTTACCCACTCCTAGGTGTCTGGCGGTCATGGTCTCTTCTGCTTTCTCTTTTAACCCCACCTCCTATCTGCTCTTATCATCTACTTCTAATCGATCCAATCTAGAGTGAACGATTGAGTTATCTTAAAGTTTGACAAGGTTAAAGTTGTAAGCTGAGCCATTTTAACACAAATAAGACTAAAAAGATTAATCACCAAGTCTGTCTATGAAATAATAAAAAGGCCCAAGAAATTACCATGAAAATCTTCAATCAAACACCACAAAAATCTGTCCAGTGTGAGAGAGAGAAGAAAAATTGTCACTGCTAGAAGGTTTAGGTTCCCAGGAACAAGGAGAGAGAGAGGGAGAGAGAGAGAGAGAGATATGCAGTGTGAAAAACAATGTATTCAAACTTTGTAAATAAACCAGTATAAAATAAAATTTAAAAAAAAAAAAAGAGAAGATGAAGAGAGGTCCAAGCAGAAGAGACATAAATGGCTGGTCTGAAGACGACTCTCTGTCCTATAATCAAAAATATCTGTAACACACAAATACACGCACCACTGGGGAAATTCAAAGCACCAACCTAGAGCAATAGTCCAGTGCCAACCATTTGAAACAACAAAGACTTCATGCCTCCAAACATGATGGCTTTTCTCCTACCAATTTCAACATGTCACATCTTACAAGAAGGCCTGCCGGGCAGCGGGCACAACCAGGTATTCTCGAAGTCACAGGGGACAGTGAGTGTGGGGGGAGTGATGTTTCCCACCTCCCTCCTGAATCCCAAGGTCAAATTCCTTAAGAGACTCTTTCCAGAAGGCTTTGAGCTGTACCGCTAGGGAGAGTACCGAATATTCCATGGACTACCAAAAGAACAAACAGATATATGTTGGAAGAAAGTGCAGCCAGAATGCTCCCTAGAGATAAAGATGGTGAAACTTTGTCTGATATACTTTGGACATGTTGTCAGGACGGATAGTCCTTAGAAAAGGATATCATGCTAGGAAAAGTAGAGGGTCATAAAAAAGAGAGGAAGACCCTCAAATAGACGGATTGGCACAGTAACTATCCTAATGGGTTCAAGATCATAAGGATGGCACCAGAAAGGGCAAGGTTCAGATCTGTTGCTCATAGGGTTGCTGTGAGTCAAAGTCAACTCACTGGCAGCTAACAACAGTAACAAGAAGATATCCTCACAAAGGGACAAATGCTATATGGTGCCACTGTTGTAGAATGAGGCTGGCATTGGAGTGGGGGTAAGACTGAGAAAAACTGGATGAAATATGTTTACGGCATTGAAGTCTATG
>NW_006399814.1:14391628-14398691 GCF_000299155.1 Elephantulus edwardii
AAAAGAACACATAAATATATCTTTTTTTTTTTACACTCACTGTATTCCCTTCATCTTTCGATGCTTCCTGGATCATTCAAGATTTTGCCTACAGCATCTCACAGCAATGCAACTCAAGGCTTGAATTTGTTTCTCAGTTCTTTCAGCTTAAGAAATATCAAGTGAGTGCTTCCCTTTTTATTCTCCAATTGCAGCTCTGAATATTCTGTGTTGTCTTCTCAAACTGCCCTTTGAAACTGTTCATCATTTTTACTTCAGCATTTTAACTTCATGTTAGTATAATTTTGTCTCTTCTGACATCCATTTTAGTCTTTTCTGTCTTTTTAACAACTAAACACTAAAAACAAAACAAAACCAGCTTTCTGTAGCCTCTTCTATGTTTTGTTCCTGAACCTGGCAAATGTGCCAAAACTAGAGTGATAAGGACTCTTATTAGTCTGGTACATGCCTGCGTACAGAAACACATCCACAAAGCATTCTGCACATTTTACACATCTTGAGGTCTTCCCTTCTTTGGTCTTCCAAGCATCTACTCCTGTTTTAATCTTTTATCTGTTGCTCATACAAGACAACTTTATTTCCCCCATTTTGCACTTAGGTCTGATGCCTAAATGAATAATCACCTTTCATTTTCTACTTCCTGCAACATCTTCTCCAAAGAGCAGCATACTGTTGAAAGCAGCAGCTAAGGATTCCAGGTTTGAGGACCATGGCCTAGCGCTGCCCCAGTGCCCAGAGAGAATCATTCAACTGTAATCATCTCATTTCTCCTTATCCTCAGCTGATTCCTCCTTTCCATCAGACCCGGCGCTCTCCACCTGGAGGCAAGCATTTGGGCCCTGACGTCTCAGTTGAACCCCTACAATTTGACCCCACAGTATATAACCTTGCTGGCCACAGATAGCTTTCACTTCTCAAATTCTTCACATTTATCAGTTTCTCTTGGTTTTTCCTTTTTCACTTCCTCTTGTTGATAGAGCTGAGTGTGACCCTTCATCCCCCTGGAACTCCCTCCCACACCCACATTCCCTCTCTACCCTGCATAGCTTCCAAATCTTATGCAAACTTGAGGCTCCTCATGTCTAGTATATCCTTTAGGCTTGAAGGTTTACTCATTTTCTTTAAAAATGCACTTGGCTTTTTAAATATTATTAAATTAGGAAATTATAAAAATGAAAAATGTGAATAGAATTGACCATTCCACCCACAGAAGACATGTGGAAAACATCCATCAAGGTTGGTTTTTCAAACCTGTATTTCAAGTTCTTCCAAAAATGGTATGTTGTGCATACCTTTTAATCTTCCTACAAAAATGATACCTATGATAGTTTGGTTTTTTTTTTAAGAGAAGCCTACTACCTAAATGTCAACTAAAGATGAGTATCACCCCCTCCTCTGGCAAACCCGTCTTCCACCGCCTCAGCTGGAGCTTCCTTTCTTCCTATTCACTATTTGTGTTCCATCATAGCTGACCCTCCAACAGACTTTCAGAGGCAGTAAATCATCATAGCCAACTGCCTTTTTCTCCTGATGGATTTGAACCATGTGCTTTCAGGTTAACAGCACAACTCCTTACCACTAAAACCTCCAGCGCTCCTAGGCAAATGCTGTCCTTTTGATTCCATGATTGTTCTTTCACTGGTGGTAGAAATCACCTTACTTACCTATTGCTCGGTTTAAAGCCAAGGGCTTAAGCATGACTTCAATTTCAGACTGTAAACTACAGGATTCCACCAGTCTACCAGACCAGTAAACCTACTATTCCTTGATCTTAAATTCTATGCCACAACTTCCCTCCCACCCTTACTGTCCTACTGTGATTCCTTTTGGATAGGTGAGCTGTGGTGGCCCCACACCACCTCCTAGTCATGGTATCAGGTTCATGGACACTGCAATTCACATGGTCAGATGGTTCCTTTGACTTTCAACTTCCTTCACTCTTTGGAAGAGAACAAGAGTTGTGCATAGGTCACTCACAAACGAAGATCTCAGTCGCTACTCACCAATGTAATAAATTGTCTCTGAAGCACCTTTTTCCCCTTTTAAACTTCCACACATCCCCTTTTTAATGTTTCTTCATTCACTTTACTCCCTCCCCCACTTCTCCTTGTATGGCTATTCAAGTATGGGTAATGGAACACTGCACTGGATTAAAGGACATTCTCCGAGCCATTCTTAATGCCTCCCTCTTCCTCCTGGCACCAAGGCCTACCATTTCTGCATTCATCTTATGTGTGGATTATAATCAAAGCACACTACTTCCAACTTCATCCAGGCTGGACTCATTCTGCACTACATCAATCTTCCTAAACCAGCCTGTCACTCTCCATGATCTAAGTTCTCAACCCTACCACTTGACAGTAAGCCTCAGATGTATTAATTCTGCAGCCAGTTCAAATTAGCCATTGGCTTTGCAAAACAAACATCTCAAGCCACACTAGCTTTGATGCCAATGCTGGAATTCTCACCAATTCCTGCAAGAGGTCCTGAGAGGGTTAGGGCTCGATGGCCCACAGAAACATCCACAACCTTCATTTTGTCTTCAAATTTCCTTTCTCCTATGAGTTTCCGAGTTCACCTGTTAATTATTCTTTGCAGGTAATCCCACTACCATGTGAAATAGCTATTATGCGCCAACGAATAACCCAGTGGATAGGGAGTTGGGCTGCCAATCCAAAGGCAAGCAGGTCAAAGCAACCACCTGTTCAATAGGAAAATAGGCCATCTGCAATTGATTTACAAGTCTCTGAAAACCTACTAGGTGTTGGTTCCAGTTAAACAGCAGTGAGTGTGAGCTAAGTAGTCACTAGATGACTGGACAGACGCAAGCATCCTCAAACTGCAGCTAGGTTCCTTGAAGGTGTCTGGAAGCAGGTCTGTTGGCAGGCCTTGGCAGCACCAGTCCAGGGAAAGGTACTGGCCCATCCTATGCCTTGTAGATTAAGATCTCAAGGCATTTTCGTTACCTTTAACAGCCATCAGAGCACCCCCACCCCATGGACATATACATATGGACACGTTTATCTTATGTGCTTTGGTAGATTTTACAAGTACATTCTGAATTACATCCTGTATTTTTAGGTGGTGCTTGGTAGTATGCATACTCATATTGATCACAATTCACAGCAACCCTATGAACCAGATCTGAACTTTGCCCTATACTGGGCCATCACCCTCTCCAAAACACCTGAGCACGCTGTTAATCACTGCTGACTCTCCCAATAACATACCCAAATATGCAAGACTCGAGTGTCTCTACCCTTGCCTCCAAGGTACACCCTGATTTCATGTTTTCCTTAATAGACCTGACCTGTCTGTTGTTAGCTTAGCAACTCACGAAATATTCAGTCCTGGTCGTTAACTGTTACTGTTAAAAGCTTTGAAGGCTCAGTTTCGGGAGCAAAATAAGGATTAGAGAAACTAGGTATGACTCAACAGGAAGACTCTCTAAGAAATACGGGGGGGAAGCACTTTTGCAACCCAAAGGCAGAATATTTACTGTCCTCAAGATGACAGATCTAGGACAAAAGTTAACTGGAATTTAGCTAATACTTCATCAAGAGATGTGATTTTTCTCCAAAACACCAACAAATGCACGCGTGCACACACACACATCACACTCTGGCAGTCATTATAAAATTAAGGAATCCATTCCTTTTGAGTGTAAGACAGGTTTCTTTTATTAGTTTTTCAGTTTTTTCCTAAATTTGTTTCCCGTTTACTGAATGTTTTTAAGTGTAAGAATGTGATCTGAAGCTTGAACAAACCAATTTGGATAGTAATATAAATAAAAGCACACAAGTCACCAATTATCATACAGTCTGGGCCTAGCCTCCAAGAAAATCCAATTGGTCTAAAAGCCTGTCTACACAGAGAGCAAGCAGACCACATCAACTTATTTCTGGTTTGAATTTTAAACTTCAAATTCACCCCATTCCAATACCCACACAAACCCTCCCCCCCACCCCAAAAAAAGGTGTATTTTCAAAGAAATGGCCATAAGAACTGAGTCAGTTGCATAAGAGTTGGCTTACTCCTGCAGCCAGCACTTCAAAGCAGCTACCAGCCTTTGTGGCAGGCCATCCAGAACTCTCGAAGCATGACGGAAAATGAACAGAGAATGCTCTAAGGACGGGCTCAGTCCTTCCCATGCATGCTTACAGAACAACATATACAGACTTCCAAAGTACTCCTCTCTAAGCGTTGTTTCTCTGTAGCACTTTAGAGCTCATACCAGCCTAAAATATTTCAGTGTAGAGATGAAACTCATTCTAAATAGGATCAATATAATCTTATTTCTAACACAGGCCAAAACTAACAGAGAAGTACTCTGTTATACAGAATAGCAACAAAGATACAAAGGTAGGTACCAGCTCTTAACCACCTCTACTGACCACTATTAACAAGTTTCCCTTGGAGTGTCCAGACATAGAAGATGCCTCACTCAATACTGCCCCAAGAGCAGGGAATGATTCCATGCACCAGATATTGGCTGCACAATAAGGAGCTGTTGACAGCATCAGGCAATGTACTCCTTTAACACTAAATTCAGACTCATCCAGTACAACCCAGTGTATCTTGGAGGTTTTATGTACAATCTGTCAGCTGTTTTAACACATACAAATTGGCAGAATTTTGACAGATAATAACACTTAACACACAAGTGACTGTGAATAAGCAAAAATCAACTTAACTCTTGTCCCAAGAGATGAAGCTAGACTTCAAATTTATACAGAGTATCTTCCACCTGAATAAACAGGCCAGAATAAAAATCTGTATACCATCACGAACAAGGATCAACTCCTCAGTTAAAATTATCATGCCTATATCCAACAATGTATCTACTCAAATCTAACCTTCTGAAGAGAAAATTATTTGAACTTTGATATTTGGGATATTACTGAACATAATTTGAAGATAGACCCTCCAGGACTGAAAACCTAACAATTTATTTCAGGTAAGGGATTTATTTTCTGAAAAGCAGCACATGGCATTTGTAAAAAGAACTCTTTTTGTGGGGTTGTCTAGGAAGGGAAGAGAGGTGTGGAGAGAAGCATAAAGATTAGAGCACGCTTTTTCTTTGCTCTATGTTAATCAATGCCATGCTATAGTCCTCAGAAATAGAGGGATATCCCCAATCCCATCCCCAACCAGGCAGGGAGTCAACCTTCACATCAGATTTCTGAAACAGAGCTCCTGTCATATATGTCATAATGAAAAGTCTGCTTGATACCTAGTTACAGCTTTTTTGCTAAAGCTCAACTGTCCAAAACAAACTTATCTTTGTAGAAGCATAATTAAACATAAAGGGAGTAAAGTTTAAACTCAGTAAGACTGAGCTTCTAAATAGTACCATTATGAAAAAGATACAATGCACTTAATTTCTGTATCTAGCTATTTAGAAGTCAAAAAAAAGGTTTCATACATTATCTATATCCCATCCCCTGAAGGCCCCTAAAAACTGACTAAGAAATCTTTAGTATCTGCTTGCTCTAGTTGATACTTAGAACAAAGTTGACAACTTAAAGCTTTATAATAGTCTGTTTTAATATAAACAAGTGTTAGAATCAATCAATGTCCATTTCAGGAAGCTTCTTGTCGGCATCTGAAGGCACAGCTGTGTCTGTCCCCTGCTCCGCAGTCTGCGGCCCTGGACTGTCTCCTTGTCCATCCACTGGTCCATTCTGCTCTGCATTTTTTTGCTCCTCTTTTGGAGGTTCCACTTTGGGTTTGGGCTTTGAAATTATAGGACTACAGACATTTATCAGCTCCTAAAATGGCAGAAGAGAAAATTGTTGTTTCTTAGAAACAATTTTATATGACATGCTAAACCCAACTCTTGGCCTTAGACATTTCCAATCCAGAAATTAATCAAGTTCCTTAGGAAATATTACCTTGATGGTTATTAATAACAACTAGCAGGAACAAGAGTTTAACGTAAATAAGTACTATACACATTAAGATAGGTGACGGAAAGAGGCAACACACAGTAATAGAATTACCAGCACAATACTACTAAAGAAAGGGAAGCCATAGAAAGGTCCACAAGAACACAGTCATAAACGGATACACTGGTAACACAGTAAAAACAAATATGGAAATGTAAAAAGAACTACAACCACACAAAGTGCTGCTAAGTAAAAGTTCCATATTCCTATTAATTCATGCTGTAAATACTATGTTTATAGCAGGGCCAACAAGGTGCAATACTTTGAAAGCTTCTTCATCATTACCAAACACTCTGGGGCTCAGTTGCTAGTGCTGAGCCTTGGGGCCCTAGTCTCAGGAACATAGAAATCAATTGCAATACTGCAGTGCACAAAAACAATGTTCTTTCTACATGCTATTTTGGTGAGTAGTGGGTTGACTAGGAGCTTAGAAGCACCCAAACATTCACTAAACATGCAATGTTAAGTCTTTTTCCATCAGGAGCAAAAAGGACAGAAAATCAAGAATTTACTGAAACAATTAAGCCTAATTGAACCAAAAGCAGCTTAACTTCCACAACCCTGCAACTGGCAACTACTACTGTCCACTCTACAAGCAATCACAGTGTTAAGATTTTGCACAGAAAAGGGGGAAATGTGGAACATTCAAAAACATATAGGCCAAGTTTACTAGTCAAAGACTAGTAGAACTTTCAAAACTGCTGCTGCTATTGAGTTGACTATGACTCAGTGACACTATGAACTGAGCCGTCCTGACCATCTGGATCGTTATTATTGTGCACTGTAGAGTCAGAAGTATTCCATAGCTGATCCCACCAGTGGATTTTCAGAAGAAGTTCTCCTGTGGAGCTTCGAACCATGTGCCTTTGGGAATGTAGTGCAGCTTCTTGTCATAAGGCCACCAGAACTCTCCTTGATTTGTTTTAAAAGGGGTAGCGGTATGTGGGGAGAACTACTCCTTGCTGTCAAACAGGAACTAATTCATAGTCGCCCTCTAGTAGGTTTAAAGAGGTTATAAAGAAATAAAGAAGACTGTCCATGGAGTAGCTGGTAAATTCGAACTGTCTGCTTCTGGGTTGACAGTGCAACTTGTTGCTCACATGAACACTGTTGTT
>NW_006399814.1:14400726-14407055 GCF_000299155.1 Elephantulus edwardii
TGGATTCGGTTTAATTTTCCTCAGCTTAGTCATACTTAAATCCTGGAATATAAATTGACCTCATGGCTCAACTTTTACTCAAACAGCTGACAGTCCTATCAAGTGACCAGTTACATTAGGGGCGTATTCCCTTCCTAGAATAACCAACCAGAGAAGATCTAAAAGAGGAGCATTTATAAAAAAGATAAAGCCTTACAGGAAGGAAGGAGATAGGAAAGGATTTACAGAAAACATGATTACATTGTGGGTATTGTAATTAATGTTGTAAAACAAAATGCTATGTTTTGCATTATAAATTTTCATTCAAATCACAATGAAAATATTCGTATTAAATACATAAATATTTTCGTATAATTTAAATTACCTTAATTTTAGATTCAATCTCTTTTGCCTTGATAACTGGATCCATGGTCAGACTCTGTTTGTTCTGCAGATTTAACTTGTTGTTCATCCACTCCATAGCCTCATTTGTGCTTTTTTCCACTTTCATCATATCAGCAGCATCCAAATGCTCATACTGGTCCTCCTGCAACCAGTAAGAAGGTAATCAGAGTTTCAAAATTATATTATCCATGTCTAAATAATGTCTAATTCAACATTTTGCAAAAAGTTGCCATCTTTCAAAAACTGAAGCCCATTTAGTCTCAAGTCTAAATAGATAATCCCTTAAATTTTAAGGGATAAATAATCTCAAGATTAAAAACATTCAAGAAATTTATCTGAGGGCCAAAAAGATAAAAAGGGTGGCAATTAAAAGGTTTCCTGAGCATAAATAGGCAAACATCCTTTATTTAAAATCTTATGAAGGTAATTTTAAAAAGTACATTTCACTAGCTGATATTTAGGCATGTTAACTCAAAACCAAAACATTAGGTAAAACTAAACCCAGTGAGGTCTTGTAAAACTAAAATAAAAAAAAAATAAAACTGAAGTTCACTTATTAAAAATTTCATATATTTGTATTAAGAAACTACAGTAAAGGGGGGTGATTAACAAGATAAACTTTAGCAAGAGAATATCCGAAGACTGAATACTTGGCTTTTACCATGTTAAGTAACTAATGCTTAAAGAGTTATCTACAAATACAGATACCACCACCTGCAGCAGAGTGAATGTTTACAACACGGTGCAAAAAAAAAAAAAAAAAAGTGTTCTCAGAAAGACCAGGAAGCTATTAAATCAGAAGGATTTCAAAGACTAAGAAGGAAAACTGAGCCCACACCATACTATTTAATTCCCAATTCCAACTGATAAGAAAATGGAACAATCCTGTATGCAAATTAAGATTCTATAAGATATACTAATTAACATTCACCACAAACACAAAATTGATAAACCATATTTGAAGAAAGTAAGCAAAAAACCTACTTTGTACATGCCTCAAAATTTAACTCTGCCAAAGGATAAAAGGGCAAAGGAGGAAGGAAGAAAGTACCTTGTTTTTGAAAGAAGTGATTACTTTCATGTACTGTTGGATTTGTTTCCCTAGTTCTTCGAATAATTTTGGTCTTTCTTCAGATTCCAGGAAGCGTGCCTTAATAGGTTGACCCAGATTCTAAACAGAACATAAAAATTAAAATTGACAAATTTAAACTATCATAGTAGTAGTTTATACTAAGATTATGGATCGTAGTATACTTAATCTCCATGTTCAAAAGCAGAACACTTTCCCGCCTTAATCTGCCTTGACTATATTTGAGTGTAAACTTCAATATTGTTCCACTTAACTTGAAAAGAGATCTAATTAGCAAAACACTGGAGAGACAATAAAATATTAGGTGCCTTCTAAGAGCAATACACAACACTAACCATCACGTAATTATCAATAATTTAAATTAGGGGGAAAATTTTAAACCTAATGGGATGACTCTTCTAGATCTAACCATCAAGTTAAAGAATTTTTAAAAACTTTACAGAGAGAAAAAGTCATAAAATCCATGCTAAGAAAGCAAGCTTACATGAGATAATAGAGTTTATATTAATAAAATAACTAAGGCAAGAAGTGAAAATGAAGGGGGGGGAACAACTAAAGATACAGATTTAAGAAATCTAACTATAAAATATGCTGATCTCAACTCAATCTGAAAAATTTATAAACAAACAGAATGCTGCAAAGGACTAAGTAAATGATATTAAAAGAGGTTTGGGTGTTTAATAGTACATCTTAAAATCATATTCTGAACTATTTATAGATTAAATATAACATAAGGGACTTGCTGTAAATAAACGAGTAGATGGGAATAGAAAGGAAGCAAACTTGGCCATTAAGTTGGTAACAGTTCATGCTGCTATTCCCTCTACTTTTCTGTGTTGCATTTCCCATATTAAAAAAAAATCAATGGAAAGGACCCAAATGCAGATGATTGTGGAATAATAGAAACCTGCAGGCTGTCTTTGAGAAATTCTACTGAATCAGTCAGTCACAATAGACCAATTTCCAGAAAGAAACCAAGTATTCAGAGCAAAAACTAAAAAGAAAAAGGCTTCATTCCCATGTATCTTTATCTTTTTCCAAACAGAAGTACTCAGCCTTAAGACAATTACTTGTAATATTAGAGTGTTTAAAAAGGACAAACAGTCAGGGAGAAAAGTGCAAGAATGACTTGAAACCCTAAGTCTCCGTAAACTTTCATTAAATTTTTTAAAAACGGGGTGGGCGGAACAGAAGATAGATTGTGATGTGAGACCTTTATGTGAGAAAGAGGAAAAGAAAGGCAGACAGGAAAACTATCAAACTGCAACACAGGAAGTTGATGAGAAGTCTTCTGGCCAAATTTGCCTGTACGGTTCTTTTCAGATATGAGCGTGCATTATCAGCACTGCCACAAACAGCCACGTGGCAGTCTCAGTGTGAACAAGGTGGAAGTATTGAGGATAGCAGCTAGAGTGCTCATTCATTGTTGCTCATTCATTGTCACAGGAGAAATGCATGGAAAAACTTGGTTGGCTATCACAAATGGTCAGCTGACGCCCTAAAAATTTTAGGAAGCCAGAAGTCCAAATTCAGGACAGAAGCTCTCGGGGAGAGCCTTTTCTGTGTCAGTTTTGGAGGAAGTCCTCACTACCTACAACATAAGCAGACCTGGTGTTACCCAGAGACCTCTCGCCTTCATGGTGTCAAGGTGCACTCTACTCCTGGAAATTATTTCTTGGTAGGAACAAGGATCCCTCAATTCTAACAAGTTGGTAAACACAAGTTGGTAAAAACAAAATACTCAAAAAGCTGATTATCGATTCTGCTCAAACTAGTTAAAATATACAAAAAAACTGGAAAAAAAGCAAAGGCATCACTAAAGAGAATTCTCAATCATAAACATAGATGTAAAAATGTTCAAAAAATTTATCACACATCACAACTAAGGGAGTCACACATCAAGTATGCGAAGATGGTTCAAACACACAGTGTAAACTCACTATTAACAATGAAACAAAATGGCATTTGACAAACCTCAACACCCTTTCCTGATAATAAGCAAAATTTGAAGGCAAATTATTCACATAATTAAAATCATGTATGCAAAATGAGTGGTCAACATTACTTTTGAGAGATTTAAGGCATTCTGTGGCAGTTTCCTTATAAACAGGAACCAGATAAGAACAACAAGGAAATAAAAATATCTAAAGTGATAAAAACAAAGTAAAAATATCCCTTTGTACCAAAAACTATTTTTAGATGATTCTATATACAGAAAACTCACCTGCAGACTAAACAAACCCCAGTTAGGAATAGCAAAATTTTAAAGAACAGTAAACAGCAAATCCTGGTGAGGTTGCAGAGAAACTGGAACCCTTATTCACTGTTTGTGAGTATAAAATGGTGCAACCACTATGGAGGGCGGTATGGCACTTTCTCAAAAAGCTGCAAATAGAAATAACATTTGATCCAGCAATTCCACTACTGGGAATTTACCCTGAAGAAACCATAACCACCACCCAAGCAGATATATGCACACCCATGTTTATTGTGCTTTGTTTACAATAGCAAAGAGAAACAACCCATCAACAAACAAATGGACAGAGAAGCTCTGGCTTACTCATACAATGAAATACTATGCAGCAGTGAAAAACAAGGAATTCATGAAATAGTATACAAAATGGGAGACCCTGGAGGACATTATGCTGAGTGAAGTATTTCTGTCACAAAAGGAAAAATATTGCATATGACCACTATTGTAAATGAGACTGACATCAGGGTTGAGGGAAGACAGAGAAGCAGGGGATGAATGATGTACATGGCACTGAAACACATGAGGGATAGAACTGTTTAAAAGGGATATATGATTGGGTATTATTGTCATGACAGGAGTCCAGACTGAAGGCTGCACAGTGGAGTGGACTTGGGGGGGGAGGAATTGCATAACAATGAAAGAGTTTTTCTTTTACTTTTCAAGAAAAGTGAATTGGGGATGAGGGGGTGGGCAGGGAGAAAAGTGCACCAATGAATGAATGGAAATCCTAAGTCTCTATAAAGTTTCATTAAAATTAATAATAAAAAAACTAAGCAAAAAAATTCCTTTTAACTTGACTTATTCAAGCAAGATGACAGGGCAGAATATCAACACAAGAAAACCACTGATTCCCATATAGGAACAAAGACAACTCAAGAAAAAAAGGAAAATAATGGCATTTACAAGAACAACTCAAAACATGGAAACCCTTTAGAAGAAATCTAAACAGAAAAACAAAAATCTATACAAACAAACAAACAAAAAAAAATCTATACAAACACCCTACAACATAGTATTACAAGGAAACCCAAAAGACTTATCTAAATGGAAAAATATACCAAGTTCACAAACTAGAAGACTTACTATTGTGAAAATGCTACTATTACCAAAAGAAGCCTAAAGATATAAAGTAGTACCAATGTAGATGTCAAAATTTTTTTATTTTATTATTTTTTTATGAGTACTGTCAAATCAGATCTGATACAGGAGAGTCCGATCATTATTTTTCAGAGATAGGAAAAGCAATCAACTTTACAGAGAAATTGAAGAGAGCTTCAAATAAGCAAAGGACTACTAAAGCAAAGCTCTTCCTGATGTCAAACCATACTTCACAACCACAATTGTCAAAACACTTTAGAACTGATTCACAGAACAATGGAATGGACAAAAAACTCTGAAATTAATCTATCCACCTATGAACAGCTGACCTTTGACAGAAAGATGAAACCCATTCAAGGAAAATATAGCCTCTTAAAAAAATGTGTTGGCAAAATTAGCCCTGTCTGCAGAAAATGGAAACAAAATCCATACTTCAATACCACATAGAACTAACTCAGAAAGAACAAGGACCTAGGTGTAAAACCTGAACCATATTGGGGGGGCAGGCGGCTGTTAAGGGTAAATCATATAAATAAATTTAAAAAAATTATATCCTTGATACCAAAGCCAGAAAAGTATACCACCAAGCTAGAAAACTATAGGCCAGTATCTCTTATGAACATGGATGCAAAAATCCTGAATAAAATACTGACCAACAGAATCCAACGATACATTCACCATGACCAAGTGGTATTCATAAGTTATACAAGGATGGTTCAATATAAGAAAATCAATATAATTCATCACATTAACAAAGCAAAGAACAAGAAGCTATCAATTGATGCAGAAAAGGCCTTTGACAAAATCCAACACCCTTTCCTGATTAAAACACTCAACAAATAAGAGCAGAATTTCTTCAACTCAGTAAAGAGTATATACACAACAATGGAAAGAGATTAAAGGCATTCCCTTTTAAGAACAGGAACTAGGCAAGGATGCCCACTATTACCTCTCTTATTCAATATTGTATGGGAAGTCACAGCAGCAATAAGAGAAGGAAATAAGAGGTATCCAAACAGGCAAAGAGGAGGTAAAATTATCTCTCTATGCAGAAGATATGATAGCATACTTAGAAAACCCTAAAGACTCAGCAAGAAAACTACTGGACATAGTTGACCACTTCAGCAATGTGGCAGGATACAAGATCAACATACAAAAATCAGCTGGATTTTTCTACAGTGACAAAGAGAACACAGAGATGGAGCTTAGAAAAATAAGCCCCTTCAACAATAGATAGCCACAAGATTAAATACTGGGGTGGGGGGGGGGAATATCTAACCAGAAGCACCAAGGTCACAGAAAATTACAAAACATTACTACAAGGGAAAAAAAGAGACCTTGAGAAGTGGACGAGTATCCCTTTGCTCATGGTTAGGAAGACTCAATATTGTGAAAATGACAATACTATCAAAGGCAATCATGTTCAATGCAATCCCAATACAAATACCAATTCCATTCTCCAATGAGATGGAAAAGGCAATCTCCAATTTCATTTGGAATGGA
>NW_006399814.1:14407155-14410529 GCF_000299155.1 Elephantulus edwardii
AAAAAAAAAAAAAAGATATCCTCGTGGCTTTTCCCCTAATCTGGCCTTCCATCCACTACTCCCATCTCCAGAAGTGGACCCTCTACCATCGGGCAAGGAGAGTAGGTAGGAGTCAGGAGGCTCACCACAACTGTCCTGAAGTGGTTCCCCTCCCTTCTCTGCAGCAGAACACCAGGATTCAGAGTCAAATAGCTGCTCCCGGAAAGTGTCTATTCACAACTAGAGACCCTAGTCAGGAGGTCCTTCCTAGGACTAAAGATGCAGGTCTAAAGAGGGCTGGGGGAGTTCATGAGTGAATCCAGGGACGGGAAGCAACATCCCCTCCCCCACAAGGCTAGTGGCCATGCCACTCAGGTCGGCACCCCTCTGCTCCTTGGGTTGCCCTTCAGCACTGCTCCTCAGAGGATTCCTGGTGAGGCAGAGACAGCCCTGAAAGCTGTGTCAGCTCAGATTTCTCTCACCTGAGTCAGTTACTCCTTGCACTCCTATTCGGGCTTCAAAAAGCAAGTTACATGAGCAGCAATCCTAATTCCTTTATCTCCTTGTTTGTCTTGAATCCATTCTGCATCATCTCTCCATGTGAGGAGTAAGGCTGGTATTACCCGAGTTTTACAGGCGAAGACCCAGGCTCCCACAGGCGGTTTTTCCTAGTCGTAATGATCCTGATCAGTGTCACCTGGGAGCTTGTTCAAACTGTAGACTCTGGAACCCCACGCTTCCCTACGACATAATTTTAACAAGAAACCTGCGCTGTGACAAGAAACTAATGTTGGTGAGTCTAAAACGTTCTGTGTTGGACACAAGGCCCAAGATTCTTCTTTTTATCAAAGATGCCACACGTGGGTGGACCTACAGGGCTTTACACAAGAGCTCAAAAAGGAAGTTGTGTTTCCAAGGTTCAGGCCTCTGTTAAAGCACATCATTTGTTTTGAGCTGTCCTTAAGAAGAACCGGTTGTCTATATTTTCCAAACTTCTCAAATTCCTCACAAAGTCTTTACAAGCAGATTCTGACCCGCTGGCCAGCCGAGGCGAAGGAAGAACGATGCCGCCCCCAAGCGGCAGCTTCAACACCGCGGCTCACAGAGGGCTGCATTCTGGAGAACTGAGAATATTGGAATGGAGGGGACAGCAGATTTTTTTTTTTTTTTAATGAAGCGACTTCTAACCGACCTTCCATGGGTTTCCAAGGCTGTAAATCATACAGGAGATTGCCAATCTTTCTCCTAGGGAGCCACTCGGGGGTTTGAACCACCAGGAAATTGTAGGCGTTGGGTTAGCAGCTCCCTACTTCAAATACTATATTCAAAGCTACTTTGTGGGACAAGAGAAACGCCTAATATTGTAGCCACACAACTTCTCAGAAAGGTAACACACTTCAGAAAACTTCATTGGGTTCTATGGCTCTGCCGACTATTGGATCTGAGAATCCCATCTGCTTTAACCATTTCCTCATCAAGAAAGTGAAGAGTTAGGCAAGGTGATTTCATATATAGTTCTAATGTTTCTTTTTCCTTGAACAGCCATCAGCCACTGTATATCTAAGTGCTCACTGAGCATCTTCCAGGTTCCATACTTAATGCCAAACATCACTCAGGCAGCTGTGAACTGAGACCCTGTAAAGTGTAGTCAAGGACAGAATCAATCACAAAGAAAAGGCCCCTTTATCTCTTAAGCCTGAGCATCCCTTGGAATCCATGGTCCATCTCCTGAGCCCTGAGCCCCACAACTCATCTGGCCCTCATGGAAATCTCATGAAGGTCCTTAAACCTCCCCACTGGCACTAGGGAGTACCTCATCATTAAGGCTATCTTCTTCCGGAACGTCCACTGATCCAGGTCATCATCTGAGATATTTTGCTATGATTTATATCCTGAGAGTTGAGCCATTGAGATGTTTTTCCAAATGTTTTCAGCTTTCTCTTCCCCAAGCACTGTTATTGGAGTTAGGTACCATCAAGTTGAGTACGACTCATGGCAACTTCATGAACAACAGATTTGAACCCATCCTCACCATGTGTGACAGACTAGGTCCTAGTCATATTGCTGCAGCCTCTGTAACAATCCATCGCTAACCCTCCACCTTTCCAAGCATCGTGTCCCTCTCCAAGAAATACCCTCTCATAACAATCCTCTCCCAAAGTAGGTGAGATGAAGCTTCACCACTCGTGCCAATAAGAAGCTGCACTTCTCCAAAACACATGTTTCTTCTTTTGGCTTTCCATGGGATATTCAGTACTCCCCTCCAACACCACAACTCAAAGGCATTAATTCTTCTATCATCCTTATTGATTCTCCACATCTCAAATGCATAGCAAGTGATCAAAAAGCCCATGGCTTGAATAGAGTACACTTGTTCTTTAAACTGACGACATTGCTCTTCTTTTAACAGCAGGCTTTCCCTAATGCTCTAAGTCTCCTGACCTCCTGACAGCTGGTGCTGTGGATGTAAATTGTGGATCCAAGTAAGAAAAAATCATTGACAACTTTAATGTCTCCCCAGTTATCATGATACTGCCTATCAGTCTCGGGGTGATGATTTTTGTCTTTTTCAGTTTGAGACGCAATTCGCAATGTAGGCTATAGTCTTTGATGTTCTGCAGCAAGTACTTCAGGTCCTAGCACAGGTTGTTGATGACTGCTTCTGATCCTGATTGCCACATTCTTAAGTTCAGTATCCAAACTGAATAGGTATGGAAAAAGCCCTGACATAACACCTTTCTTTATTTTTAAAACACGCAGTGTCCCCCTTTTCTGTTCAAACAACAGCTTCCTAGTCTAGGTATAGGTTTTACATAAGCACACCTTAGCATTTCTGGATTCTCATTCTTCACAATGTTAGCCATAAATGCTTGTGAAACACATAGTCAAGTGAGTTTGCATAGTCAATAGATCACAAATAGACATTCTTGTAGTATTTCTCTGCTTTCAGCCAAGATCTGTCTGCAATAATACCCCTGGTGCCACAGCCTGTTCTAAACCCAGTTTAACTTCTGGCTAATCTCTTTCAATGCACTGCTGTTTAGATAATTGTCAGCAATAAATTTTTACTTGTAATACTACTTATATTGTTGAATAATTTCCAGACTATTAGAATTTAATAATTTCCAGATAGATCTTGGAAATGGGATCAAGTTTGTATCTCTTCCAGTCAGTTGACCAGGTAGCTGTCTTCCAAATTTCCTGGCATGTCCAGATTACATCTCTTACTTGTAACATGTCAATTAGTATCCCATCCACTCCTGGGGCCATTTTTTTTTTTGCCAATGTCTTCAAATGCAGCTTGAACTTCTTCCCTCATCATTGAGTCAACCACTTCTGAAATAGCAGGCCTCTGAAAGCCCTATGTAAAACAGAACACATTTAGATAACAGAAA
>NW_006399814.1:14410629-14411506 GCF_000299155.1 Elephantulus edwardii
AAATGGTGCTGACAAAATTGGAAAGCTATCTGCAAAAAACTCAGGCAAGATCCACACACCACACTCCATACACAAAAACCAACTCAAGGTGGATCATGGACCTAGGACTAAAACCAAGGACTATAAACTTCATTAAAGAAAAGCTTGGTAAATTCTAGAATCTACAACATAAACAGTCTTCCAAGCATCCTGAAAAATCTACAACCAGGAGAAGATAAAATAGATGAATGGGACCTTCTAAGAACCAAATCCCTATGCACATCCAAAAACGTCAACAGGATAAAAAGGGAAGCCACAGACTGGGAAAAAATACTTGGTAATGACATGTTAGATAAGGGACTTATATCTAGAATTCATAAAATATTCAAGCACCACAACAAGATAAACAACCCAATTGAAAAATGGGCACAGGATATGAACATACACACTTCACCAAAGAAGACATTCAGAAAGCAAACACATGAAGAAATGTTCAAAATCCCTACCTCTAAAAGAGATGCAAATCAAAACAACTATGAGTTATCATCTCACCCCAGTAAGAATAGCAAAATTCAACAGAGCAGCAAATAGCAAATGCTGGCATGGTTGTGGAGAAACTGGAATCCTTATTCACTGTTGGTGGAAATGTAAAACCACTATGGAAGACACTATGGCACTGTCTCAAAAAAAAAAAGGGGGGGGGGGGAAAAGAGAAATAGCATTTGGCCCAGCAATTCCATTACTGAGAATATACCCCAAAGATGCACATCCATGTTTATTTATTGCAGATTTGCTCACAATAGCAGAGTTGGAAACAACCCAAATGCCCATCAACAAACGAATGGATTAAGAAGCTGTGGTATAGGGGAGCTCTGGTAGCCTAGTGGCAAGGAGCTGC
>NW_006399814.1:14411976-14413304 GCF_000299155.1 Elephantulus edwardii
AAAAGCAGCACAATGTAGTAGACTTGAGGGAAGGGATTGTATACCAATGAAAGAATTTTTCTTTTACTTTTCAAATAGAAGAGCAAATTGAACTGGGGGAGGTTGGGTAGGGAGAAAAATTCAACAATGAATGAATGGAAATCCAAAGTCTATAAAAACTTTCATTAAAATTAATGAAGATAAAGACAAAACACTACTCCAAGAAACAGTAAGAAACCTAAATAAATGAAAAAATGTTTAAAAAATTATAAAAGATTAACTGAAAATGATCAATAGGCAATAAACTCAACAACTGGAACCTTCAGAAACATAAACCCTTTGTTCATGAAGAGACTTCTCCAAAAGTAAAAAAAAAAAGAAAACCACCACCACCAGACTGGTGAAAAGTATTCAAAAATGACACATCTGAAAAAGAACTAGTCTCCAAGACCACAACAACAAAGATCATAATTACAAATACGCAGAAGACATTAAAAGACACTTCACCAAAAAGATACTCAGCTATCCAACATATACATGAAGAAATAATCAAGATCATTAGCCGAGACATGAATCAAAACAATGAGATCTTGTGTTACTCCAGCAACAACATCGTTGTTGTGTGCCTTCAAGTAGGAAATAACTCATAGTTGGGTTTTCAGAGGCTGGTGGATTGGACTGCATGCCTTTGGGACTGCAGCACAGCTTTGTACCTACAGCCAGTAACAATTCAATAAAATAGTAAATAACAAATGATAGCAAGAGTATGGAGAACCTGCAATGCACTCATGGTGATAATGTAAAATGGTGCCATGACTATAGAAAGTGGTTTAGCACTTCCTTAGAAAGCTGACAAGAGAAACAGAAGTATAAGAACAGTCATATGAGAAGCGAACACTGGTGGCTAATGGCAAGAAACTGCACCGCGATCCTGAAGATGTGAAGGTAGAATCCACCAGATGCTCTGCTGGAGAAGGAGAGGCAATCTCCTCCTGAACCAGTAGATCCAACTCAAACTCACAAAACAAGAAAAAAAGGGGGGTGGGGGTAAGGGGAACACTCAAATGCACATTCATGTTTATAGTGCAGTTCCTTCTGGCAGTATTACAATAGCAAAGAGGTGGAAACAATTCACGTGTCCATCAACAGATGAATGGCTAAAGAAACAGTCATACATAAAACACTGCATACATATAAATAACATTAATGTATCTACAGGAAATAATGCTGAGCAACATAAGTCAGTTACAAAAGGACAAACTTCAGACCGGTATTTTCTTTTATTAATTTCAATGAACATCTACAGAGATTTTGGACTTCCATTCATTCATTGTTGCACTTTTCTCCCC
>NW_006399814.1:14415199-14416495 GCF_000299155.1 Elephantulus edwardii
TTGCATGTGATATTAATGATATTGTTCAATAATTTCCATACTCTTTTGGGTCACCTTTCTTTGGAATGGGAACAAATATCCATCTTTTCCAGTTAGTGGGCCAGCTGGCTGTTGTCCAGATTTCATGGCACAACTTAGTGAGCACATCTAGGGCAGTGTCTGTTTGTTAAAATATGTCGATTGGTATGCCATCAACTCCTGGAGCCTTGTTTTTTGCCAATTCCTTCAGAGCAATTTGAACTTCCTCCTTCATCACCATAGGTTCTTGCTCATATGTCATATAATGAACGTCCTCTGTGTCAGCCAATTCCTTTTGATACAGTGACTCTGTGTATTCCTTCCATCTTCTCTTGATACTTCCTGGATCATTTAACATTCTACCAAAAGTATCCTTAAGTATTGTCACCCGTGGCTTGAATTTGTTTTTCAGCTATTTCAGTGAAGGAGGAAAATATTTAATTGCCGTAGAGGATAAAAGGAAACAAATAAGAGTCAAGATGAGAAGTGTGTGATTTAGAAATACTGAAAAAAATACTTCTGTTCAAACTTACCTAAAGTCTGTTCTTCCTGTGATAAGAGAGCAATAGCACAGTACTGAAAGGTTAATGGTTCGAGCCACTATGAAGGAGAAAGATATAGCAATCTGCTCCTGTAAAGATTGTAGTTTGGAAGCCATAGCGGCAGTAATGTTGTGTCCTGATTTACTGCTCTAAAGAAATGAGAATGACAGTCTCCTCTTTGCTGTTAGGATTTGTTTGATGAAAGGAACTTATGGGTTTCTTCATGAGATCATTATGAGTTGAAATTAACTTGACAACTATGACTAATGTTCCTATAGTAAATTTCAGCTGATATATGATCTTTCATAACTAATCCACAACTGTTAATAGTGTTTAAGATGGTTATCACACCACCAGTGGCTTGAATTTTTCAGCTCCTTCAGCTTAAGACATGCTCAGTGAGTTCAGTCCTTTTGACTCCAGCTCTCTGCACATTTCATTATAGTATCTTGCTTTGTCATCCTGGGCTGCCTTTTGAAATTTTCTGTTTAGCTCTTTGATTTCTTAGTTTCTTCCTTTAGCTTTGGCTTCTCGGCGCTCAAATGTAATATTCAGAGTCTCATCTGACATCCATCTTGGTCTTTTCTTCTTTTTCAGCCTTTGTAATGATCTTTTGCATTCTTCATGGACAATTTTCTTGGTATCTTCCCAGTGCTCGTTTGGCCTACGCTCATTGGTGCTCAAGGCCTCAAACCTGTTCCTGAGATGATTTTGAAATTCAAGTGGGATAGACTTA
>NW_006399814.1:14416595-14423624 GCF_000299155.1 Elephantulus edwardii
GTTTGTTGTTGGGCACTTAGGAATTGTTTCTAACTCCTTGCTATTGTGAACAAAGCCTCGATAAACATGGGTGTGCATATATCTGCTTGGATGTTGTTTATGGTCTCTTTAGGGTATATTCCCAGTAGTGGAATTGCTGGGTCAAATGGTATCTCTATTTGCAATTTTAAGAAAGAGTCACACCGCCTTCCACAGTGGTTGCACCATTTTACACTCCCACCAACAGTGAATAAGGGTTCCAGTCTCTCCACAACCTCGCCAGCATTTTGTTGCTTGCTGTTCTGTTAAATTTTGCTAATCTTACTGGAGTGAGATGGTATCTCATAGTTGTCTTCAGACCGCTACTTTAAAAAGCTAAGGAATGATTCACACACAATCATTCTCAAACTGTTACCAGGATTAGGAAAGGAATAATCATCAAATTTAAAAAGACACTTATTAAGCTGGGTGACAGAAGATGATCAGGTATTTTAATTAAAACAAAGATGAATAACTGGAAACTAGAATTATTTATAACCATTCACATTTAAAAAAAACTATTTAAAAAACTAAAATAGATGTTTCATGGAGAATCAACCCTATATACTCAGCCCTGTACCAAATGTACTGTTAAGTCTTTATATCTTTAGAGTCCTTCCATTTTGCTAGCCTTTATATCTCAACTTCAAGAACATACTATTCAAGAACATACTCAGTGTTCAATTTGGTGAAATTTTATTTAACTTTAAATCGTGTTTAGAAAAATTCCACTATCAGATTTTAAAAGTAAAGAGACATGAGGCAGAATTCATAAAAGTGAACTTGAATTTTTGGCATGATAAAGATTCCAAAGGTTTGGTATTCTTCTACTCTCAGAAAATCACTTACTTACTTTCAACTCAGCTAATTTATCCACATAAACTTGCTTTGGCTGGTCTTCACCATCCTCATACAACCAATTTTCAGTATCTTCTAGTTTCAAGGAAAAACTATTACGATCCTAAAGATAAAAGATAATTTTGTGATTAGCAATTCAATTCACTGCTACTACAGCTAAGTTAATTCATAGGTGACCCTCCAGTGGGTTTTCAGAGGCTATAAATCACACAGGAGACAACTGCCACCATTTCCCAAGGAGCTGTTGGTGGATTCAAATCACCTGTCTTTGGGTTGGCATTGCAACTCCTTACCTACTAAGATTCCAGAGTTCCCTAGTTAGAATTAAGTCAACCAAAAATCTTTAAAGATTCGACTGAATTGCCATGTAGGTACAGGCACAGACTGCAAACATATATACAGGGTTTGCTTTAAAATAGGGGGTGGTGGTGACAGGAATACATAAAACAAGATTACAAAATTGCTCTTTTGGGTTACAGGTAAAGAGGATTTAAGTACAGTATTTTCTTTATAATTTAAAACTTTAGAATTAAACGGCATTCAAAAAGAAATTAGTTTTTATTAAAAAGTAACCATCAAGATAAATGAACTGATTTACAGAAAAATATTAGTACAATATGAGCATGCAATTTTGTTAAAAAGTGGTGTTTGGGAGGTATCTGCTAAGATCAACCTTTGGGAAACACCGTCAATAAAAAAAGGAAATAGAAAATTAAATTACACAAATCTTGTGTCTACCCAACTCCTTAAAAACCAGAACACTTAATCGTTTACTCTGCACATACAGATGCAGACTCCTCTAACATTTACAGATGCTCCCTAAAGACACATCACAGTATGATGATACTCTATTATGCACATACTTACATCTTCACTCACAAACTTCTCATATTCACCACTAAGTTTATCTCTCATTTCATACACATATTCTTCCACTGCATTCTTAGCATCATTCCGTTCCTTTTCAAGTTTATCCTGCATAATCATCTTACCCTAAGAATAGAAAAAATTAGACATCAGTATAACTGAGTTTTCTCCTTAAGCAGTAAGTAATCAAATTATAAAAGTAGAGAATCTTTCTTTTCCAAACTTAACTATGCTCAAGAAAAACAGCTAGAAACAGGATCACTGGAAGCAGTAATCCTTAAATTATAAAGCTCAAGAAGCCAAAGATTTGGGGGTATGCTTAGAAAAAAGCTGAAAACTCAACTGTTGTAGCATATGAATTAACTGATAGCTGACCCTCCAATGTGTTTTCAAAGGCTATAAATCAATATAGCCTTTGTCCTTTGCTCATCTATGATCCAAAGAGTCATGGACAGACTCAAATCACCAGAGGCAATGCTGCTGATTTAGAAGCTCATCTCCCCTACAGCCTATGATACCATCTTCCCTGCTTAGAAAATGGTGGTAGAAATATCAAGTTGAAGAAACTTTAGAAATCAGGACAACCATTTACTAGAACTCTAAGAAAATTGTTCAACATCACAAGGTTTCTCTGCCATTATTTACAGTATCAAAAAGAGAAAAATTAAAAAATCCTATTTATGTTAAGTGTGAAAGGTCTATACACAAAACTATAAACCCAGTTTCCGGTACAAAATTTCACAGGCAACAATTCAACGTTATGTGTCTCAAGGTCCCAAATCTTGTACCATAAAAGATTTGCTACATATTACCAGAAGACTGGCAAACGAGGAAGAAAAACAAAATATATCTACCATTAATACTATGAGATCAAACCTCATAACTCACTATACACCTCAAACAGCGTAGTGAGCTAAACAGTCAAACACTAAAACATGAGAGCTCCCCAAACCAATGACATACCTACCAGAGATCTCAGAAGTGATCATCTAGTAAAACAAACACCGTATCAACCCAGAAGAATTCTGACTTATGATCATGAGATGCACTACTTAACTTGCCTTTGCAATATCAGAATCATTTATTTCAAGTGTAAACACCAAAAATGAATCCAAGGGCACTAAGCCCTATGCTTAAACTTTATGACAGTATTTTTACTATTTAAAGAGACTTTAAACAATTACCTCATTTTCAATGTACAAGTTGAGCATTTCTCTGTCTATCTGCCATAACAGCTGATTTTCAATAGGCAGGTCCACAGTACTGGTCTTTACTTTTGCCTTCTTGGCTTGAGGTGGTTGGTCCATTTTTTTGTCTTTAGATCCAGCTTGAGAAGTCTAAAATAGAAATCAGTAAGAAAAGTACATACACAGAATGACTTAAACTTTAAAAAAAATGTCACATTTTCTGGCCTAATTTTTGCTTTATTATTTTGTTTCTTTCCGTGAAATAAGCAAAGACTGTTTCCTTAGAATATCTAAAAATATTTCATAAATTATTAAAAATTCATTCATCTCAAAATCTACATATATCTCCAAGGGATTTTTCCACTCTCATCTAAATATATAGATATGGACTATAAGGTCTTACAAAACCACCCTCCGAGGACAACACTACGAAATCTTACTAAAAAATCTATTCAAACAAAGTAATACCTAGACACAGTGCATCAGCCAGAGCCCTATGTTAAGAGATAATTCTAAGTCATTCTCTAAAATACAAGCCATACCTCCATTTCTTCAGACTCGGTCTTATTTTCTGCTGGTGGCTGCTGCTGTTGCTCCTCAGCATGTGGTTCCTCTTGATCCACTTGCATTTTCTGAAAAATGCATTAAATTCTACAATTAGGAAATGCAAGTGAAAGATTAAACCACCTTCATTACCTATTACCATCAATCACATATGGTGTGGGTTTCCTGTTCAACTTTTCCACAACCAGGATTCAGATCTTGGCATAAATCCATTACACCACATACATTACCTAGAGCAGAAGTTTTCCTCTTGATGTCAATTAATGCATCTGTACTAGCAATTCACTATTAATGCCAAAGTCAAGTGTGGCATAATAGTTCAAATCTGGCAGTTCAAATCTACCATCACTCCAAGAGAAAAAACAAGTATCTCCTCCTGTTGGGATTTATAGCCTTGGAAACCCAGTAAAGGGTCACAATGAGTCATAAGTCAGAACAGACTCGATAGCAGCAATCTGAGATATAGAAACAAGAGTGACTGCAGTAATAACATTGAAAATCCTAACACTGAGGGTACATAAAATCATGTAATATAATTTGCAGAAAGCACGAGCTATACAAGCGTCCTTGAGTACATCTCTCTCCAAGTCTTTTTTTTTTCTCTTTTTCAAACCTCTCTATTGATCAATTGCCTCCAATATAGCAATCTTCCACTGTGTTTCTAAAGCTAAAATCTTTATGGGAAGAACTGTCCATCTTTATTCAAAGTGCCATTTCATCCTTAAAAATACAACCATTGCCTGCACAAGGGGACACACACCTTGAATATACTGCAAAAAAACCCAAACCAAGGCGATGATACTAAATAAGAGAGGTGTTTGTGAAAAACCCTAGAGTCATTCTTCTCAATATGGGCAGCAAAACTACTGATCTGTGGGGCCAAGACCACTCAAATGAAACCTGAGGTACAGCTCATTATTTTCAGTTTTATAAAGCTTCTCTGAGTGATTCTGATGCCCAATGAGGAACAAGGCCCAATGCATGATTCAAATAAGAGGGCACAAGTTAGTCTACTTAACACATTGCCACAAATGACAGCAAAAAAAGTGTGTTTTTAACCATGGTCTTAATTTAAAAGTGTGTGGCAATGTGTTAATCAACTGAAATTCAACTTTAGTAACTAAGAAGAATCAAGAATAACACAAGTGAAGTGCTTGGCTTGGGGGAGCCAGTTATCTCCCATTTACTTATTAACTCTGCAGATCTGCTGTGGTCCATCCATGCAAGAAGGACACACAACTACTATGAGCAGCGCTATGATACTCTCTTTGTCATTGAACTGATTTGAACTTTTTACACAATACAGCATCATAAAAGATATATACAAAAATGTCCAGGTTACCTCCTCTTCTTTTGCATTCTGATCTGTTTCCATTGGTTCCTCATTTTCCTCAGATTTGTGAACTTCTACTAGGGAAGCACTGGACACACTGAAAATGCCATGGACATTCACTCGAGCTTTGACTTTTACTTTTGAACTGGAACCATCAGACTGTGGCGTGACTTTCTGAACTGAAAACTGAGCTGGAGGAGAAAAGAATATAACCTAAGAAAATCAATTTAAACATGAACATATGCTCACATGGCCAGTTTATATGCACTTCTCGAAGCAGTTCAATAACATGCCACTATGAATGGCATTTTATGGAATTAGCAAGAATTCTGAGATTCCTCTTTATTTACTTACAGTTTTAATTCCATATTCTAAAGTAAGAATTCCATTTATCTCTTAATTTCTTACTTTTCTCTAAGTCTTTCCTTACTTAAACAAAAGTAACATTTATTACACAACAGGAAATCACTATAGAAAACTTGAAATATAAAACAAAACAAAAAAACCCCTCAAACTTCACAGCTGGTAATATTTTTAGTATTATCCTCCCAGAGATTTCTCTGCATACACCTGTTATCTGCTGCCATTCATGGAGTAAATTAACATGTATCTACATACTGTTTTATGCAATAGCATTATTAAGACAAACACACTACTAGAAGATTCACCAACTATTCAATGTATCCACAGGGCTATAAAATTATCACAATCAACTTTAGAATATTTTCATCACTACCAAAAAAATCCCGCAACCATTACCAATCATTCCTATATATCCTCTTCCTTCCATATCAGCCACAGGTAACCACTAATAGACTCTTTATAGATTGACCTATTCTGCAAAGTTCAAATAACTGGAATTATATAAATGTACTATTTACAAGGGTCATCTGTGCCGTAACACTTATCAGTGTTCTAATGGTTTTTACTGCTGAGTATTTCATTTTATAGATATGTCACACCTACAAGTTTAGCAAAAATTATATTATACATGCTGAGTTAAGTAAGTCAGTCACAAATAAATACTGTATGAGTTCACTATTTAAAAAGTTGAAAAAAATTTGCACACACAAACATTCGTTGATGGTTGTCAGGGACAGAAAGGTGGAAAAGATTTTTAAAAAGTACATATTCAGTTCAATGACTGAAAAAGTAATACACAATAGGGTTATGACCAACACGTATCACTAAAGAAAAGAAAGTCACACACACACACAAAAGTACATAAGAAAAATACTCAACAAAAGTAAACACTGGTAGATATACAATCCTGTATTAACAGTAATAATGAATATTAGCCAATAAATAGAGAGTCAGGCAAGATAAATATGGGCAGGTGAAAATGACAATACTGATGACAGTACAGAGGTATGGCAGATGGTGTATCTACTTTTATAGTAGTAGTATATGCCAGAAATATATCTAAATGCACAAAGGGAACAAACTCAGGTTCTACAACCTCGGAACCAGTCTCATCAACATCAACTGACATAACACAGTCCACATAGACAGTATTCTACATCTACTTTGGTGAGTGAAGAGTGCAATCTTTCAACCTTCTGAGCAATCACCTATGGTGTACTACTGGTCTCTCCTCATCTGGCACAGAAGGAAAAGAAAAAGAAAATTGCATAGAAATGAACCTAAACCTAATTGTCAAGACCTGGAGAGCAAAAACTAGATGGTGGCCAACTGCCACTGCTGCCCATTCTAAAAGTGATCACAAGAGAAGGTCCTGAACAAGCATCAATCAATCAATCAATCAATAAAAATTTAAAGGACTGCCAACTGCTCTGGTAAGAGATTAAAACCTTTTGTCACCCTATAAGCTACAACTCACCCTTCATCTTAACTTTCTTCCGAACAACAGATCAAACTATAAAATCAACAGTAACACTGGAGGGTACTCATTCCTTAGAACAGTCTACCATATAAGAGCACAAAGGCAACATTGTTGTTATGTGCCATCGAGTCCTTTGGTCCTTTGCGTCTCATAGCGAACCTATGTACAAGAGCTCCAAATGCTGTTCTATCCTGTGCCAACCTAGCCATTTAAAACACACTTATTCCCACCGTTCCAGTCACAGAATCAATCCATCTCATCTAAGGTCTTACTCTCCTGTGCTGCCCCTCCACTCTGCCAAACATGAAGTCTCTCTCCAAGGACCAGTCCCTCCTTGCAACATGCCCAAAGTATGTCAG